>NW_008334665.1:1893613-1904308 GCF_000622305.1 Nannospalax galili | reverse complement strand
TGGTTTAACTAATGACAGTAGTTAGTAACTCAGACTGAAATCTTTATCTACATAAGCAGAGAGATTATTTTCATTACAATGTAATGAAATACATATAGAAACGTAAACAATACATATAGAAAACTGGCTCAATTGATTTAGTGCTTGCCTAGCATGCGTGAAGTCCTAAGTTCAGTCCCCAGCTCTACATAAAACTGGGAGCCATGGTGTATCCTTGATATCACAGAACTCAGGGCATGGAAGATGGAGGCCAGAAGTTCAAGGTCATCACTGATAATGTCATGGTATAAGTCCCAGGCCAGCCTGGGATGCATGAAACCCAGCTTCAAGGAAATAAGCATATGTAAAATAGCGTCTGAAGTCAATTTGATGGTGCTGAGCACTTGAACAGCAAAATTGAAAGCCCTGTGTGTGTTTGTGTGTGTGTGTGTGTGTGTGTGTATTTGCTTGTAAAACACCGGACAGTGGATGCCAGCTCACTGAAGACAGTGTTCTGCCTGAACCACCACCGGAAAATGTTTGTGCTTCACACACAAGTCACTGGTGCTCAGCTGGTTCGTCATTCTGTGTTGAAATAAAGCTACAAGGTAAATGGAAAGAAAATGAAACGCCACATGAAAATTCATCAGGCTGGCTTCAGCTGTACGCCTCTGTGAACTGCTCATTCTCCTATTGAAAATGGAAAGGCCATTTCAAATACCGTGGGTAAGGCGACCAGAAAGACATGTTCCATCAGAGCATGTGGGATAGGGATCTGCAAAATCAGCAGTCAGTCTCCAGACGTCTAGAGCAGGATTGAACAAGGATTCAGATATAAACAGAGAAGGGGAGTTAGCACAGACCAGCCTCCTGGATCCACCTCAGGAGGGACGCAGAACAGCCCGAGGCTCCGGGTAGAGACCACATGTTCTCAGATGCTCCCAGGGAAGTGTATGTAAATTCATCTCAATCACTATTACATGTGATGTAAAACCAAAGAGAAGTGGGTAGGGTGGAGATTTGAATGCTGCAGTTTGCTTTATTGAAACCTCTCTATGGGCGTTGAAAACCACAAAAAAGCTTCCTGAATGCAAAGGGCACGCACATCCTTACTGTGCTGCATTACAAGGATGGGGTCTAGACAGCGATCTTTAATAATCACTTCTACAAAATGCTTCCTTGGTATCTGTGAGATGGCTCTATGGGCACAAGCTTGATGAGCTGAGATAGATTCTCGGAACCCACGTTAAAGTGTTGGATGCTGTTGTAAGCAATTGTAATCCAGCACTCCTATGGTGAGATGAGGTTGGGGAGGGCAGGAAAACACCCAGAAACTCACAGGCCACCTAGCCTGGAGTACATAGAGCACCAGAAACAACAGGAAAGACTGCTTCAGAGAAGTAGGGGAAAGTTGTCCTTTGACTTCCACCCACATAGCATCACATGCCTGCCCACTGACACCATACGTATGTAACATATACACACTTCCCACATGAATGAAAATAAATAAAATAGAATGCTCCTTTAATTTGTCCCTCTGCCATCAGATGGCGCCATAGTCAGCAGCTGCAGGACACAGGCTCCAGAGTCTTCCTGCCCTGATTGCTGGGTTATCCCCAGGGGAGATATGGCCACCTGCTTCCTTCCACATGATTGTAGGTGAATGTCAATATCAGAGTTGGAGCTGAGGACTGCAGACGTAGGGAGGAGCTGCCGAACTGCCCACCCTCGGGTCCTCCTGTTACAGCACCAACTCTTGGGACTCACTGCTCTTTTCCAGCCTTGCTCTGAAATGACCATCAGGTGGGCCGAAATGCAGGGATGCTGACTGAGGATCAGAGAGTGTTCTAGATGCTTAGATGTCAGTGACCACCTCATCCCAGACTGTTGACCGGGGGTTCTGCACTACAGAGATCTCAAACATTTGAGATTTTGAGGACTTCGGTTTGATTCTGTCTCATGCACAACACACATGGCCACTTCTGATGGGAGACACCACTGAGTCCAGTGCACAGCCCCCTTGTTACATAAGAACTTACCCAGCCACCGCCATATTGGGAGCATCATCATTTTAGATCAGAGCTCATTCTGTGCCTAATGTTGCCTCTCCTACCTCCATGGTGTTTGAATGTCTAGCAAACCAAATGCCATCACATCTCTAGAACACAAGGCAGACCTTAGAGTACTGTCCCTTAATGTTATTTATGGCCTGACCTCATTTGAAATGCAGTTGGCTAATATCAAGCATCTTACATATTTTTGAGAACCTTAATATTCCAGGAAAAATATTAAAGGGTAAGTTATTAATGAGTTGTAAAGAGTCTAAAGGGGCCATGAAGGTAGATCTTATCTGAATGTCCATTCCGTAACTGTAATTTCAATAGACATTCTTCATTCAATATTTGGAGCAGATGGTATTTAGTCATTGGTATCAGCTATGGAGCAAGAAAGCTTGATATGGCAAATCATTTTATTTTTTAATCTTTACCATGTAGAGCTATTATAGTTGGTGAGGTGTATAAAAGTAAAATCACAGGGCACTGTATAAAGCTGGCTGTCACATCTCTGTATTAAATTTTCAAGCCCACAATGAAGACGGCACATTGAAAGAACATGGCAGGGTGCAGTGTGTAACATGCACAGCTGACGTGAGTGTGCGGAGCATGCACTGTGATGCTGTTGGCCTACCTGCTATTCTGTATGATAGGCCCCTCTTAGGTTGATTCTCATGGGGGTCAGGGACGCTAAGGAAAGGGACTGTGCTGAGTCTCGCTGGTGTTCTTGGGAGACCGATTGAGATGGTCACAGACACAAGAAGCTGGAAGGAAGCAGAAGGGAGGAGGCTGAGGCTTCGAGGCTGGCAGTGCCATCTGAGGGATGAGCACATGTCCCCACTGCATGTGGGTGACTGCCACAGAGTTGCGGTCCATCCACATTAGAAGAAGAATTGACATCAGAGAGAGGGAACTCAGCCTCGCCAGTAAAGCTGTGAGTGCCTCACTCAAGAACCCCAGCTCTGCTGAGACAGGCTCTTCCTGTCCTTCTCAGCCAGGGGAGGAGGAGACAAAGTGCAGGACACCAGGCAGGAACCAGTTGGGTGGGATCAGGGTGAGAAGAAGGTGAAGTCAACCTTCCGAGGCTCAAAGGATGAACTCTTCCCAGCAGGAAGGCGCCAGTGGTTAAACATGAGTGACATGGTACAGAAAGGAGCTGGCTGGTGTCACAGAATAGTGAAGCTAAAGGGGGTGGGGCAGTCTAGCACTTTGCATAACCCTGTATCAACCACATGCCTCTGCCCAATGGTCACATGTACACAGTAAAAGAACATGAAAATACTCCATGCTTGATTCCAGGAGGTGTGGCAGTGGATAAAGTCTATTTTCAACTTTCCAAATTAAATGGTCTATAATAAATAAAAAATATTTTATACTAAGATTCTGATTTTTGAGGTATGACAAGGAAAATCAAGTCACATTGAGAGAGGAAGAAAAAAACTCAGATATGCTGGAGGAGGAAACCACAGATCTTACCCCACTTTGCTCACACTGACCTCAGTCAAAGACCGATGGACACCTCAGATGTCTTGGAAAGTATCTGCCGATACAGAGATCCAGGCAGAAGTGAACAGAGCCTCATCACCGTCCTAATGGGCAGCGACTACAATTTCAGTTGTTCTGGGAAGTGGAAGACAATGGTTATGTAACTTCCATGGCTGTGGGCAGAAAGGATGGGGCTGCACTAGGTGTTCCCTTAGGCATTAAGTTACCAATAGATTACAGTATAAATCTCCCAGATTTTCTCTAAGAGAAACATAGAAAGACTTAAGAAAACATGAGATGAAGTAACTACAACATCCTGTTCCAGGTCACCTTCTGACCTCTGGGGGCATCGCATGACACAGGTGCACTTACATACATGCAGTACACTCATACATGTAAATAAATTAAATTGGAGAGTAATTTTTAGATATTAGGCATCTGGTGCTTTCTATGAAAACAGAAATATAAAAACATGCTTTGAAGGAAATACTTTATTTCGGTATCTTATTTTTCTTCTAAATTGTATTGTCTAGTATACCAATGGAAAGTAAACATTTGGATGCACACTGTAGACTTCTAATGAAACTATTTCAAAATATTTGATTATCCTTAACAAAAATTATAAGCTCTGCCAATAAATTGAGAAATATATAATTTAATAGAACTATATTAATCCTTCCTGAAACTTAAACAATTTATAAAGCATCTTATGCCTCAGTGATGTTCAATTGTGGTGTCATCTGGGTGGGATTTAGAATCTCCAGGAAACTGAACTCTGGAAGGTCAGGGAGGGAGTTCTTGGGTGGCTGCCAACATCCAAGCACCGGGGAACTGAACTGCACTGAAAGGAAGGTGAGCCGAGCGTCCACTGGTCTCCCTGTGCCTCCTGATGACCTGCTCCGGCCACCACGTCTTCCCCGCCATCACGGACGACTCAGACGACATGTAAACCTGCAGCCAGAGCCAACCCTGGGCCCTAATGGCCTTCACCAGGCATTTGAGGATGGCAATAAAAGTGTTTTTCCAAGGCCTTTGTCAGAGAAGCATCTTGCTGCAGTGGGTGGCATTCGAGACAGACACCCTTAACTCACCAAAGTGCAGACAAATAACGGCATCGAGTGACCCGTCACAAGTGGGACATGACACAACTGTAGCTGTCTGCACAAGACTTACACAAGCAGAGGTCTCTCGGCAGTTCGCTATGGAAGAGGGAGGGTGCCCGGTGCTGGATGCTCCCAGAGGGGACCGGCTCCCCTTTGGGGGGGAGGGTCGCTTTCTTCAGTGGTGTAGACACTGCCATGACTTCCCCAGCTCCACTGAATAGCCTCCCACTCCCCCTCAGACACAGGGCTCTAATTAAACTCCAGGAGTCACACAGAAAGAAGACAGGACTTGTTGAAAAGTAAGACTCCAGTGGGAGACAGAGGGGCATGAGGGAGGAGAGAATGACCAAACTTCATTAAATCAATGCATGAAACCATCAAACAATAAAAAAAATCAACTAAAAATAAATTAAACATGAAACAATTCTTGGAATTGAGACAGCTTCATCGCTCTGTCAACCCCTGGTGTTTCCATTGAGACAGCTTTTGCTAGCCCTACCAGAGTCTGAGAGCTTCCCACGGGTACAGAGCTCTCTCTCAGAATGATGCTGTTCTCTAACTGTTCTCAAATGGACAGTTCACTTCTATGATGCAGTTTACAGTCTGCTCTCTCTGCAGTCATGGGCAGAAGCTATTGTAAAGGCTTCGGGAGCAATTGATGCAGCCTGAACACCTAGTTCTAGTAAAGTGTGTGTGTGTGTGTGTGTGTGTGTGTGTGTGTGTGTGTATGTGTGTGTGTTCTTATGAATGCTTTTTCTATCTTACATTTTGAGGCAAGGCGTCTCATTGAAATTAGAGCTCACTGGCTGACTAGACTGAGTGGCCTTTGAGCCCCAGGGACCCTCTTGCCTGAATGTCCCTTTACCCCCAAGCACTTGGGTTACAGATGTAACCCCTGTAACTGGCTTTTATGTGGATGCTAGGGATTTGAATTCATGTCTTCATTCTTGCAAAGCAAACTCTTTATTGACTGAGCCATCTTCCCAGTCCCCTTAGCACAAATTTATGATGAAAACCTGGAAATAACATCTGGCCTCCTGAGTCCTAGTCTTCCTTAATGCTTAGAGGGAATCTAGTTCAACATGGCGGTGTGACCCTATGTTTAGAGGCATTTTTAAAAATGCAATAGTATCAAAACTGCATGTATTTAACAAAATATGAGATCTGGTTTCTCATCTGCCATTGATTTATGAATCATTTATTGGGTGACTGTCCACAGTCTGATATCAATATATAATGTCTGTTTACCACCATGTAAAACCTGCTTCTGAGAGGCCAGATGCTTTAATAGAGACAGATTTCATATAAGAATGAAAGAAAAGTGGGGCTCCTGTTGGCTTTAACTGTCAAGTCCCAGAATTCTACCACATCCCAAGTTCCTGTAAAAATCAAAGCAAATAGGAATATGTTATAAACTGTTGGCTGTCATGCGTGCATGTGCTCTCATCAGTGTAGACTGCTCCCTGAACAGAACAGCCACTGGAGGACGGACAAGCCGACTCTTCTCCAAGTTTCCCACAAAGGCTTGCATTTTGCTTGAATAAATCAAGAATTCAATTCATGTTCAATGTGCAGAGCTTGTTAATCCAATGCTATTTCTTAGGGATCAGGAGCTTTGATCCTCTTAAAATATTTTCACAAATTCAAGACTCAAGTATGACATGGTATTTGAAAGGAAAATTGGAAGATTTTCATAGGTTTACACCGCAGCACCCAGAAGAGGGAACTGGGAGGGGCCTTCTTTACGGTGGTTCAGTGAGGCAAATTCGGACAGTCACTAGGAGGCAAATAAATTTTGGAGCCGAAGCACTTCCTGTGTTTTATGACCATCTTGGGAAAAGATCTGAATGGAATGAGCTAAGGAAAGTGCAGGGGCTCAGGACATCTCGAGAACAGTCTGGGGAGCCAGGTGACCTGACCAACTGCTCAGGCTGTGTGGAACAAATCATCATCCTCATAATTTTCCTGATGATAATTTATTTGAGGTCATAACACCTCAGTGAGATTTGTTTCCTTCCTCACTGTCACTTTTAAAAATATTTTATTTTTTTATTTTATGTGCACGAGTGTTCTGCCTGCGTGTGTGTAAGCGCTCCAGCACCCACGTGTTGTCCAATGCCTGAGAAGTTCAGAGAGCACGGCAGATCCCTTTAAACTGGAGTTACAGATGGTGGTCAGCTGCCATGTGTGCTGGAAATAGAATCCAGGACCTCCTCAAGACCAGTCAGTGCTCTTAACCACTGAGCCATTTCTCTAGCCCCCCTCAGTGTCATTTAAAATAGCAAATGCTATTCTTTTAGCTACCAGAACACAATGAAATTTAAACTCCTTAGAGAAAATATCTTGCAAACATTCTGAAATATTTCTCCAATTCAGCGCACTGACAGAGCTTCCCCCATCACAGGGCACTGTGTGCTTGGTTTGGTGAACTTGAAGCAACGATAAAAGGGCTAAATCTTAAAAGCATCAAATGTAAATCAAACAGAAAATCCACGCCTACTGAATCAAAAGCACACCCTGTGATCCTCTTCTTCACATCCTATGGTTTCAGTGAAGTTGAATCTCAGAAGTTCTTTCAGTAAATTTCATATTTTTAGAAATCTATACAAATCTAAACACCTACTGTGAGATCCCATATCGATAAGGACCTTTACGGCAAACTAATTCAGTTTAGGGTTATTCATGTTGGTGTCTTTTCTAAAGTACATAATTAAATCTTGACAAGTTAGTGCATTTACTTTCTTTTTTCTGTAGTGTGTTCTGAGTCTGGTTGTTCCCTGTCAAAGGTGAAATGACAGGCTTCCCTGAGCAACAAGAGGAGCCACCTCCTGCTTCACTGACCAGGGACAGTGCCCAGTCCACATGAGTATCTGACTTCAAAAGCAAATAAAAATCATCTGTCACACCCATGAAGACTACTAGGAATTAAGGAAAGCACATGTGCAGAACCTGGATCTTCATGTGGGACACAAGAGAAATATGGGCTATTCTTTGCAAACAGCAAAATGTGCAGCAACTGAGGATAAAGTCAAAATTCAAAATACAAATGAGCTTTTGCTAGTCCTTCTTCATACATTGTATACACTATTAGTTTCAAGTCTCTGTTTCTCTCTCTCTCTCTCTCTCTCTCTCTCACATACACACACACACTCACATATACACAGGAATCCAGAGATTAGAATGAAACACATGATTGAAATCATGGACTATTAGAAATCTCTCCAGGGTGGTTAAGTACCTTCCTCCCTCGGGGCCACTCAGATGCTTCCTGCAGTAAGGCTCTGGATGGTGACTAAGTGTCAGAGGTGGCCCTCATGTGTGGAAATGACAGGCAGACAGATTCCTTAATGTCTTCTACTTAGTAGCATAATTTACACTAACCAGAAAAGCCCTGAGACAGGAAACTTCCTGTGCATCTCGCTGATTATCACTTATAAGAAGAAACCAGGACGTGCGAACAACCAACGTCTTCTGTTGATTTACGCATCACACTCCTCTCCTATAAGCGCTGTTTGTTTGGGGTTTTGTTATTTCTTTTTTCCACCAGAGAAAACATTTTCAATCAGGCGTTTGTAGGACTAGTGGGTTGACCAGCTGTCTGAGCATTATCAGTCCTATAATGACACACATGGATGGGATGTGGCTGCTCAATGAATTATGTCTTTTTGCCACAGTACAGTTAAGTTTTTATTCATTTTACTGAATGCGATGGGAAAATGAAGCATCTGTCTACTAGTTTTTCAAGAGCTCAGTTACAATGCACCATTTTAATATCTGACTCTAGCTTTTCGTGTATGATTTTATTTTGCTTTTTGTAAATCAGTCTTAAGCTTTTTGTTCACCAAAGAACAAAGAGGTTATGGAAATTTATGAAACGTTTTCTTGGTTTTTATCTGGGTGTGCAATAACAAATCTTTACTCTCATCCCCAACAACATTTAAAACTTTCTGTAGACATTCAGTCCTGAACAGATCAAGGCAGTTGTTCCCTCCACCATTTGGACGCTCCATCTCCCTGGACTTCACATGGTTGAAATTTTATCCTTCAGTTCAGATTAATGGCATTTGAAGGTGGAGGACACGGAACCTGACTGAACTTAGATAAGTCAGGAATGGGAGGCCCCGTGAAGGGGGACTATGGAAGACCTGAACCACGTCACTTGCTCCCTCCCACCATGTGCCACCCTCTGCCATGCCACAGTGGAGCTTCAGTCCTCAAAGAACAGAGGCCTGTGCCATTCCCTTGGATTTTCCAGTTCATAGAACTGCAAGAAGTACGTTACTATTACTAACGATGAACCTAGCTAAAGATGCGTGTAGCAACCACAGAAAAGACAACACAGCTCCCCATGGAGTAGAGTCCGGGAGTCTGCTCTGATGTAAATAGATATAGTTCCCCCCCAGCCCCAGATATTATGTAAAGTTGGTGAGCTCTGCTCCCTTCCAATACTTAGAGAATGTGCTTAGTACCACGGGGGGAAATGGTAGTGGTAACAGGCAGTAGAGCCGATGACTGAAACATCAGAAGAACCCTATGCAAAGGGAAGTGAGTCGAGGCTTGAACTCTGGACACGCATGTTCTGGGGAAAGGGAGCCCCATGTGATTTCGAGGACAGGACAGAGTGAGGGCTCATGGTTCTGTTGCATTTGGAGAGGGCAGAAAATGCCACCCATGAGTTGTCCACGTTGCAGGTGCAAGGACATCGTGGACTTGTTCTGGCAAGAGGGCCTGCGGGTGTGTGATATGAGAGGGCGTGTGGACAGGTGCCTCATCACCACACAGATCTCCACGCCTGAGGAATCACTTCTGTCTTTGATTAGAGGAAGAGGACATTCGCGGAAAATGGCTGCAAAGGGACAGCCTTGTGGGCTTTAGAGATAGAGAAACAGTGTTGGCCCCTGTAGCCCCTGAAGGTGTGAAGGAGGCCCTGGTTCCTGCCCAGAGGCTCACCAAAGAGCCCAGCCACTGAGCATTGCGGGCTTGTTCTGGCGAGAGGGACTGGTGGACTTCCATGCACATGGTGAATGGCAGGTGGCTTTCAAGTCACGAGGCTTCTGGGAAGTCATGGATATCTGCTTTGCTTTCCCATTTAAACAGTTTTCCCTGAGTCAAAGCAGCCTGTGTGATAGATACCAGAGTGTGAGGCTGAACACCAGGGTGTCAGGGTCCGAGTAAACAGAGGCTGCACCACACAGAAGTTGCTGAGGATTGCATTCAAACATACCTGTGCTCAGATTCCAGTGGGACTTCATGGGAGCACATGCACACACTCTACATACACGCATGCATTCATGCACATACACGTTAATTGCACATATGAATGTACATACATGCAGGTATTCCTGCACACACTCATACACACATGCAGACATGACAACACATGTATGCATCACACACATACACATACATGCATACACCACCTCACACATGCATGCACTCACATCCATGCACACATTCCAGTATATGCATGTGCTCACACATGCATGTACATGCATACACTCATACACACAAGCACACGAGTGTACATGCATGCATTCACACACATGACACACACAAACTTGAACATGTATGCACACACAACACATGCATGCACATCCACTTGCATACTCTTGTGTATATGTGCATCCACCCATGCATGAATGCTCTCTCTCTCTCTCTCACACACAAACACGCACTTCTCCCATACATTCACACATGTAGGTAGTCAGCCCTGCACTCTGTCACACTGTCCGCTCTGTCCTTCCCCTCAGAAGCCTCCCTCCCTGGTCTTTGGCCCTTTTTCCCTTTTCTTTTCCCTGATGCCCACTTGTGTGCTGACAAGAGAAAGACTTAAAAGTTACTGGCTGAAACTTGTTCTGGCTTCTCCAGAATTAGATTACTTTGTTATATTTTATATTATTCTTATTTTTTGTGTTTGAGTGTATTACCTGCTTGTATGTAAGTGCACCCATGTCATGCAATGCCTGCGGAGGTCAGAAAAGGGCATCGGATTCCACTAGAGCTGGAGTTATGGACAGTCCTTAGCTGCCATGTGGGTGCTGGGAATTGAACCCGGGTCCTCTGCAAGAGCAGCT
>NW_008334665.1:1890562-1893208 GCF_000622305.1 Nannospalax galili | reverse complement strand
TGTTAGTTCCATTAAGAACACTTTAACTCAACTTTCGCATGACTGTCTGCTGCCATTTAGTATTCCCTGTCCCCTTCTCCCCTTTCTCTCTGTCTCTCTCTCTCTCTCTCTCTCTCTGTCTGTCTGTCTCTGTCTGTCTCTCTCTCCCTCTGTCTCTCTCTGTCTCTCTCTCTGTCTCTCTCTCCCTCTGTCTCTGTCTCTCTGTCTCTGTCTCTCTGTCTCTCGCTCCCTCTGTGTCTCTGTCTCTGTCTCTGTCTCTCTCTCTCTCTCTCTCCCCCCTGACAATCTCACTGCTTGGCCCACAGCTAGCTGGAATTCACTATTTTCCAGCCTCAGTCTCCCAGCCTCCCAAGGGCTGGAATTCAGGTACGTTTCACTCTCTCACCCAGGGCTCTGTCCTCTACTGAAATTGTTTCAGAAGGGAATACTGATTGGGGCCTGGGAGATGGCTTAGTGGGTAAAGTGCTTGTCAAAAGCCATGAAGACTGAGTTTTACCCCCAGCACCCATTTAAAAACTGAATGTGGTGGCATGTGGGCATGTGCTTATAATCCTGGTACTGGGGAAACAAAGATGGGGGCCTTGGGTTCACTGTCCAGTCAATCTGTCCTAGCCGGCAAGCTACAGGCCAGTGTGAGACACTGACATGGTGGGTGGTGCCTGAGGAACAACCTCTAAGTTTGATTTCTAGACTCGACATCCATGCTCACACATGTAAGTATACCACCCCAACACATACCTGTACACACAAAAACATGCACTGCTTCCCACCAGAAAAAAATATTGGATGAAGAAATATCCCACTTAAAGATTTACTTTTGACACGTCTGCTCAGTGGGGTGCTGAGTCAAATACTATGATATTTAATAGAATTGTTGCTCCTCGTTTCTAAAAAGTTTATTATTTTTATTGAGATTTTATGATTTGTCATACAATATAATTTGATGGTATTTAGACCCCCTCCTGAACTGGCACCTCACCCACTGCCTCCACTTCATTAAATGTAGAGTCTGATTTTTGCCCCCAAATGTCCATCTACTGGGCCACCATGCGTCCCATCGCTGTGAGACACACTCTCTCCCCCTCCCAGAAGCTGTCAGTTGACTAAAGTTCCTCGGGTTGGGTTGGGATTTCTAAATAACTCTTTATTAGGATTTTTTCAAACATCTAAAAGAAGTACTAAGTGATTAAGATGCATTTCATTGGGACTGGTCAGGTTGCTCCGCAGTTACAAGCACGGGCTGCTCTTGCAGAGGACCTAGTTCGGTTCTTGGCACCCACATGGTGGCTAACAACCATCTGCATCTCCAGTTTCAAGGGATCTGACATACTCTTGCCTCTGTGGGTATTGCACACATGGGTGCACTTACATGATCTGTAGACAAAATACTAATATACATAAAATAAAAATCAAATAAGGGGCTGGAGAGATGGCTCAGCTGTTAAGAGCACTGACTGCTCTTGTAGAGGACCCAGGTTCGATTTCCAGCAGCCACATGATGGCTAAAAACTATTCATAACTCCAGTTCCAGGGTATCTGATGCCCACTTCTGACCTCCACATGCATTTCACAACATGGGTGCACCTACCTACATGGAAGCAATACACTCATCCATATAAAATAAAAAATAATAAGAAAATAGTTTTTAAAAAATAAATAAGTTTTTAAAGATTTGAAAAAAAGATACATCTCACTAATCAAAAGCTGTAAAAATGCTTTATCTTCGGGATGTTCCTCATATTTTTGTAATATGATCAAACGATTTAATGAATATTAAGTGTGTATCATGTGCCTAGTTAGTCTTAAAACTACAATTTAGTTTTCAGGTAATCACAATGAAGAATTTTTAAGTATTTTCCTTTACTTCTTTTCAAGGATAATACACTGACACTAACATTTAAGGAACTCACTGAAGAGACGCAGGGGAACCCAGTGACCACCATCTGAGGTCTGCACAGGACGCAAACACCTCTCACTGCAACATAACTTGAACTCCAGCAAGTGCTATTCCGTTTCTCCTCATGAAGCCACATACATTTAGTTCAGTTCAGACCCTTGGCCACTGTGATCCACTCAAGAAGAGGCAGACACCGTGTCAGATGCCCCTGAGGTGTGGCTGTACGAGAGCCTCCCAGCCCCATCCCAAACCGCTCACAGCACTGTCCATGCTCCCCTTGTCCATGTTCCTGGAGGGTCCCTGAGCATTTTTCTGGTCTACTCCTCAAAAGTGCAGGTGCCTCTCTTCCACCCCCCCCAGTGTAGGTATTGATTCCTAGATTCAAACCACCCCTGAGACAAGCCATCGATTAGGTGAAAGGAAGCGGGGGGAGACCAGCCATTGTTTCTGGACATGCTTCATGTCATCCACATCCATGAGAACATTCCAAAAACTGAGGATTTCACAATATTTCCAAGGCATCAGTAACTTTTTTTTTATTTAAAAATTTTTTTTACAATTAAAGTTACAGTTTTAACAATATGCAAAATATTACAGTAATTCAGATTTTTTGGCATAATGATTACAGATTTGATAAATACAATTAATATCTCATAATAGTGATGAGGATTATACAAAAGCTATTAAAACAATTATGAGAATAAATTCTATTGTCACTTAAGTATCTAAAGCTATTTTCCTTTGCATTC
>NW_008334665.1:1835548-1889623 GCF_000622305.1 Nannospalax galili | reverse complement strand
CTATGGAAAGCAGTATGGAGAACTCTTAAAAAACTAAAGATGGGGGCCAGAGAGAGAGAGAGAGAGAGAGAGAGAGAGAGAGAGCTCAGTGGCTAAGAGCGCTGGCTGCTCCTGCAGATGAGCCGGGCTTGAATCCCAGCAAGCACATGGTGGCTAACAACCATATGTAACTCCAAAAGGATCCAACACCCTTCTCTGTCCTCCATGTGCACTGCAGGACATGGATGCACTTACATACATGTAGGCAGAACACACATACACAAAGTAAAAATAATAAGTGAATCTACCAATATAATCCAGTTATACCACTCCTTGGTATATACCCAAAGAAATTCATCTTATTGTGGAGATAATTATTCATCCATTTTTGTTGCTGCTCTTTTCACAATAGCTAATAGATGGAAGCAACCTAGGTGTCCCTCAATTGATGAGTGGATAATGAAATTGTGGTTCATATATACAATGGAGTTTTACTCAGCAGTAAAGAAAGATGAAATCATGAAATTTGCAGGTAAATGGATGGAACTAGAATCTGTTATACTAAGTGAAGTAACACAATCTCAGTAACTTTTTTTTAAAGGTAGCTTATTGTTTTGTAGCTGGGTCAAAGTTTTGTCAGTTCTGAATGATTTTATATGTGGTTCTGAAATAATAATTGTATTTTTCCATATTTCTAAAAGTAACCATTGCATAATTTGATCAGAAAGATTACTGTTCCATTTGAAAATATAAAAGAGGTACTAACACTTGAGGCTGGAGAGATGGCTCAGCACATCACGGACCTGGCTGATCTTACAGAAGACTTGGGTTTAATTCCAGTTTCAGGGACTCTGGCATTACATACATATAATGCACTTGCACACTTGCAGGCAAAGCACTCATACATAAAACAAAAATAAATTTAAAAGGCCTGCTGCACAACTTAGCTCAGAAGGTGTAGCTGACGAGGACTGTGCTGACAACAACCTTTCTTCAACAAAAGTGTTGACGTTATCTTGGACTTTGACTATATTTAAACTTTAGAGCAATTGACTGAATACTTGGCACTTCGTTTAATAATATTATCTAATCATTAATATTCTTTAGCCTGAAAATTGTCAAAAATCTGGAGACAGACAATATGATGGGATTGTTTTATGAATCTCTATACAGTTATTAAGCATTTGTAATGCTGGTTTCAAATGCAGCTTTTTACAACTAACATATTATAAATAAAATTTCAATCTATCTATCTATCTACCTATATATAATTTTGAATTCTTTTAGGATGGCAAACAAGTAGAGTTAATAATACTAAAATTTAAAATAATTATGCTGAAATGGATGTACTCCCAGGCCTGGGCTTGCTTTTGATACATTGATTCTTACTTAGGGGTCAATTTTTCAGCTCAAAGCAAGAGCTGTAACGATGTTTATATTGATTAGTCTGCTTACTTCCAGTTCTGGGAATTTAGATGACATTTATTGCAGCATGAATTTTGTGAACAGAGAGGAAGACAAAGCCTAAGGGTCTGCGGACAGTGGAATTTTATAATAGATTATAATCCAACAGTGATAGAAGAGTAACAAGTGTTTTCTGGCTAGAGATATGAAAAAGTTTATTCATATCTTCCATGTACAATGACAGAATGCAGAATGACACAGACACACCTGTTCTATTGATTCCCTATAACTGCCCATTTGGGTGGAGCCTTTATCAATAACAGAACTAAAACAAATGCAATAAGAAAACACAAGTATTTTTCTTCACATGAAAAGGAAGTCCTCTTGTTATAATTGTTTATTCCACAAAAGACACTGGGGACATGGAAAAGGGAATTGGGAAAGGAAGAGGAGTGAAGTAGGAATTATCCGAATTTTTGGCAAGAATAATTGTGCTTCACAAATAACAGAATTCTTGGCCGATTATAATTGTTTTGCTATAAACTCTCATATTTTTTCCAAAATTTCTATGACTGCAGAAAGCTGATAATTTATATTTCTATTCGTTTACCTTCCACAGTTTATTAATCTATGGTGGCCTATAAGGGCTGATTATGCTGTAAACCCTGCTATCAGAGTGATTTAATTCTGTTATGTTTTTCTTATTGAAAAATCATGGAAAGAAAATGAATATAAAGTAAAAAAACCAAGGCTGTGATGTGTGATATAATGACAGGCAACCAATTATGTAGACATTTATGCTGCATTAGGGCTGAGTATATCTATCTATCTATCATCTATCTATCTATATATCTATCTATAATCCATCTATATATCTATCTATCTATCTATCTATCTATCTGCCTATCTGCTCATCTATCATTATCTATCTATCTATCTATCTATCTATCAACTATCTATCTATCATCTATCTATATTCTATCATCTATCTATCATCTATCTATCATCTATCATCTATCTATCTATCTATCTATCTATCTGTCTATCATCTATCTATCTATCTGTGTGTGTATGAGAATTAAAGCCTTTAACTGTATGGGTACAGAGAGCAATGGCATGGACTTTTTGTAGCCTGGAACTCTGAAAGAGCACATGGAGATAGAGGTCTCTTTCACAGCTCTTTGTCTTAAGACCTGGTTGTAAATTTGTGGTAATTTAAAAATTCCCTTTGTTGGGTATCGTGGCACCTGTCTTTAATCCCAGCACTCCAGTGACAGAGGCAGACTGTTCTGTGTGAAGTCTAGGCCAGCCTGGTCTCCACAGGGAGTTCCAGGCCAGGGGGGTGGCAGGGAGACCCTGTCTCAAAACATTTGCATGTCTGCCTAGGAGAAAGATGACAACTCTGTGGGTTAAAAGAAGCAAAAATCACAGTGGAAGTTCAGCTGAACCTACGTCATGACCAGTATCAAGCTGTCTCATGTGTTCCTTCTTTCCTCTAGCTTGTCCTCCCATGACATGTAGTAGACGTGTTTAAATTTCTGTCTCCATAAAGAAAATCTTTGCCTTTAATCCCAGCACTCAGGAGGCAGAGGCAGGCGGATCTCTGTGAAATCGAGGCCAGTTTGGTCTACAATGTGAGTTTCACGTGGGATGGGGACTTTGGGAGACTCTATCAGGAGAGGGAGGGAGGGAGGGAGGGAGGGAGGGAGGGAAATCTTCCCTGGAAACAAAGGTTCTTTCTATACACACACACGTGCGCACACACATACGCACGGGCACACACACACACGCTCACACACATGCACTTGTGTGTGTGGTTTTCTCTCTTACTTTACCACTATGTTGGAGGATACATTTTCACTAAGCTGTCAACTCAAAAGTCCTGGGAACTCTGTCGTTATGGCCATCTTCCCTAGGTTACCAGCAGGGGGAGGTCAAAGGTACCCTGTGGTCTAGCCTTTGAATGCAGAATTTCGCGTTCTTTAATTTATGACAAAAGACTCCCCACCAGGCTGGGTGAGGATCCCCATCTTCTGCCCAGGCATCTAACCCTCCAACTCTTCCCTTCCCTCACACTGGCTCCTCTGCCTAGTTGTCCTGAGCAGGAATCCCCTGCTGCCGACACCCACACCACCTGTCCACCTGCTTCTTCACCCCAGGCAGTCCAGCACGGCTGGATGGCTCCTGAGTACCCTTCTGCCTTTCCATGCCAGCACAGCCCCCTCCAGACACCCCACCTCCGGGGGGTCAGACTTGCCTCTTCCCTCATCCTCTCCTGCTCAGGCAGGCTGACTCAGCATAGTTGGCACAGGACAGACAGACCTTTACTCTGGCTTTTTTGTTTCTAGAGTTTTCTCAAAATTCTTCTGTCACTCTCACACCACATGACCAGTTAGTCAGGTCTCACACTGCAATAAACAGAGGGATATTGATCCTCTGACATTCACACCGCATTTTTATTTACTGTGGGAAACTCAGGTTTCTATGATCTCAACCACTGTAAAGAAGATGTCAAGCTTTTAATATTGAACTGTAAGCAAAAAAAAAGAAATAATTCATGGAATGTTTCCTTCACTAATTTCTCAGTATAAACACTTGTTTATCTTTAAATCTTGCAAATATGCAAGTAATAAACTACATATCTGGCTACCTTTCTAAAAGATTTTGAATTAAATATCAATAATTAATTAAATAAGGGCCCATTAATTTTTGAGTAGCCCAGAGAAAAAAGTGTTTAAGTAAAGCCGAGTTTCCACTTCATTTTACTTATCGGGCTGTAGTTTTAATCTTTTTGACTCACTTCACGCAGTAGGAATCAGTAAATCCTTAGCGTATTGAACTGTGCTGGATCTTTCAAATTCAGTTAGCAAATACCCAGGAGCACGTGCCTATGGGTACATGTTGCCATGGTCCTTTCTGCAAAGGCTTTAGATCGAAGGAAGGAAGGGTGTACCAGTGTTGCTCATACCCTGATATTTTCTGCAAGAAAAGAGTCACTTAAAACAGGTTTGATCCTGTTTTGGATTGTGTCCCCTGTCCAAAAGAAACTGTTTAGAAACTAGTGAGAAGAAGCAAGAGCCACAATAATGAAATGATTCAATATAACCACCATCCCCTCTTGAAGAAAATCATGTCTATGCATGATTCTAATTACATCTGAAAAACTGACCTGATCTTATTTTCCCGAGTTATGTTTAATCACTGAAAAGCATAGTAAAATTATAGTCCAGTTGATATAACTTAAACTTGTCAGTTATTAAGAAATATAACTTGAAAGATTACTGTACTTTCTTTTTCTCTGATCTTTTAGAAAAACAATTATGTATACATGTGTGTTTATGTACAACATGTGACTTCCAATGCCCGAGGAGTCTAGAAGAGGGCACTGAGATCCCTAGAGATGGAGTTACAGATGGACGTGAGTCGTCTGACCTGGGTTCTGGGACCCAAACCAGGGTCCTCTGCAAGAACAGTATAGAATCATAAACACATCCATCTCTCCAGCTCCCTTTTCTCTATTCTTGAAACCACTATCATAGCAAATTCTTTTATCTGTTCAACCTATTTTTACTGTTTGTCTTGAAGTGAGTCACTTCCCCTAACATCATTTCACCCAAAGTCTTTAAACTTCTGTGTCATCAAATCAACAAACATGTATCACTTACTGTAAAATCAAAGTTTCAATTTATTTGAAAATTTCAGTAGATATTTAAAATGTATCTATTTTAGCTGCATTTTTTGCAGCTTTTTGAGCATCTGTATGAATCTTTAGCCAAGTTGAGTAGAAAGTAGCTTTGCTAAGCTGGTAAAAGGTATGGTCAGTAAACTTTTCCCAGGAGGAGCCGCCATTCTATGATGTGTCCTGTAAGTGCAGCAGGACCCAGGCTGGGAGGTAAATTTTAGGGATGTTGAAAGTTAATGTAACTGGCTTTGTAAGTGGGAAATTGAAAAAGAGCATCACAACTGTGTGTCTATTTTACAAACCATTTCCTTCAAACTATTTTTATATACTTCTGGACTTTAGGTGATAATTTTTCAGTGGGAGTCTTTGCAGATTAGTAAAGCACTAACTCAGTTTGGAAACCAAAAATTTTATCTACAGAAAACCTTCTGCCAATGTGGTTAATGTGCTACCAGTAACAAAGAGGGACGGAGCCAGCTTTATCCCCAGGTTCAGATTGGTGACTGGCAATGTGTCTTCTGTCTTAAAATTGCATTCGAGGCTTACATTTCATACAGCTGCTGTGGGGTAACAGGGCTTTGATAAAAATCACATCTCAGTTGTAAGGAAGCACAGACATTAGTGGTGATTTAGGCTTTCCTTTCGAACATCCGCAAAATTGCATTCGAGGCTTACATTTCATACAGCTGCTGTGGGGTAACAGGGCACAGACATTAGTGGTGATTTAGGCTTTCCTTTCGAACATCCGAGGCTGGCAGAGACCCTCAGTGTAACTGCGTTAACACATTCCCTTCCTTGTCTTCCTGTGTCTGCTTTCCAGACTTTAACTGATTTTGCATTTTTAACTCATTAGCTGACAGAATGGAAGATTGTTCTAGAAACTTAGTTAAATCTAGAGACTTAACACCCAAAGTAAATGAGTTAAAAGCAATAGAAAATTAATAAGATTTAGAATCTCTATTTTTTTTTTGCTCTTTTTGAGACAGGGTTTCCCTGTAGCCCCAACTGTCCTGGAACTCACTATGTAGACCAAGCTGGCCTTGAACTCAGAGATCTGCCTGCCTCTGCCTCCCCCATGCTGGGATTAAAGGCATGTGCCACCATGTCCCGCTAGAATCTGTATTTTTTACCATAAGAGTCTAATGTTCCAGTCTTCCCAGAAATGATGGGAAGTGAATTGGCTTTGGTGATGTCTGGGAGGGCACAAAAGTCATCTAGGGCTTGTTTATATCAGAGAGTCTACAGATGTGGAGTTTTGCAGAACGTAATTTTTCTAAAGTATAAAATAAAGAATCAGAGCCTGACATGGCTCATGGACAGCAGTTAATGTCAACAACCACTCAGGGTGGTATTGTCAGTGTTTGAGCAAGGAAGAACAAAACAAACGTGATGGCTGGCGCAATGGCTCAGGGTAAAGGTGCTTGTCTCCAAGCCTCACAACCTGAGTTTGATCTCTGGACTGACACGGTAAAAGGAAAATGCAGACACCTGCCAATTTCCTCTGACCACTTCACACATGTGGCTCACATGTGCACACAAGCACATTAAAGACACAAATATAAAAACAATTTACAAGCAATATAGTGGGGAAAGTACTTATTTTGAGGAGGGCTCCAGGGATGGCTCAGTGGTTCAGAGCACCGGCTGCCTCTGCAGAGGCCCTGAGATCAAATCCTAGCACGCTGACAACCATCTGTAACTTCAGGTCCAGGATGTGATGTCTTCTGTCCTCTGAAGTCATTGCACATACATGGTGCACTTACACACACGCAGGTGAAATGCTCATGCACATAAAATAAATTTAAAAAATTAAAGTGCTTATTTTACGTGAGTGCACAGAATTATTGAGTTAGGAGGCACAGCACGATAACCTTATGCCTCTTTCTAGGTGATCAAAAACCTCATCATGGCCACATGACAGGTCAGCAGCTGTCAGTGAGAGGCTGAGTGGACACTCCCTTCCACGGGAGGCAGAGAACATGCATGCGCTCAGAAACCATCCCTTTCTGTCTGATTCCCAGCATTCCATTCTTCCCACCAGCTAAAGACTCAGTGTTGGCCTCTGGGTGACACCGCCTCTCAAAGTGTTTGTTTCCTTCTTCCAAACTAAGTTCCTGATGAAGTTTCTAGTCTCAGGTCACTGTGCACTCTCTCATCTAAATATAAGAACATAGATTCTTCATCCAGTTAGTCGTGAAAACAGCATCTGGAAATCTCTCACCAGGACGTAAACCAATGGAGGAGAGGGAGTGTGGAGAACAGGGTCATATTTCACCGATGCTGTCTGTGGAGCAGATGGCTTGCTCAACTACATCAGTGACTGTGACCACTTCTCCTCCAATCCTCACATCAGCACGTCACATCTCCATGCTTCTCTGCTCCAGATGTGCAGTGAAGAAGGTTCCCAAGGGAGTAGAGAAGCTCTTCCCTTGGGCATGCCAGTTTGTGAGCTGTCCCAACCACTGCTGGAGATGTAGGAGGTAGAAACCGCTTCTCTCTTGGGACAGGAGCCTAGATCCAGCTAGATCACTAGCGGGAAAACACTCACTGAGCAAAATTTGGTGGGACATTAGCAGTGGTGTGGTTTGCACACTGTCTAGAAGTACAGCGTTGCTTCTGCGAATGGACAAGTGGACAGGAAAGAAATGTGGCTGCCCCTTATTTTCACTGAATTCTAAATCTGACAGAGATGGTTTCTTAGTGATTGAGTCACATCCAGAAGTGACTAAACACATCACAGGAGGCTGCCCCGCCTCTGCTGGCGCTGAGGTCAGTCTGAACGCCTCCCCAATGGAAGGAATTCAGTGCAGGACAGCGCTCATCCAATGGCTGTGGAAAGACCCACGGTGGCAGGGGATGTGGTGGTGGCTGCCAGGCTGAGGTACTGGCACATAGGTTTGCCTACAGTCAGCTCCTTTGGAGCCACCCAGCTGAGAGGCAGAGCTTTTGTTTGACTTTCTGCTTAGGCTTCTGTTGGTCTGATTTTAGTTTTGTTTTTCCTGCAACCAATCAAAGTACTTGGCCAGTTTGTGTGTGTGTGTGTGTGTGTGTGTGTGTGTGTGTGTGTGTGTGTGTGTGTGTGTGTGTTTGTTTGTTGGCATGGGAATGCCTTCTTCAGATTTTTGTTTCAAAAATATTAACCTGCACAGTGTTCTATACTTTGCTAAGGAGGACAAGAAGGAGCGCTGACCCTCCTCTCTGCCCTTTGTCCTCCCAGTGGAAACAACCGTCTGGGAATCTTCTCCCTCGTTCTTCCTGTTTTTTTTTTCCACCATAATTCTTGAAGTTCAGCCTCGTTAATGTTGCGGAATGTTCCACAGAAAACCCAACAACTGCATTGCCATGTGGTTCAGAACAGGGATCTATAATGGAAGCTACCCCAGAAGGAGAAGTCAGGGGCCACGATGTGGATATCGGGTCTCATAGCATGACTTTTACCCAAACTCTCGAAGACTTTAGATGTTTTAGACTTTGCCCTAAAAACTCACTGGAAACATCTTCATTCAAAAGCACAAATGTTAATCAATCTTTGATTTCTACTCACATGTACGATACAAACCAACATTCAATATATTCTGTTTCAAGTTTTGGTTTAACGTCCATCAGTACCAAATGCTGAGATAGGTTTCCTGAAGAAACCTTGAATAACACAGGTGTAATCTACACTTGTATAGTTAGAGGGCTGTGTGCAACAGGATTTCCAATGCAACTTTCTGCCTTCTAGAAAACCACAGCCATTTTAGGGACCAGTCACAGCTCACCTATGGCTAAGCATGTACCTGGGTCTCTGAACTGTCTAGCATCCATACACCTGAAGCTCTGAACTGTCCAGGATCTATAGATATCTGATCCACTGAACTTCCCAGAATCTATAGATCCCGGACCCTCTGGACTATCCAATATCTATAGACACCTGAAACATCAATGCCCCAACATCCATAGACACCCTGATTCTCTGAACTTCCCAGCATCTATAGATCCCAGACCCTCAAACTGCCCAGTATCTGTAGATAGCTGACCTTCTGAACAGTCCAACATATAGTTCCTGAATTTCATTCCAGTTGTTCCTTCTTTCTGGGGTCTCAAATCTATTTCTTGTATATTTATCAAACTAATATTCGTGGTAAGGACTGGGGAAATTATGACTAAATAAATGGACTAAAATGCAAATAAGTCTTAGTTTTTTAGAATATTTTTAAAAGGCCTACTTTATCAGAGTGCAAACACAAACACAGGCTATGTATGTCCATGTTCGTGTACAGGCATACAGGCATGCACATGTAAGTGCCTCTTTCTAGCTATGGTGTGCATGTGTGTATAGGTTTATATATATGGAGAGGTCATCATATGAAAGCTTGTGTTCTTATACCTATTCCCTTTGACTAATCAATGCAATCTAAATATATATTTCATGGAAATACAAAGATATAAATTTTAAAGGAAAACTATAAGTACTAATGGCTCAATACCTGCTTGGTGCATTCATCTTAGATATTTTATAAGGATTTTTTTTCATGGACTACTTGTAATGAAAAACCTTGAGCAGTCTTCACGTGAGGCACTGGACACAGGGCTCATTCTGTCAGCGTTAGTGAGAAAGTCCAGTGCAATTTGCATGATCTCTTCCAAGCTTGCTCAGAGAAAGCTAAGGAGCAGCAAATCAACAACAATGCTCCTGTTTCCAACACGTGAATAGGTCTCAGTTCTCAGGGTGCCAAACCAGGGTGATACGCAGCATTCCAAACAGCCTCACACAGGCACCCTGTGTGTACCACACAATGGATGAGCCAGCTGGGCCCTGGACATGGACCTCTCGGGAGGTCAGTTTCCCCTAGCTCCCAGGCTAGCCATTCTATCAGCAATGCCCCCCATCTCGCTCCTCTCAGTCACAGATGGTAGCTTCTCCTGGTGAGTGTTAGAGAAGACAGAAATTCAGAGACGGCCTAAGTTGGCACGGTCATTAATCCTCAGTCCTTCTTAGATTCCCACCTTTCCAGGAGCAAGGGGAATCTTCTGCAAAGAGGTCAAGGTCCAAAATGCTGATCTGATAACCAGAGAGGAATGTGCTGCCCTCCATATTCCTGTAGGACATGAGGTGAACATGCTTGCTGCTTAATTAGCTCAGCTCACATTGTTTACAATGCATGGGATACCTTTTCTGTGCCTGATGCACATGCCTCCATGTCATGTTAGTCATGTTACACTGATTTGCAGTATGAATTATTCCATGTTACACCATGGTCCTCTTTCCTTAAAGCAATGTGATGTTGATGTTGCGTCTCTTACCCCTTCTAAGCACTGAAGAGCCACAGTGGAGAACTGTCAGAAAGTACACCCATAATCCTACAAAGTTTACCCTAAGAGTATTTCATACTGATCATCTTAGTCAGTCTTAATCATCTTTATACCCCCCTCCCCATTGACAGCCTCCAATAACCCCCACCCCACTGGAATTCCTAAATTCTGTCATTTGTGTTAAGGCCTATCATGTCAAGTTAGTGTCCCCAGATGTCCCTCAGTGCAAATTCATCCACTGGAGTCTAGGCAATCTTTTTAGGCTAGATATAATCGCTAAGAAGATCTGCTCTACCTCACCCAGCAGTAATCAGCTGCCAATAATTCTTCCACTAAGTTTGGGACCTGATGTCCATTTCCACAGTTCTGTGCTGGGCTTTTGTTTGCTTGAGTCTGCATGGGTTTGTGCATACTGACATCATTACTATAGGTTCATATAAGCGAGGTCCCAGGAGCCTGTAGGACTCTATTTCCTTATGGTCATGTACCTCTTCCCTGGTCTTAAAATCCTTTCACCCCCCCCTCTTCCAAAATGGTCCCTGAGTCCTGGGTAGGAGTTTAATATAAGAGTCCTGTCGGTCCCTGAGTCCTGGGTAGGAGTTTAATATAAGAGTCCTGTCGGTCCCTGAGTCCTGGGTAGGAGTTTAATATAAGAGTCCTGTCCAAGGACCCATACTCTGCAAATTCTTACTCTTCATGCTTTGGCCATTTGTGACCTTTTGTGTTCCTGGCCCTCCGTTGCATGAGGGAGCTTCATTGATGAGAACTGGGAGATGCATTAGTGTCCTCTTTACTCCTTGTTGTATGTTCTGTGAGCCTTAGGTGTAGAGGTCCCATTGTAGATGTGCCACTTAGGCTTGGGCAATTCACAGAGAATGTCCGTGTGTGACCAGCTGTGGACTCTGTAATAGTTTCTGTCTGCTGTAAAAGAAGCTTCTTTGATAAGTGGTGACTGGGATACTTCTCTGTAAATATAAGGATCCATATTCTGTACATAGTAAGAAATTACATTTGTCTAGGGATGTGACAGCCTTGGGCATTTCACTAAGCTCTATGACCTCTCCAGTCATGTTTATTTGGCTAGGTTTATAGTACCACACAGGAGTTTCCTCCTATTGAGTGGGCTTTAGGTCCAGTTAGGTAGCTGTTGATTGCCCTCAAGATAAAAGTGTCATTATTGCACTAATGTCATTTACTATACCAGTCATTGATGTGGTTTTTGGGCCTTGAAACTGGGGTTGGACCATCAATTGATGTCTCCCTTACCAGCTTTCATAGTGCTTGCCAAAGCTATGAGAGCTCGCTTTCAGGGGAGGTGGCTTCTAGGTCAGTTCCAGCTCCATTACACCCAGTCCTGTGTCCAAAGTATGTCCTGTCCTCAGCAATAGGGTCTTACCTTCAGGTTCTGGGAGGAAATCAAGGGCTGTGGTAATTTTGGGAGTCTCTTGGGCCACCCTGGCCGACAAATCAAAGGAAGGTTTCTCCTGTCTGGCACTGTTTCTTGTTATGTAGCCTTTAGCTATACACATGAACTCATGTAGAGATAATGTATGTGTAATACATCTGTAGGTTTTGGGTCCAATATGAGTCCCTCTGGCTTTTTACACTAGCTGTAGCAACTTTTAAAAGTTCATATTTTTTCCTTTTGGAAAAGGGAGTTCAGCAGTCAGAGTCCACATAGAATTCCAACACCGTCCAGGTGTGTATGGAAGTGAGTCAGCTTGACCACTTCTTCCAATTCCTTCCTTCCCGGATCCAAGGGTCCCTTTTCTTCAGGAATGCAGTGGGGTCATCACCGCTATGAATTCTTTCACTGGAAACCATGGATCACTCTGGAAGGGTTACCTGCATCATTTATCTGTCTTGGCATTTTCTTGATGAAGCCTAATCTGTATAATATCTAATTCAAGAGTGAAGTGATCTCCCTGACTTGCTCATGAAAACCAAAACACACCTAAGTTGATTTTACTTATACCATGGGTTATATTTAGCCTATCACCTCTGAATGCCCGGTGTGCACCTTGTTTAACCAGTTCTCTAATTTAGTATAAACTCCTCTGTCCCAATTCAAATAGTGTCTTTATATCACACTCTTATTTTAGGGTCTGATGCTTTCAATTTAATTTTTCATGAAAATCTAAGTCTTTTTGTCTTTTATTATTTCAATATTGTTTATCTGGATTCACTGGCATTGACATTCAAATCTGTTTCTTTTAACATCAAGAGAAGTTATTTAGAGTCTCCCTGGCAGTGACCATGCTTATCGGAGGCTCAATGTCAATTAATAAATAAAGTCATATGTGCCCTATTTACATGCATGGAGGTTTAAGTATCCACAGGATGGGGGTTCGTCCTTGGGCTTGGTAGTCAGATCCACACCTCATAAAGGGAAGGTGTTCATACAAGGTGTTCACTGGTGCTCATGCTGGGTGGGCTATTCCCACTGAATTGTTGATTTGGTCCTGGAAAGCACTTTGTGCCTTTAACCCCTCCCTTCACAGTATTGCCAACCTCGCGATTTGAGAGCTGCCCTTCCAGAATGTACCTGAGACATGAGATTTGTTCTTTTATTTTCACAGCAAATACCGAGTACATGCTCCCTTCCGAAGCTCTGCGGTCTTCCTGTTGGCTCAGGTTCTCTTCTGTGTGCTTAATCAAGATTCCATGGAAACAGTGACTCAGAAAGTTGTTCTTCATCAAGTCAATCTTTGTTGTACTTTCCCCATCAGATGGTCCTCACAGATGGATGTATCTCTAGAATATTCTGTTCTTCTCTACCCTGGATGCATGGTCAGATGCAACCTCTCAGATCTCTGTCCTCCTCAGCATCTGTTTTCACCCCATGGTGAAACAATCACCCCAAGTTCTGTGAGATTTCTGTTCTGAAGCTCTGTCCCTCTTTGCTCCTCTCCCTCCATCATAAAGTGTAATTATCTCACTGCATTTCAACTCGGGTCTTCCTTGAATGTCTAATGCTCAACCTCTCTTCAAATGATTCAAATTTCTTCAGTGATAACTCCAGTTCCATTTTGACACTCTACCTGGTTCAATAAATACCGACGTAATAAATGAATCAAAGACCCTTTGCACATATGGAGCACACCCAATCTTTCCTCCACCCCAGGTCTACATCTCTCAACCCTTAGCTGTCTTACTCATGACTTCTCATAAGCATGACTACGTTGACTTAAACAGATAAGACTACATAAGAGGAAGAATAAACACAAAAGAAGACTGATGTGTCTCAGCATCTATGGCTCATCCTGTACCACAGAACCTGCATCCTGTTAAAGAAATTTGGTGACTCCTGACTGAAGGGTCAGGCCACTGGAAAGATGGCGTCAGCAGCGCCAAGTTCAGAAACGGCGCTGTGCCACTGACACAGCTGTTCAACCTGACTTCTGCAGTAACATATTTCCTGAGGTTAATCTAATGTTTTCAGTGTCAACAGACAGTCATTAGGTAGTCATTAATTGGTTTATTAGCAATTATTGCCCGAGAACCACCTAAAGCTATTTTATTATATTCAAATGGAGGAAGAGAAAAAGATAAAGATCAGCTGGGGCAGATGGACATGACATCGGAGAGACAGGATGCAATAACTCAAGGGAAAGTGATTGACATAGACTAGCCAAGAGGTTTCCTCAGAAAGGGTCCATTTCCTGTGACATGAAAATTAAGAAACAAGTCCATGTGGGAAAAGTACAGAGACTGAACCCTCCATGAGGCAGAGGCCGAGAGGCATCTAGTGGGTGGTGTGGCCCAATTAAGAATGAAAGTGGAGAAGAATGGGCAGGGGTGGGGCATCAGACGTGTGCACGCCTTGGGACTCTGCTTGGTGTTCAGCGTCAATACACATTAATGAGTCTGTGTCAGGCAACAGATAATTGGCAACATCAAACATGGATTACGGGCGTCCATGTGGGTAGACCTACCCCTGAAGACACATGGAAAGCCAGAGGCACTTTAATAAGCAGGTTGTCAAGATGCAGGTTCCCAGGATGCGTTCCTAGGGCAGCACATGAACAGGTGGAGAAGAGAGACTAGTGACCTGGAGCAGAAACATCCGGTTTGTAGATAGGGTCACATTGAGGGAATGCGAGAATGCCAAACTGCTGCCCCAGCTCCAGGGTTGAACACCTCACTCTCTGGAGTGAGGAAGGAAGAGGAACAGTTGGGAAGTCCAGGGTCACCCACAGGGGCTACTGAACAGCCACTGGGGCCACGGTCAAGACTGCAGGTAGAGGGGGAGCCATGGGCCCGAGTGATACTCAAATGGACAAGGCACCAGTAGTGGACAGGAACGAATATCCAGAACTAGATCCTTAGGAGCAACAGCCCCTCCACACGTCTGAGTAACATGCAAGAACCATTCAGATGTCCTTAGAGCACACGGGGCAGGGAACCAGGCTGTTGTAAGGGGAAGTCCCTGCAAGCCACAATCAACCTCCAATTCCCCCAAGCCTGGGAGACCCGAAATTTCATGTATGGAATGTTCCACAGCTCAAACAGCAGGAGAGGCATGAACTGGAAAGATTAAGGCGGACCTGAGGGACACAGGGCTACAGCTCCGTCCAGGTGCCTCACTCTAGCCTCACTTTGATTTGTGACCCTGAGGTGTTTCCTGTGCAAATCCCATGGAGTGGAATTTATGAAAGCCTGCTCTGAGACTGTTCACTTCAACTCTGTATGTGAAAGGGGCTTCTTAGTCACAGACACACACATCTCCATAAAGAGACACACTAAGAGCCAGGAAATCTTAAAGGCACTAAATGAACAGACAGGAAGTATCTTGGCAGTTGATAAAGCTGGAAACTAAATGGCAGCTGGGGAATTCCAGGGCAAAGACAATTTGCAGGCCAGATCCCAGAAAGCCCCTCAGGAGAGCTGTCAGCAGTGTGTGGAATGTGACAGGAAAGCAGGGTTCCCAGAAGTCCCCTGCCAGGTAATCCCTCCTCAGCCCCCAGAGCCAGGAGCCCCTCCAGAGGCTGGCTTTTCTGAGGACATACTTGAGAGAGATCAGACAGCACTCAGTGCTCTCTGCCAGGTTGGTTTGACTTTGCATGGTACCCATGTCTAGGAGAATGTGGGTGTATTCTGAAATCACCCAAAGACGAGCTCTTCAACATCCTCACCCTAAAAATAAAAGTTGGTAGGATCGTCAGCTTGACTAGCTAGGCCGAATCTCTCAGTAACATGCACCTAGGTCAATGTATTACATTGTTCTCCAGAAAAAAAAGCATAATTAATTCTCAACTAAATACAGTTGAAGAAGAGAGATTAGAAAGAGAAAATCGGCATTCAGAAAGCTGTGCAAGTGTGAGAATTCCTGCTGGGGGATTCATCAGCACAAAGATGGCACAGGGAGACGGGTGTCAGGGAAGGAGAGGAACTACTGGAAAGCGTCAGACCCACAGCATCTGGTACCCACAGCTCCAGGTGCTCATAGCACTGAGTCCCCACAGCATGCAAGTCTCCACAGAACTGGGTTCCCATATCACCAGGTCCCCAGATCACTTGGTTCCCATAATACCAAGTTCCCACCACAGAGGCCTCATAGACAGAATCCCAGAACACATGAACACACAGAGGCCTGCCAAGAGTTCATGCTCCTTCTCTTCAATATCAAGGATCATCCATTGTTTTGAGATGCTGTCAGTCCCAGAAATCTCCAACCATCAAAGGAACAGGAAGAAGAAATTAGGGAAGGGCCGCAAACCTGAAGTCCATCCTGGACTCTAGTTCTTGGGGCAAAATCCAGGTCCTGGAACTTGGAAGAATCTTGACCAGTCAACAGAGTCAGTCTGCCCCTGTTAGCGTTCACAGCTGGTCACTTTAACTTCTAATCCTAGGCACCCCTGGGGGAAGACCAGCATCCTTTGCTGTGTAGTGAACAGAGTGTTAAGGCTATTTATTTTTGTCCATCACAGTTTCTCAGGAAACAAGGAAATCATGCTTTTACCCTAAGGAACCAGAAGATCGTAAAGTCACAGGGATGTGGACAGAAGCAACTTGCATTTACCTAACATCTGCCAGGTACGTGCTTCCCTGGGAATCAGGAGGACTGACCACCTTTAGTTCTTAATCACTGAGCCATCTAATCCAAATGCCTCAACACAGATACCCAGTCATGGTGCACCTCTCTTTTGAAGGATGAAAGACAACTACATGTTCTGTGTTCTTATCTGGATAGTAAGAAATTTAGATTCCATTCCCACAGTACCTTGACAAGCATTACTAGATCGAGGCGTGTATAAACCACATTCTACAGACCACATCTTCCCAGGACAGGTCCGAATGAAGGTAAGCACAGGACCATAGGCTTACTTAAAACATTACGAGAATTTTTTGAGATTTCTTTTTGTAATTCCATTGTGTGGTCCTCCATCACGAACCTTGTAGATGGCGCGTTGCATCACTGTTGGAAGACTGGTCCTGACCAACAAATACTCAAGCCAGAAAAAACTCTGTATCTCTTTTCAATGTTAAAATCCATATGCACATTTTAAATTCCCTAAAACATCCTGCATCAAAAAGTCGAGCTGTTACCACTGCGTCACCATTAAGCACACTGCAGACCCCTTTTCATTTCCCTCAGCTGACTTCCTGACATCCATAGACCCCATGTGACCCCCATACGTTAAAATCCATATGCACATTTTAAATTCCCTAAAACATCCTGCATCAAAAATTCGAGCTGTTACCACTGTGTCACCATTAAGCACACTGCAGGCCCCTTTTCATTTCCCTCAGCTGACTTCCTGACATCCATAGTCCCCATGTGACCCCCATATGCCTTATAGTAAAATTCCTCCAACCCAGATCACAATCCCACATGGCACCTTAGCAAACACTGCCTGTGTGGCACACTTCAGGCTCTCCTGAACATGCTCTTACGTGTGTGACCTATGGTGCAGTGTACAACATGTAGAAGTCACCTTGCACACACTGACATGCACACTCCAGCAGTCCACTCTTGGACACTAGCACACATTTCCTAGCAATCCAGCTTCAGAAAGCAGAGTTTAGGCCCAGTCCATCTCCCAGGGGCTGTGCTCAGGGATGTGTGGAGCAGTGGGTGAGGCCACTTCCTGCTCCAGAAGGCAGCTAACTGCGAACTGCTGCCATCCAAATGCCCTCCTTCAGCTCAAGGGAAAAGAAAGCCTCCGCGGTGCCTCAGCAGGGCAATCACTGCTGGCTGCAGATGGAACTCACCCATCACAAGCTGAGGTGTGATTAGTCTCAAGGCCACAGCACCCATCTTCCAACATGTGAGGTGGTTTACTGGAAGATTTTCTGTTCCTTTGCCCTGTGTTCTCTTCCACCCTGTCCCAAAGCTCATGAGACACCATGCCGTGTCATAACGGCCATACAGAATGCCTGTAATTACAGGCATAGACGCTTGTTATTTACAAAGTCTCGCTTTAAGTCCTTTGCGCTCAGGCCCAGGAGTCTGAATTGTACTGAATGCTTATTCTATCCCGGGCACTGTAATGTAAACAAGGTTGCAATGGATGATGGTGTGAGTAAGGCCGAGCCCTCCCATTATTGAAATAGGAACCATTCATTATTTAATCACATTTTAAACATTTTTCTAAGCCATCAATACAGAGAATGAGTGACTCCGTCTTAAAATCCCAGATAAAGGACGTAGCTCAGCATCCATAAGCAAGTAACAGACTGTTTTTAAGACTCTAGAAAAGGCCATTTGATATTTTTGAAATTATTGGAGTTTATCTAAAATAATGATGCCAAATAAAATACTTAACATTACTTTATGAGTTTACATCTAAAAATACTTGTTTTACAAAATTGGGCACATTAGTGCTCAGGACATATGCTAAGAAATGTCCTTTTAATGGATTATTCCCTTAATTAGCATGAAGTGGCTACCTTTATCTTCTCTCACTGCTTTTGGTTTGAAAACTGTATTGATAGATATCAAAATGGGGAAGCCTGCTTGTTTCCTAGGTCCTTTTTCTTAGAACACTTTTAAAAAAATATCTTATTTATTTTTTTAAATTTTATGTGTATGCGTGTATTGCAATGCTCCTGAAGACAGAAGAGGTTGTCAGATCCCCTGGAACTGGAGTTACGGACAGTTGTTAGCTGCCATGTGGATGCTGGGATTTGAACCCAGGTCTTCTCAAGAACAACAATTGTTCTTAAACACTGAGCCATCTCTCCAGCCCACAAGGATTTTTTTGATAGACTTTCAATTTTAATTTCATATTGGGTTGAATTTCTAGAGACACAATGACAAAATATTTCCCTCTTCAAGGAGGTCAGGGCAAAACCACAGCACCGACTTCATTCCTCACTTTCTCTGGAACTGCAAACAAGTGAATCAGCCAGTCCAGCTGCCATCCAGGAGCATCCGCTCTGGAGCCTTCCCACCACCCCCGTCATTCCCTCCCTGAACCCATCCAGTAAGCCCCATCCTGTCCTCTGGACACCATACTTACCAGTGGCAGGAAGGTTGTCTTAAATAGCAAGCTGTGTGCTAAGAACTCAATACCATCCGTATCTTCCATCATTAGAGGAAATGCTTCAGAGTCAACTCAGGACAACCCCAGATCAATCCTGGCTCAGGTCAGCATCTCACTCCTCTGCTCTCCTTCGTTCTCAGCCTCCTTGACGCTGCCCAGGACTCTTCCTGAGCCTTTCCCTACAGTCGTTCCTGAAGCCTGGAAGGCTCCTCCTCAGCCATGTCCCAGCCCAGCTGTCAGCCTTGAGCCTGCCTTCCAGCCTTGAGCCTCACTTAAGCCTCACCCCGAGCCTGGCTCCCTGCTCCGAGCCTCACTCCAAGATCTGATCTCCCAGCCCCAGGACTGATCGCAGCCCTGAGCCTTGCCCCGAGTCTTGACCTACTTCCGTCTAGTCCTGCAAAGCTACCTTCCTGAGGAAGTCCTTCCTGGCTGGCTGACAGTGAGATAACCCACTGTCTCAGGCGTGTGAGCACCTGCTCTGCTGTCAGTGTGCACACGGCATTGCACACGCCTCCTCCATATCCACCTATTCACCGTGTGCTTTCTCAGAACATGGGTTCCTGAGGGCACTGAGCCTGTCTCTCTGTTCTGTGTTTAGTCCATGTCAATGATGTGTGAGCTGTGGTGACAGGTAGGAAGATTCTGGCCAGTAAGTCTTTTACCTTCCAATATAAAACACAAATTCAAGTATGACGTCTGCCTTGTAACACCAGAGTCTATAACATGATCATACAATTATCTTTTGCTATTCAATATTTCCTCCATTGGAACTCTGTGTACATGAGCTTGTGTGTGAACAAATATTGTCATCCCCTGCAGGACTGTGAACCGGAGAACAAAGTCTCCCCTCGTCTGAGCTCAAGCATCCAGAACCCTGGTGGAGAGTGCAATACCAGGTGTCTTAAATTATTTCAGTTTGTGTGTGTGTGAGTGTGTGTGTGCGTGTGACTCGTGCGTGAGGGCACACATACGCCACAGCACAGGTGTGGCTGTCAGAGGAGAACTTGAGGAATCATCTCTCTGCTTCAACTCTGTGTACAGCTGTTATCGTGGCGGGTTTGAGGAAGGTCACGATCTAGGGGTCAGGACAAGTTCCTTTTCTCAGCCAGTTAAAGAGTCAAAAGGCAGGAAAATCTCAGTCACAGCAGAGAGTAGCAGGGACAAACTTTACTTTAAAATGAAGCATAGCCACCTACAGAAAAAAACACAGATAAAGCAATTCCCCCCAGGGTGGAGGATTCAGTCACTGAATCCAATTTCCCCAGGGAGCACCAGGGGTCTAAGGATCTGGGTGAGCTCCCACAATTTTGGACTGGTCATCTTAAATGAGGAAGAGAAAGCCTTGGTCTTAGCTGAACTGGTCTGCACCTGTTAGGGGGCCCTGTTGCCTGAAGGGGAGCCCTAGGCCTTTGTCTCCAACCAAGAAGAAAATGGAGTTATGATATCTTTATTGCTTACAAGTGGCCCTTTCCCTCTCTTCTGGTCCAGAAATACAGCTAGCTCCTCTTCCCTCACAGAGACAAAGCTCAGGTCTGCAAGCTTGATCACAAGTGATTTAACTACAAAATTTCTTGCCAGCCCAATACTGGACATTCTATAACTGATACTCTAAATTATTTTAAGATCTAGGGACTCTGTCCACATTGAATAAACGTTGGATGCAGTACCACTGATGTGTGGATACTAAGGTGTATAGTCCTTAGATTTGGACAAAGTAGTAGAGTGCTACATAGCAATCACCCATTACAGAGACAGGGACAGTCAGCCCAGTAAACCCAGGTGTATGCCCAGTGTCAAATAAGAAACAGACAAAAGAGCTTACACATTATCCAAGGTATTTCTAATTCTGACACATATGGTTCAAACTATTTTTATAATTACATTCTATAGAGTATCTAAAATCAAATTATGCTCAAGATGACTGGACTGGTAATGTAGTTTAAGTGTATGGTTTATTAGAACATTTGCTTAGTTAGATTGAACAATAAGATCTAAACCATAAATTAAGTTCCTAACATTCTGTACAGTTATATCTAAAGACATCTTGAAATCTTTCCATCTGTTCTTGAAAAATTGCTCATTTTCTTCCTAAATATTTTGAATTAATGAAAATTTATCTGGCTTCTATAAGACATTAATGCAAATATAGGGACAGAGATAACTTAAAGGCTATTGAAATATACTGCAGATTTTAATTTAATTTTTAATATTTTATATATTATTTTTATTTTATGTGGATGATGTTTTGCCTGCATGTATATGAGTGCGCCCGTGTCGGGCAATGCGGCAGAGGTCAGAAGAGGGCTTTGGATTCCCCTGGAACTGAAGTTAAGGATGGTTCGTAGTTGCCATGTGGGTGCTGGGAGTCAAACCTGGGTCCTCTGCAAGAGCAGTCAGTGCTCTTAACCGCTGAGCCCTCTCTAGCTCCTCAAATTTTATTTAATCTTCTCTTGAGCTGTTAGATTTTCTGTAATCTCAGTGTACTGATAACTACGGAATCTTGAATGGTGTCACTGGAAGCCACTAACAGATTTGTTATCGTATGTCTCATTCCCTAACTCTTCTGTTACTAGCTGGGAGCTATGCGCTTATCTGTCTCAGTTTCAGCATCACCAGCTTTCAGTTTTCATTACACATCCATGGAGCAGTAAGCGTCTCATCCGTCATTGCTTACCCTCAGCTGGACCTTTTTACAGGAGGGTTTGCCTTGACCTTAGGAGGATGTAATAATGAATGCAAACCGTTGTTTATGTGAAAGGGGTCTAGTTCACTGAAGCTGTTCATTGATCTGGCTCAAGGGCCTGCTTAACCTGCTGAGGTATCTTGCCATATTGGAAGGAAGCCCTTTGCTACCATAGTAGCAAACTACAAGCAAGTGGCTCAGAGCAATGAGTTCAGCTTCACACCAGAACTCTGAAGATCACCACAGTGACTGGGTCACCTGAGTTGATCTGGGAGATGTGGGTCCCATTAGGCTTTCAACATTGTGAGTAATATCACGACATATTGGTAAAGTTGGGAACCTGAATCCCACAGTGGACTCTGTTATTCTCTAGCAGAAACCAAATGGTCACATTCGAAGCATGCGTCCTCGGAATGCTGCATTATCTACATGAAATAATTGTCTTGATGTATCTAGAGAGTTGGCTCAGCACGTAGGAGCACTTGTTGCTCTTGCAGAGGATCCAGGTTCATGTCCCAGTACTCACATGGTGGTTAACAACCATCTGTAACTCAAGTTACAGGGAAATCGACACATGCTTCTGACCTCCAAGGGCATTGCATGACACAGGTGCACTTACATACATCCAGGCAATGCCTCAAACACATAAAATAAAAATAATAAATAATTTTAAAAATAATTGCTCTGCATTTCTCCCTCCAAAGAACTCTGGGTGATTATTTCTAATTATGGCTTTTTTTCTTGAAGGAAATAAAATAAAGGGTATTCAATTAGTAAGAATTACTTGAAACTATCACTTAAAACTGAAGGAGATAATAACTAAAAGTGAGTAATAAGGTCAGAATCTGTGCTGAGATAAGAGGGTAGGATCACTGAGCAATTACTGTGCAGTTTGGATCTGGTCTTAAACTGCTGCCCTCATATAACTAGATTAGGTGAGCTCCCGGCTACCAGTTAATAAGATTATTTCATCATTACCACCAGAAAACGGGAAAATCCTAACCCCCTATCATCAGATGACAGTACAACAGGATCCTAACCCACCACCACCAGAGGACAGAAGGATCCTAACCCACCACCATCAGAGGACAGAAGGATCCTAACCCACCACCACCAGACGACAGAAGGATCCTAACCCACCACCCTCAAAGGGTCAAAGGCCTCATGTGAGCTGTGACTGAACTGTATGCCAGCTGTTTTTCTTATGTCGTTTCCTTGTCTTGTTCAGAGGGTAAATTCTTGGACAAGGACTGCAGAGGAACAGGATACTGAAGTTCACAAGAATTCTTTGTTCCAGGAAGTTTTCTGTAATCAAACATAATTTTGTTATTCATAAGAGGAGGAGGAGACAGGAAGGGGAAGAAGTGGTGCGATGTCTGGGTGCACCTGCACACCAGAATTGTGTGCCTCCTGAGGTTTATTCGAGCATCATTGTTGTCTTCCTGACACTGAGCATCACAGTTGAAAATGATATCAGCTAATCTTCCACGTCCCAGCCCTGAGAACAATGGCTTGCATTCTAACCACAGCGGCAACATTCATATGGAAAGCACAGTCCCCCATGTTTCCCTTTCTCTCTTTGAAGTTAACATTGCTGTAACAACAACAACGAAAACAAAGACCGGCTTATGTGTGGATAGACTGCCTGTTATCTGTGGGTTGCATTTGGTAGGACAACGTTAAAACCCCCTTTCTTTTATCTGTAGAGCTGAAGTTCCTACCTCCAGCCATTCTCAGCAATTAATTTCTGTCCCCAAATGTGTGGGCACCCTCAACAATAACAGGTTGAAACCTGACTTCCCTCCCAACCAGGTGACAGAAATAGAGGTAGAATGTGGGGAGGTGATTTGATCATGAGGTATCCACAGAAGCAGTATGATCAAACCCTTTTGAGAGGCCCAGCAAGCTGTGTGCCCTTTTGGCCATGCAGGGGCTTAGAGTGGAGGTCCTGTCAACTAGGAAACAGGTCCATAGATCTGTCAGAATTGGGTCTTAGACTTTCCTGCCTCTGTGTGTGTAGAAGCCTGGGGCTTGGGAGACGACTGGGGCAGTAACATGCTTGCTTTGTAAGCATGAAAATCAGTGTATAAACACCAGAACCCAGGCTATGTGTACCCGCATGCATTTTACTCCTAATTCTGGAAAGTGGGAGACAGGCAGATCCCTAGGGCCAGCCGGCCTAGTATAATTGGTCAGTTTCTGGTTCAGCAAGAGACCCTATATCAAAAAACAAGGTGGACTACACCTGAGGACTGACACCCAAGGATGAACTCTGGTCTTCAAACGCATGTGCATACACGTGCACATACACACACGTACACACACCCAAATGTCTGCTGCTGGTAAGTTACCCATACCTATCAGAGCCTCCGGAACGAGCAGCACATTCAGAATACAGCCACTGTCTGTCTAAAATTTCTGATTCAAACTCACCACAGTCTTCCCTTAGTACTGGCTTTGACTAAACATCAAGAAATTAGCCCTAAAATTCCAGATGGAGATTGTACCCAACCAAAGTACATGGGTACCTGGCTAAAGGTCTATTTTTGGGTCAATGCCACTTTTAGAGTCTGGTTCTCTAGACAACATCAGATCTTTAGCTGAATTTCATGTTCTGTTCAGTAAAAGTTTCCGGCTCAGCCATATACCAGGTAAGGAGCCCTTGATTCTGGCCACTCAGGCTGATACAGTGAAATACCATGTGCTGAGCAGTATACGTAAGAGGGCTTTCAGTCTGCCAGCTTTGAGGCTAGCAGTCCAAGGTCAAGGTTCCACAAGCTAAAGATATCACAAAATCAAGGTGCCAGCATGGCAATTCCTTGAGGGTTCCTGCCTGGCTTCTACGGGCCCCACTGTGTCTCCTGCCCTGATGCATGTGTGCCAGCAACATGACACTGTCATGTCTTCTTATAAGGGCGCAAGCCTCGACCTCAGGATGGGGGCCTCATGACCCCATGTAACTACCCTAGAATCCCACCTCCTAATGACATCACACTGGGGGAGTACTTACTTCTTCAGCAGATGAACTCTGGGGAGGTCACAAACGTTTCATCAATAATGCCTTCTCTCTGAAGACTTCAAGAACAGGAAACTCTCACTCTACCCATAGCTAAGATTTAATTTGTTTCTGAGTCCTGACTCTGTGATATTTAAGGTTTTCAGCTCTGCTAGTGCAAACTCTAGCATAGCTTAAAGGAAGGTGGAAAAAATGAACAGAATTCTCTCACACTTGTCATAATATACAGGAACTACTATAAGACCATGCAGGATACAGGCATCATGGTACATACCTGAAATCCCAGCAATTGGGAGGCTGAGTTCGGAAGAGGGAGACTTTGTTGCCAGCCTGTGTTATATTGTGAAATATTATATAAAAGAAGAAGAAAGCAGGGCTGGAGAGATGGCTCAGCGGTTAAGAACACAGATGTTCTTGCAGAAGACCCAGGTTCGAATCCCAGTTACCTACATGCAGGCAATACATGCATACACATAAAATAATAAATATTAAAAAATAAAATAAAAATAATAAATAAAATATTTAAAAAATAAATGGGTTTGAATCCCCGCACCCACATGGCAGCTAACAACCGTCTGTAAGTCTAGTTCTAGGGGATCTGACACCATCTTCTGTCCTCCACGGGCACTGCATGACATGGGTGCACTTACACACAGGGAGACCCTGTCTCAAAAAGACCAAAAAATAAAAATAAATAAATAAAAGTAAAATAAAAATAATAAATAAATATTTATAAAAAGTAAAAGCTTGTGCAATAGAGGCAGGAATGTTCAATGAGTCCCAGCCACTTCTGACTGGAATTAAAGTCTGCTTCACAAGATGGAGTTCATACCCAACACTGACATCAGGCCTAGAAACCTGTAGCTCCACAGGTCACAGACTATAAGGTAGCATCTAATACTATTATTCTGTCAAATGGACATAATATCAAACAGACTCCTAATGACTTACTGTTATATCGTTAGATTAATGCATCTCGACTCTCACCAGAGAAGCTTCCTTATGTAGCAGATGGTGATTAACACAGAAACCCACAACGGGTCAGTATGTAGAGAACAAGAGTCTGCAGAGTCCTTACCCCTGAGTAGGACACGTATCAATCGTCTGCCTCCCAAGGCTCAAGGATCACTGCAGAAGAGGGGATGGAAAGGAGCCAGAGGAGGTGGATGACCCCAGGGAAACAGTCTTCCAGACAGCACTAGACCCACGCAAGCTAAAGCCTGAAAAAAATCCCAGCGCAGACGTGGGAAGTGGGTAAGATGCCCCAAACCTAGTTGAGGGTCCATCAGTAGCTGATGCCTGCTGCAAGAGGGAGAGTCCATTTTCTTAAAGGGTGTGATGCTGGCTAGGCTAGCCAGGCTCCAGTGGGCAGACCCATATCAAAGATTATTTAGAGACACAAATTTGCCTTGATATGCCTTAAAGTTCATACTGCAGTACATGAAATTGGTAGTGGATAGTTCAGGGGGCACAATTAGGGGAGGCAGTTGGAATATGATCAAAATACATATATGAAATTCTCAAAAAATCCATAAAAACATTTCTAAGACCCACATACACAAATAAAATGGAAGAATGCAAGCTATTTAACATTTGAAACTAAATGATCTCAGGTACCCAGGCTAGCCCATAAACAAGGTTCATTTTATTCTCTTTTGGGAGGCCACCACTTTCCTTAGGTGGACAGGTGACCCCAGGACGGCTGCACAGTGGCCCTCACTGCTCCTTCACCCTGTCAGGGCATATGGGGTAGTTCTAGAGTTGGTCTGACCTTGCAGGATTCTGTGCCCTGCTTCAAACATGCAGCTCATTTTATTCTACTTTCCTTACCTCCTGGTCCCTCCATCCTGCCCAGCTCCACCTCAGGCTGGGTGATTTTGGAAAACTAAAACACTTGTTGATTTTAAGAAAACAACTTTTCTTTCAATAATTGCACATGACTTTATTTAACACACTACAATAGGTCAAAATCACATTTTCTTCCCTTTTTAAAAATCTGAATCTGTCCAGGTAGACTTTCTTTGCAACACTTGCCTTTGGTCCTGGACAGATGGAACCCCTGGCCATTTGTAAGTGGCCTCCCCTCCCCCCATGTGCTTTGTGAGGGGTTCCATCATACTTCTTACACAAGTTCTCCTAATCAAGTGAGAGAAGGCAAGTTGACACGCCAAAGTCAAACTGTGGTACTCCCAACAGCCCTTTTATAGTATTTTAAATTTTTATTTATTAATGTTCTATGTATATGAGTGCATTCTCTGCATATGTGTGAGTGCACCCATGTTGTGCAATGCCAACAGTGATCAGAAGATGGTGTTGGATCCCTTGCAACTTGGGTTATGGACGGTTGTTAACCACCATGTGGGTGCTGGCAACTGAATGCCAGTCCTCTGGAAGAACATCCAGTGCTTTGAACCACTGAGACATCTCTCCAGCCCCCTTTATTTTCTTAAACATTTGTTTGTATATGTTGATAACACAGAAGAAATAAATTCTCCAATTCTTTTATCCCATCTGATGGCCAGAGGAACAGCCTGGCAGACTGGGCAGTCCACAGCAAGCCGCCTCTAACAGTCATTTGTCTTTCAGTGGGATTACTAGGGTTGCCAATGCCAAGCACAACTGAGGCGAGGTAATGACTCTGGGAAAAACAGGTAATGGATATTGTTGTTATTGTTCAAATTTCCCCTTTTTACCTCATTTATTTTTGCAGGGATCCTATAGTCCTAGCACATGGCCTTAAATAGTGGGACTGGGTAATGAACACAGCATGTTATCACTGAACCCCAGCATCAGGAACTGGACACAACTGTGTAAACACAAGGTATATACTGGATTCCATGTTCCCATGTCCATTCCGTACCTCTCCCTGAGGGCTGAGCTAGGGCTTGGCACAGGGCCCTGGATTCTGACAGGCAGAGGGAGGAGGCAGAGCTTAGGAGATTGCCACCAAATCAGACAACCCAGGTTCTAACAGATGCCAGAGAAGGAAGAAGAAGAGAAAAAGTCTACCTGTTTCCACTTCCCTCCCCCACTCCACACAAGGAAATGTGGAGACGCCTAAAAGTGGAATAAAATGGGATTTTTTGAAGGACTAGCCTAGGCGTATCCATGGTAATTTTGTCAAAAATATCAAAAGGATTATGTGATTTATGAAATAATGTGGAAGAATTTTTTCCAAAATTGGTTATGCTTTCAAATTCAATCTTAGAGTCTAACTTACTGAAGAATTCACCCCAAATTAATGTCAAATCAATTAATCCATGTGTACTTATTTAAGCTCTAAGACTTTCGTCTTTATCTGTAACATGATCTTATTAATTACTCTCAGCCCCAAGTTCCAATACTTCAGAGGATAGACTGCACCCATGATGACAGGCCCACAAGACAGCACTCTGCAGTGACCTCATAGACTGCATCCATGATGATAGTCCTACGACACAGCACTCTGTAGTGACATCATGCTCTACTGTTTCCGAGAGTGCTCTATGCCATGAGCACTCTGTGCAGTGAGCACACTCTGTGCCTTGGGTACACTCTATCTAGTGAGTACACTTTGTGTGTGTGTGTGTGTGTGTAGTAAGCACACTCTGTGCCATGAGAACACTCTATGTTCTGAGCACGCTCTCTGCAGTGAATGCACTCTGTGCGGTGAGCACACTGTGTAGTTAGCACACTCTATGTTGTGAGCACACTCAATGTAGTGAACATACTCTGTGCAGTGTACACACTCTTTGCCATGAGCACACTCTGTGCGGTGAACATACACAAAGCAGTGTACATACTCTGTGTGGCAAGCACATTCTAGGAGGCAAACACACTCTATGCAGAGTACACACTTGGCCATGAGCACACTCTGTGGTGAGCATGCTCTTTGCCGTGAGCACAGTGACAAAATCTGCAAGTCATGCTCTCAGAAGCCGTTCCCATCACTCGGGAGTGTGACAGCACTGTCCAACCAGAGAGCCTGCACTTCAGCATGAAGAGGTAAAGCAGGGCTTTGTGAGCACAGTGACAAAATCTGCAAGTCATGCTCTCAGAAGCCGTTCCCATCACTCAGGGGAGTGTGACAGCACTGTCCAACCAGAGAGCCTGCACTTTAGCATGAAGAGGTAAAGCAGGGCTTTGTGGATGAAGAAATAGCAGGAAAGGCTGAACTCAAGAACTTCTGGTCCTTTGATGAGTGTGGAGCGTACAATTGTCTGTAAATATAAGAATGTGTGTCTAGAATATAATAAGAAATTACGTTGTTCTAGGGATGTGACCAAGTAGGTTTTTCTCTAGGGTCTTTGTCATCTATGGCCATGTGTCAAAGGGTCCCAGCTCAAGATGAAGAGTGACATGCAAGCAATGGATGCTGAGGGAGGAGGAACCAGATTTCTCCATTTGTGTGTGTGTGTGTGTGTGTGTGTGTGTGTGTGTGTGTATACAGGATTTGGTGTGTCATGGGAGGATCGGGGGTTCTGGGCAGAATGGAAGCAACATGAAGACTATGGACATGTGAGACACTCACCAACAATTTTTAATTGGTATTTCAGTGGGGTATTCTGTGAACCTCAGTTTCTTTTTACAGACAAAGGGAGCAGGCCCCGCATCACACCCATGAGTGCTATGACGCCTGCATTTGTAAACCCTGTCTCAATGGCAAACCCTTGGGCAACCTGGAGGAGGCTGATGTCAGCACCTCGTGGTATAGCGTCTCAACAGGAATAAGAACCACCAAAGCTGTGGTAAGACTGTCCCACTTCATCTCCAGAGAAGCCCAAGGGGACGGGCTGGGTTATACCTGTCTTAACAGAACCTTAGATAGTGGCATTAAAACGTCTGTCCCAGGTCAGCCTCATCAGTGAGGGACTGAGTAGCGCCTGCCCCAGGCAACGTGTCCCAGCTTCTGTTCCTGAATGTGATGTCACAGTGCACTCAACAGGTTAGAACAGGAGTTTACCCAGTCAGTTTTTTTGTAGACTACAGATGGATCCTCTTCATCAGAGGCCACTATGGAAAAGACCATCTGAGTTTGGGTAGATTGTGATGGCAGAAGTTAACTCCCAGTTTGGAGGCTTCAGGAATTAACATGGAGGACCAAGGACACACCCCTTCACACCAGGGCACATAGGAAACACTGCCCGCACCTTTACCCTGTGTACTGCTCAGCATGGGACCTCAACAGACTGTAAAGCTTTCATCACTAAGTTTTATAGCCATGTTTGGCCTTGATTTAAAGATGTATAGAAAACCCTGTCCTGAATCCTCATAGGACATGTAAGTGTGCTAAAGCCAGTGTATCTGATGCCTGCCTGGGGACTGGAATGTCACTGATGTGAGAGACTCCAACCTACAGGCTGCCAGGGACACCCAAGCAGCCCAGACTATACTCTGCTACTCCGTGGTGAGCACAGTCACTCTAGGACTGGAGCTTCATGGCGTGTCATGGAGACAAAGGTGGAAACTGACCACTTTTCTTTAGCTCAGTGGGAGGCCTGAGGAACAGCCTCACAGGGGGACCTGCCATGACTCTGGAGCTGAGCTCAGAAGGCCTGTCTGTGCATGTGGTCCTGACAGGCTGCCAGCTTCTCGCCAGGGCAGCTTCTGATTTCTCTGACCAAGAAGATCTTGGGTATTCAGGCTGTAGGGGCCGCTGCCTCTTACAGGGAGCAAAGTTCCCACCTCCCCCCATTGCCCATCTGAGCAACACCAACACTTAGAACCTTTGTCTCTCCTCCTTTAGACTTGAACATCTACTTGTGATTGGCTTGCACAGCTCAGGTCACACCCTAAGGAGAGATGAGATGCCTTAACGATAACAGTAAAGATCCTGCAATGGAGAAGTAAGGAGAGTCCAGGAACAGAGGTTCTGAGTGTTACCAAAGTATGTTATATGAAATCCGCAAAAACTCAGTAAAAATATATGAGAAAAACAATAACAATGAGGAGATGATAATGAGAAAAGCCTGAAATCAGAGCCCGGATGCTGCTTTGGTGAGGAAAAGAAACAGGCCTGCTCTCAGCATCACCTTTATGTGTGTGTGACATCGCTCCATGACTGACTTTAGACTTTAGACCACAGTACTCCCCTTATGGTGAACTTTGTGTGGAGAAAGAAGAATCAAATCTAAAATGGAGAAAGCAGTCTTGAGAAATAGACACCTTCGTTATCTAGTGGGACGTGTGTATGCAACTGCCTTGTTTGCTAAAACACCCGTGCTGATAGTCATGCAAGTTGTACACACTAATTCTGTAAAGTGGCTCAACTTGGTGCTGGAGCTCCTTGGGATGCAACTCCACTCAGGCCCGCTAGTGAGCACTAATTTCCTGATTTCTCCACGTGGGTCTTGGTACCTTCTCTCTCTCTCTGTGTGTGTGTGTGTGTGTGTGTGTGTGTGTGTGTGTGTGTGTGTGTGTGTGTGATCCCAGACCTCATTTTCTCACCCCCCTCCAGCTTGATTGAGACTTTGTAGAGAAGGCTCTGCCTTCGGGTTTGGTTTCCAGCTCTGAAAACTGCCCCTTAGGTCTAGGGCATCAGCCACACACACGCCCCAGAAAGTTCCCACAGTGTCACTCATCAACTACCAGGGTGAGTCACCTATGCATTTCCAATTTACCAAAAACTAAAACTGCAAAGTGACTAAATGAAGCCCACCTTTTCCTCTAAGCTTTTTGTACTTCCTTATAATTAAAAAATATATAGGCACTCACAGTCTGTTTTACACTATTATCTGTGTACAAAAGGGTCTTTTTCTCAGATGGAATGGAATAATCCTGAAATTTTGTGGTGCTGCAAAGAAATAACATAAAATCTGTGTGTAGGGAGTTCTGTCAAGTGTGCTTTCTGGACATGTCTCTGTTTGCTGGTGTGAATTTACTATCCCCACCTCGCCTTTTGATCAAGCCATGGCTACAGTCCATGTCTCGCCTTACAGTCAATCTCTTGTGAAATAAAACTGAGTGTGAACTTGCTATTTCTATGCTATTTAATGGCTTTCTACTGTTCTTTAAGTTCAATGTTCTGAATGCTAGGGCAAGGCTCCAAATAACCACACCCTAATCTGTTCCCATTGGCCTCGGTCAGTCTGGGAGCAATATCCTATCTCACACCTGTTTTAGAATATCTCATATTTGAGTACCAGGTCTTCAGAGGAATCGTCCCTGCTTTCTCAAGGATCAGGTACATCAATCCCGCCCCACAATCATTTCCTGCATTTAGTCTGAGCCCCTTCTTGTGCAAGACTCCTTCGTGATCTCAGTAATTTTCTGTAGGGTATTTGGTCCCCCTTATGGGTGGACCTCTGGCTTACTTCTTCTGTGTGCCTGAACTCTACACAAGAGTTGCAGAGAAGAGAACCGCGGTGAAAGCTCTAGAACACAGCTGTAGAGCCTTGGGTGTGCAAAGGAGAAATAAGTTAATGTTCAATGCACACACACACACACACACACACACACACACACACGCAAAATGGTGGCTTTCTTCCCATTCAGGTGAAAAATGAACTTGAGAGATTTTAATGAAAATCATTCAGGTGAAAAATGAACTTGAGAGATTTTAGAGAGAGAGAGAGAGAGAGAGAGAGAGAGAGAGAGAGAGAAAGGAATGGACAGGCTATTCATCAAGAGCTGCTCTATGTGGTCCCACCAATCCCCAGACACCACTTAAGCTGTCAAAGAATTTCAACAACAAATAAGGTTATGAAGCAAATGAGATAAACCAATTTGCCCCTTATTTTCACACCTTCTGCCTATCTGGATTGAAACGATAAATTAACGTACATAACCAGGAATCATTCTCGTACCACTGTGAATTCTCAGAATGCTCTGAGAATCCTATGGGTCTTTATTAGCATAAGTCTACCAAGTTAGACAACCTTCTCCAAATGATAGATTAAAAATACATCTTAACGTGGAAGAACTGTGATTTTTTTCAAGGAAATTAGAGAAGAAAATTGTCAGCCTTCATAAATACCATCATACTAGAATGCTTTAGGGTGAAGGGCAGAATAGAAAAATTCATAATAGCATAATTAGGAATGATTAGTAAACATGAAATTGTGCAACCTCCCTAGCAATCAAAGAGCAATAAATTAATCATAGAAGTCCCTCCTCTGTGAATGAACAGAGAACAGACTATATTATAATCTTTTAAGCCAAAACAGGACAATTACAGCAGGCATTAACTGATACAGATTTATGTGCATGTCTGTATGTCTGTGTGTGGCACATGCACATGTATGCACACATCAACATCCATGCACACGCTGAGTCCAGGGGAGGATGTGAGGTGCCCGGCTCCCTCACTGCTGCCTTATTATCTTGTTACAGGGTCTCTTGCTGAGCCTGGAGCTTGGCTGGCAGCCAGCAATCCCTAGGGATCCTCCTGTCTCTGTCCTTTACATTTCAAAGACTATAGAGGTTGGGAAGGGACATGCCTACCTCTTTATGTGGGTGCTGGGCATTCTAATTCAGGTCATCATACTTGAAAGCTAGCACTTTTATCCCCTGAGCCTTTCTCCAGGTTCCATTAATATGGATTTCTGAAGAGTAATTTTCCAATATTTGTTAAGCACCTTAGAAGTACTTTAATGAATGTTATTCTCTCTTTCTAATGTTGTCTTGGAGAAAGATTCAGACCCAGGATCAAAGATGCTGGTGCCACAGGTTGCTGATACCACTCCATGGGCATTCAGAGTTCCCGAAGGACCTCAAGGTCAAAGTGGACAAAACCCAACCCAAGGCAAGCCATCAGGGCTGAGAACTGCTCCTCCCTGACTTACCGTGATGGACAGATGTCAATGTAGTCTCCTGTGGGGGTGGATGAGGGACACCTTCAATTAGCACGTTTGAATCTATATGTAGCAATCAGGTAAATCAGAGTAAAACAATATGAAATATTATACTCATCAAAATGTATGTCTCAAAAGTTTTGTCAGCATGGTAAAATAATCAATATTTACCATATGGAAAGTCAAAATGTAATTTTGTATATGTCTTGGAATCACTACTTGCTAATACATAAAGTCAAACTGAAAGCATGTCAGGGGAGGCTTCCTTGGCCTGGCTGGTGCTGGACTATTCTCCTTTCTCTTGTGATAAGACCTCAGGCTAACATTCAGAACCCCTTGACTGTTTAGCTTAGAGCACCTGATCAGCTTTCAAGGAATGGCAGCGAGCCTGTGGGAAGATTTGCTCATGGCTGGGGAGTAGCGCTAGTTTGGCTTTGGGGAGAAATGAGACAGGAACACCACAAGCTTGATATGTTTCATCTCTCTTCTGAGCCATGTCTGACTACAAGGGAGACGTGGACTCATTCAAAGTAGAAATCGGAGTTCTTCGGGAACCTACTCATTCTGTAGCGAAACCCATTATTCACAGGGGGACTCACAGAACCAACTCTCCACTCTTACCCCCCTGACCTTTCTGCATATTCATGCTCCTTTTTCTAATAGACTCCTGGTCTATACCACCTGCTCAGCATCACGATCTCTCAGTTATAAACAATGATGTGTATCATGTTTGCAACTCGATAAGTAAGAAGTAGCCAAAAATAAATATTTATGTCAAGAAATAAAGGATTAATATTGTCATGTCGAACGGATTCAGAAACACCCAGGGTATTTCCAAAGGGGTTTACCTAAAGAGGGAGACCCACCGTGACTGTGCGCTGAACCGTCCCGTGGACTGGGGTCCTGAGTTCGAAGTGAGCTGAGCACTAGCGATCTTTCTCTTGCTTCCCAACTGTGATGCACGTGGCCAGTTGCTTCAAACTCCTGCCACCGTGATTTCTCTATCATACAGACTATCACCTCCAAATAAATCCCTCCTCCCTTAAATTGTTTTCCCCAGGTATTTTGGCACAGAAATGAGAAAAGAAAAATAAACTGTTCTTAGAGAAACTCACTACAGCATTTGTCCTTACACGTAGGAATCCTGGAAAGTTAATGTAATGCCTTGAAACACAATATAGTGTTATACTGTTCCTGATTAACTTTTGGCTGTATGTCTGCCTCATGCTGCATCACATCTGTAAGATGAGTCTTTGGGAAAGAAATGATCTTGTCCTCAAACTACACAATGTGCCCTGAGCCCACCCTGGTAGCTATTACGGTGCACGGAACAGTCGGTAAGGGAATGCTGAGAACTGCATCAGACCACACCACATAGTCCCTCTTACATCAGGAAACCTCTTCTTCAAAAGACCTCTTTTTCAGGAAAGGCTGGATTCCTAGAATCTGGCAAAAACTGAAGGGGTCCAGAGGGAGGTGAGGGATGGTGTCAGAACTCAGGAGTAAGGTTCAGCCACTGGAGGTTACAAATACTCACCATGTGTTTGTAAAGAAATAAAAGGCAGGAGGTAACATGTCCCAAAGACACTAGATAATGACAGGCTTAAAGGAGGCCGAGCTGCTTGCTGCCCTGATTAGATCACAAAACTTTGTTTCCATCAATTATGCCAGTGTACTGCACATATGTGCAATTACGTGGTAATGGTTTTGAAATTGAAAATGTACACGGAAGATAGTAAAAGGGGGGCTTTCAGTTCTTACCAAATATAAAAATAGACACGGGGTCTGGATACGAGGCTTTTGAAAGCCTAAAGTTAATGAAGAATGGCTTGAGCCAACTTAAAACACTTCAGGAAAAACTGTGTGTTCCTTAATTACTGATGAGACTTTTTAGATGACAGTTTAAATTACGGCTCCTAACTTTGCACATCACACCTCTATTCCTAGTATACCTGGCACCCCAAGGACACCTTCAGCTGAAGTGACTTGCTACATGAAGGTAAAGAAAGGGGTTCATATCCTGTAAAAGGAGGAGTTAACAACAATCTCCTAACCATACCTCACTACCAAGACATGCAAGCAAAATCACAAACAACAAACAAACAAATCAAGGAAATAAACAGCGGGAGAAAGTTTCCGTGTTTCCTCTCAGCCATCTTGAGTAGCTCCTAAGGACAGTGGACACCCAGGTATGCTTCGAGGGTGGGGAGAGGGAGGCAGCAGTAGAGCTAGGGAAAGGCGAACGGGAGGAGGGGGAAAAGAAGGAATAGAGAGAGAAGGAGGGAGGGGCAAGGGGGAACAGGAGGGAACGGAAGCGGGAAGAATTGGGGAAATGGAGTATATATCAAAGAGCTGGAACCTAGGGCACCTTCCTGAAAACCCCACCCTCCCTTTCGAATGGTCAGGCAGGGGCAGCACAGTACGGACAACCCATCGCAACCACCAGAAACGCAAATTAAGTCGCTGAAAATCTTTATCGGTTGTGGCTCTCCATAATGCCACACGTTGGGCCACTATGATTCTTCAAAGACTATTTATTTTAATTTTATTTTACATGTATACGGGATTCGCTTGCATGTCAGTGCACCCATATCATGCAATGTCCAAGGAAGCCAGAAGGAGGCGCGCGGATTCCCTGGAACCAGAGTTATGGACTATTGCTAGCTGCCATGTGGGTGCTGGGAACCGAACCCGGTCCTCCGCAGTGCTGTTAGCCGCTGAGCCATCTCCCCAGCCTCCACTGACTTGTTTCTGAAAAGCACCAGCTTCGGTCCATCCCAAGAAGTCCAACATCCTGTCACCCAGTCTGAGCCACAACTTAAACCCTCCTTCCTGCGGTGTTAGAGTTCCAGGGCTCCTTATGTCAGAGATTTGTAGGTGATTAGATCCCAGACGAATGACTCTGCTTTCAAACTGTCTACATCTCTAACCAGTAGAGCAAATATCGGCAGGTGTTCGCGGTCACACGATGACAGCTTTGATGAGAGCACCTTACCAGGTGTATATCCTGCACACAGGACTTTAGCTCATCTTTTCTTCAATCCATTCAAATAAATGCCCTTTCTAAACAGCACAGCTCACCACAGCTGTGGGCCAGGGAGGTTTCTCCTGCATCCACCCTGATCTGATCCTTCAAGGGTTTTACACTGGCTTTAGTGCTGTGATTGTAGCTCTTTTAAAATTCCTGGTAATTTGTGAGCAAAGGACCCTCAATTTCTTTTGTACTTTGCCTTGGAAATCATCAAAATGGTTATGGAGAGAAGATTAGTTTCTTTTTAAAGAAAATTGTAATACTACTTGGAAAATTGCAATATTTTTCTTAAAATGTGTCATGAGGATTTTCTTCAAAATGATTCTTTGAGATTGTTTTTGCGGCATCTGACAATCTAGGTTGTATAGTGGGAACACATTCCTTTAAAGACTGAGACAGCTGCAAGCAGCTCAAGGAAATGAGTCTATTGTTTCAGAGAGCTGAAATTGGGGAGATGCACTGCACGGGGTTAATACGAGTTCTGACATTAAATATGAATGAATTTACTCACATGAATTGCAAGAAACCTGGAGATTAGAATAGGATTATTTTCTAATGATGAATTACAAGGAAAAGGAAAAGATGCCATCACTGGGAAAATTACTGAATGAACGAAGGGAGCAGGCCAGGAAGAATAGTCAGGGAATCTGGCTGTATACAGCAAAAGTATACCAGGGCACCTCCGTGTTAAACAGAGGCACACACAAAGTGGGGTCCCAAGAGATAATGGTGGAGGCAGAGGCTTCAAACCCTTCCCGGTGTGTAAAACTTTCTTCAAAGAATATTTCTCAATGAGACTATATCAAAGTGATAAAGACAAACGAGTTTTAAGGGGAGAATTTATTTGTTAAGCAAGAAATATTGATGTAATGCCAACGACGTGCCAAATTTTACTCAAACAGAGTCAACATGAACCCAACCAGTTAGACGAGGGGAGACAGGGACTGTAGAGTGACCGACAGACAGTGTCAGTGAAGAAGGAAGGAGGTAGATCACAGTCATGGTACGGCAGCCCCTCCACGTCCCTGATGGTTCTGCAGTTTACAGTTCTCTGGACAGTTTCAGTGACTGTGGGAAAGGGATGCCCAGCAGACAGCTGAGAGGTGGCGATGATGACAGAAAGGCTCACATCTTCCCACATCAGACCCTGGTTCTTCAGAGAGATCATCATAGACTGATACAAGTGGGTTTCACTCACAGTGTTGGGGTACATACATGTCTCCCCACTTCCCCATCTCTCTGACAACCTCAGACGTCTTCTCGGGACTGTTGTTTACCTCTGGCTGCTTTTGCATAGTGGTGTTCTCTTTTGATTAGACAATTTTTTTCTCATTAGAAGACAAAGAAGTAAAGGCTTTAATAATTTATCATATTAATCACAAATATCCTTGCTAAGTGGAACCATATTATGTAATTATAAAGTAGCATTAGAGGGCAAATCAATGATCATTTGTTACACATGTAAGAATTATTTTATAATGTTTCTTTTGTACTTTTAATATTGGCACATATCGTAATGTTTAATGACCTAATCGTTGAAACTTGAAGGCTTAACACAAACCAAAAACATGCCCTTTGAAAGGCAAAAATCCCACAGAATCATTGTGGTGATCATTAAGTTTTGCAACATCATGATTCAAAACTAACACACCTCACCTTGTTCCTTGAGAAAAAGATTTAGAAAATTTCTACTTCTGACAATTCCACACACATAAGTGCACCAATCAAATATTCATGAAGGCATTTTCGCTGTACCTTGGAGACTGGTTAAACCAATATTCATCTAAAAGAAAACATACTTTTCATGTGTGTGCTATGACTACACATATGTATATGTCTTCACGCATGTGTGCATAGACCTGAGGCAGATGTCAGGAATCTCCCTTGATTGCTCTCCACCAACCTTATTCCCTGAAGTAGGGTCTCTCGGTTAACTCCAGACCTAGACATTTTTGGTAGTCTAGATGTCAGTTTGCTCCTGGGTTTCCCTGGACTTTCTGAGTGTTGTTAACAGAAGGGCCACCACACCACTCAGCTTTGACCTGGACTCTGGTGATCCACATTCCTGACCCCGTGCTGGTATGGAAGCACTTTAACCACAGCCTCCTCATCAGCTTCCAACCAGTCCTTGCTTCTCGGCGGCGGACTTCTAGGACTAAGTAACAGTTCTCAACTGAGTAAGTAGAAAAGTTTGATCACTGGATAGCTTTCTGGTCTTGGATGCTGTTACATTAACATCTGTTTCCAGTAAACAGACAGTTTTGAAGGTAGATAAACATATGGATTTCTTTGAAATCTAAAGCTCTAAGATTGCATACCATCCTGTTTGCAGGCAGTGGGTGTGGACAGTCAAGGATGCCCAGCAGACTCCTCTGATAATGTCCTGTGCTCAGAACCATGTGACTGTGCAGATTAATACCCCTGACTGAGGGGCTCACCTGGCAGGCATGGGCTCCATCCATACATGTGACACGACCTCTCAGCGGACACTGACTTTCCATAAGCCAGACCTGGGCTGTGGGATGAACACACTCAACTCTCTGCCTCTACCATCCACATTAAAGTATAATGGACATTTTCACACTGGAACGTTTTGATTGATTTTCCACTTGGCCACCCCTTCAAACCAAATACTTTTGGGTTCTTTTTCTAATCTAGGTCTATCCATTATATCCTTCAAGGCTTTGTCCAATAGCACAGTCTCAGTCAGCCCTTCCCTGACTATTTACCTCACAGGCTCCCCCATGCCTCCTCTCCTAGGCAGCACCGATCAACCTATCTAGACAGCTCTAATCATTCTATCCTAGGCAGTACTAATCATCCTATCCTAGGCAGCACCAATCAACCTATCTAGACAGCTCTAATCATTCTATCCTAGGCAGTACTAATCATCCTATCCTAGGCAGCACCAATCAACCTATCTAGACAGCTCTAATCATTCTATCCTAGGCAGTACTAATCATCCTATCCTAGGCAGCACCGATCTCAAGCTTTGGGCTTTTCTTGTATAAGATTCCCCACTGTTAACAGTCACCACATATGTTCTCTACTGTTGCTCACTGCATTGAAAGGCAATCATGTTCACTGTTTTGGGTCACTGAGGTGACCCAGGAGCTTAGAACAAGATTGACTGAGTGGGCACTGGACTATCAGGAGTCAAGAAACCTTCCAGTTCAACCACATTAATCCAGAATGCCTATTGGTACTCACAAATGTTTACCAGCACAATGGTACATTTACTATAGAGAACAAATTAACGTATACCAATGTCAACATAGACTAAATGCTAAATAAAACCATCATTAACACTCGTTGGTGTTATCGTCCATGCCTACTTGAGACTCTCTGTCTCATGAAGTTACCTCAAACTTTAGGGGAAGAAGAGAAGATGGAGAATTGAAGTCCTGATGGCATCAGAGCAGAGCTCTGGGGCATTGCCAGAAAGATGTGAAACAATCAATGTTTCTCTTTCTTACATTGTCTTTTACTTTTCAATGTATGGATGCTAAAATTAAGATAACCCAGCAAGTCCACTTTTTTCTAGGATAAAGCTATCCCTGAGCTATAAAAGATGCTCCAAACAGCTTACTGGAAGAGTGTAACTTCGGAATGTACAATACGCATTAATGAGTCCCTTGATTGAAGTCATGTGGGAGATGCTGTTTTAAATACAGTGGAATGTGAGATGCTTAGTGTAAGATGGCATCAGGGCTCTGACATGAATCTATGCTGTCACTTCCCAAGAGTGAGATCATGCCACATCAATCCCACCCTTCTACCTTGAAGCCATATTTCAAAGCCACCTTGAAGCTCTGTTTTGCTGGGTGTGTTGGTGTTTTGTGTTCTGGGTCCTGTCATTGACAGGCTTTCTCTTTCTCCTGCTGTATGGCAGGATGAAGCCAGAGGTCTTGTCTACAAAGAAGCCTGCAGTGTGGAAACTCAGAGACGATCCCCAGGGAGGCTCAAGGAACCATACACCTGTGTCTGGAACTTTTGTAGTTTGGTTGTTGTAATGTTCTGTTTGACTGTGTCCCAGAGAAGGTAGGTGATAGGTCCCTAGTGTCCCAGTACTGGGAGGTGTTCAAGTCACAGGGCCTCCCTGCCGTGAGTGAATTTCTGGAGTCGGATCCCACTTGTGCTCCCACCATGGGAGAATAAAACCAGATAGCTGTGAAAGACAACGCAAATTAAACGTGAGACTCCCAGTCTCTGGTGTGGATAGACAATCCATTCCTTCTTTAAAAATGATCTAGTCTGTGGTGTTCTGTTATAACAACATAAATAGATGATGCACGTCATTAGGAACGTGGGTGGCCTAGGTATACTAAAGGACCAGCCTGACTTAGGTGTTCAGATAAAGTTTGCAGTAGTCAGTCAAATAAGGCTGAGTGAGTGTGTGTGTGTGTGTGTGTGTGTGTGTGTGTTTCCAACATGTCTTCCAGTATGAAGATGGGAGCCTCATCCTTCCAGGACACTTAAGTAAGGCCATATTTAGTCCCACAGCCTGAGCAGTGTCATAATATTTTGGTACAATTATTCATATCCCTCACGAGGTTAAACAGCACATGAGGCCAGAATAGATTCATTGTTTTCGATTATCTTTTCTGTGGCTGTGATCTGGTCAATGTTTTTATTGACCAAATGCAACTTGGGGATAAAAGGGTTTATTTGGTTTACAGGTAAAAAATCCCTCGCTTAAAGAAGTCAAGGCAGAAAACATGGAGGAAGGCTGCTTGCTATCTTGACTCCCTGGCTTGCTCAGCTGCCTTTCTTCTACAGCCCAGGCCCACCTGCCCAGGGATGGCACCACCACAGTGGGCTGGACCCTCCTATATCAGTTATCAGTTAATAAAAAGGCTCGCACACATGGCTTCAAGGTCGTCCGATGGAGGCGGTGCCTCAGTTGAACGTCCCTCTTCCCAAGTGTCTCTAGTCTGTGTCAAGTTGACAAAAAGTAATCAACAGAATGACACCACTTCTTTCCAGAGCACAGGACTTGCTGTTCTGATTAGGATTTCCTATGTGAGGCCTCAGTAATTGTCGCCTTTCCAACATACTCTCTTCCCTAAGCAAATCTAAAGAAAGTTTGAAAAATAAAACTGCAAATAAATATAAATATGCCAGTAACTCAAAGATCCGCATTCTCTGTAAGAAGCCTTAATTGCACTGGGTGGGAAAGTGTCACGTGGACCACGCCTGTCAGTATCTCCTGGAGGTGCCCACTGTGCGATGCACAGACAATGGGTGCTTAATCTCAGCCCAGCTTTTCTGTGGCGACATCTCTCTGTGAGTGTTACAGGCCAAATAGATTTGACACTGATAGTTCTTAAATCTTAGCTAATGGCAAGCATATTTTTAGCTACTGGACGCAAATTCAAGCCGGCAACATGCAGGTGCCTCTTAGGAGCTGGGATCGCTGTCTCCATGCCAGTTTTCTGAAGGATACCCACAAATCACATGGACAAAGAGAATAATGGTCTAGAAGGCCACAGGGAAAAAAGCCAAAAGAAGAGGGAGTGAAGGCATGTATAAGAAACGACACACTTCACCGCTGAGCCCCGCGACCACATGAGTAGGAGAGGTTTAATTTCAAAACCTCTTTTACCCACATGCTATTACAATATTACCTTTATTTTACATGAAAACATATTTCTTTGCTGTGATTTAAGCATGTGGAAGGACTGTTCATGCTCTAGACGTCTGCACGGCAATGTTAGAGAAGACCCCAAGGGCAATTAGCCTTCATGATGATCCTAGGCTCACGGAGTCCATGTAACCACACAACTAATGTGAGAGCTATATTGAAATAAATAGCCTAAGTTTTATCTAACCGATTTACTCCATAAAGTCTTATAAAGTCAATGGTTTATCCCAACCCCAAAGCAAGTGAGACAGGTTCATCTATCAGATGAACAGAAGTCTGTGCTGCACTGTGACATGTTTAAATCTCAAAGACATGGGCTGAGGAGGAGTAGGGAAATTGGGTGACTGTGTATGTGCAGCCCTTGTCCCGGGGAGGTACTGTGGCTCTAAGAGTGGGAGAGGGATGGAAAGAAGGGATACAAGCTGCAGAGGGAAGTGGGGAGGAGCAGAAGGGGAGTGGCAGGAACCGGGTCAGGAGCTCAGGTGCAAAACAAGTGTGCAAATGCACTAACTTACCAGTTGTCTGGAATTGAAATCCTTTAAAACTAACACAACTGATTTAGGTGTAATAAAAGGACTTGGAGATAATCCAGAAGGGAGAATCTACCCAAACTTTTACTCCGGTTTAGTGCTGCATATAGAGAAGGTAAGACAGGGGTCCCCATAAGGCCTAAGCTCCTAAAGTTAAACAGGACAGACGTGACCCTTCCCTACATGGCTTCAGCTGTCCATCTGTCTAACTTCTGAGCTATTTCCTAGCAACAGAGATGGGGCATCTGGACTCCAGGGTGCGAAGATGACTCTCCTACAACGACGTGTCCATGGTGTGTTTCAGCAGATGTTGAAATGATTAGTTCCTTTCCCAGTCGCTAAAATGAGACATAAGAAATAAACTCTCCCAGGTCTGAATGAGAAGGTGTGTTAAAGAACAGCACTTCCCCAACAAACGACCGTTCCAGAAGCAAGTTCTGTTCCCTTGGATACCACCGAATACATGCACATACATACATATACCTATACATATGCACATACGCATGTGTATGAATGAATACATATGTATTTATATATGGTGTATACATAATATATTATCTAATTTTGTAATCTGATACGCAGTGTAAAGCTAAAAGGATACACTGTCACAGGGAGATGGCCTGGCTGGTGACAGCTATGGTAAGAATCTTAAATGGGACTTTGTAGCAGGAACCTTCTGACCCTAATGCCTTCCTTTCTTTTACTTTCTTTATGCTGAGACTTGGCCAAGGCCAACTGGAGAGGCCATTTCCCTTGAGGCCATGAAGAGGTACAAAGAGAAATGCAGGTGTCTTGGCTGGAATTTGAGTCCCTGAACCAATGGCAGCAAGCAGCATCTTGTCCACACACCTTTCCCTGACAGTCAAGTAAGCCCATGGTGCCTAAGCCAGTGCTGGATTGGTGGTACCTGCTACTGAACACAGTCACACATGTTTCATGTGTTAGGAGACTAGAGGCTCTCAGAGGAATGGGCCCCTGGGAGCTCAGCAATTTCTCTTGAACTTGACAGTGAATAAACATTGCTACAAGGACAAATTTCATGTTCTTCCCACCTGGCATTCTTCCCCACCCCAAACCAGAATACACCGATTCTTGAAGACCAAGATAAGGCTTAATATGCTGTGGGTTCCAGTGCCCCGAGGTACCAGGCCATTCTCTCCTGTAATCACATTCTGTCCATTTTTTCTCTACTTTAGAATATGACATTTGTTTCATTATTTTATGTGAGCATCTCATTACTTAATTTTATATGTGTGTTCTCTGACTAGAACATATATATGTATATATATATATATACTATCTATGTAAATCTATACATGTATGTACATCATCCCTCATATGTTGTCCCTAGAGCATATGCAACTGCATTGCCTTCTGTCTCATCATGTGTTAGTTGAATGAATATGAGTTCTCGTTAGGCGCATGTAGTAGGCCAGGTTCTGGGGTAAAGGAAATAAGAAGGGCCAGGGCTGGAATCTCATAGAGGACCCGGCTTTGGTTCTCAGAACCCAAATCGCACCTGACAACTATCTATAACTCCAGTTCCAGGGAATCCGATGCCCTCTTCTGACCTCTGTAGGCACTGCACGACACTGGTGCACTCACATACATGTAGGTAACATACTTATAAAGTAAAAAGTAATAAATAAATTATTTTTTAAAAAGAAAACAGGGAAAGAAAGAAGTGGTTTAACCTCATAGATGCTTGGTTTGTGGTCATTCAGAGCAATGGAAGGAATTTATAAGAAATACATGCAGGATGGTGTGGCCCTGAGGCAGGGGCCAGGCCCAGCTGACGGGCACAATTTGAAGTCCTTTCTGGTTGTGCAATGCAACATTTTGCAACTCGGTGACCTTTAATCACACCTCTCCCATCCGACCCCCACTGCCAGCACCCTCAGTTGATTAAGCATGTGGGTTTCCGTTTACCTTGAAATTAACATAGGATTCTGAGAACTAGAAGAGATGGCGGTGGCTCCATCAGGGACTGTCCATGCTGGTCACTTGGGGACACAGGGACAAAGAGCAGAGGCCTGGGAACGGGAGGCCACCTCTGACTTCCCTCCTACAATCTCTGTGGGGAGGGCACTGCCCCACTGTCAAGAGGATCCATAGGAGCAAAGAATGCAGAGCCCAGTTCAGAATGGAAAGACAGCATCTCAGAAAAACCCATCCACGCAGGAAGGCTCCTGCTGTGGTCACTAAACGGAGATAAAGGGCAGAGCCTGCTCCCAAGGGGAAGCTGAGATGCAGTGAAATCAGGACCTCCTGTGGAGAAGGTCAAAGAGGAGATGGACAGCAGTCTTAACTGCAGCAGCCACAGCCAACAAAGGGGGCGGTAGGTGGAAGACTAGGCAGGTCAGAGGCCTGTTCAGCATTCACCATCCTGGCTCTCTCCCTTCACGACTGGCTGACCTGTGACCACAGGCTCAAGTGCGAAGTCTAGAAGACGCACACAATTCCCCAGTGATGCCAGCCATCGGCAACCAGCCACCTAGGGACACCCCTCGGTCATCATTAAAACTGAGCTCCCCTCCGGGGAACTTTTTGGTCCAGGCTTCCTCTCATATTCCACATGAATCTTACAACATTTTTAATGTAGGACAGATGACTAAAAGTTTAACCTTGAGTTTCAAATTATGGCAGTAAGTTTTTAAGCATGAGGAGTTTTATTGAAAGAGACGAGCAGCGCTCTGCCTCGTATCTCCCTTTTATTATCCTGGTCCTACTGTACCTTCCTGCGACGGCTTATTATTTCACACCTTCAGATGATAACTGTTTTTAACCATCCATTCAAGGGTTGAGTAATTTTATCTTTTAGAAAATTAGATATTGCCATTTTTCTTCATCTCATGTATAATCTCTCTCTAAATTGATTAAGATTCCTTCTCTAATAGTTTTAAGATTGCATATATTTCTGGCACTTTTAATATTTCTAAAATCTTTCTTGAATATAGTTATAGACAAAGTGCTTTCAATTGCATTTTTTAAAATGAAGAAATAGAGACTTATAAAATCTGTTCCTGTTAGTTAAGAAAATCGGGTGAAGAGAACACAGCATTCTAGATAGTCTTGGCCAAGGGTGGTCTTAGGTATGGGCTCTCCCTCTACAATCACTGGTACATCAAGGGCCTCTGTCTCAACCTCATTAATTCAACTGATCATTATAGGATGCCCATCTGTGTGCGGTACATGCCAAGTTACATGACAGTTCATGTACTGAGCAATGGGGGTCTAGGTATAGACTATTACTGCATTCAACTGTGTGTGCAATAGTAGTTATATTGTTCGAAGTTCAGACTAAAAACATCTTCAGTCACTTTGAAGATGATGCTTTAAAAAAGAATGCATCTGCTTAGGCTATCATGAAAGAATCTATAGCGAGTGTGCATTAAACAAGGAAATATGTTCTGTTATACGGGGAACCTAATTCTCTTGTTTAGCTAAACAGTCATAGTGCCAAGACACATTCTCAATATTTATCTTTTAACCCATCGACAAATGTCAATCCTTCTTTATCCATTGCATTAGAGAGCACCTCCAGGAAACCCAAGCTTAGCTCACAGTAATGAAAGTCGTAGTTTACTCTGGGGTCTTTGATTGCAGTGACTTATCTCACACATTTAAAAATGTCTTACTTGTTAATATTATATGTGCAAGTGTGTATGATATGTGGGGTGAGGAGGGCACACGTGCCACGGCACATGTGTGGAGAACGGAGGACAGATCTGTGGAGTTGGTTCTGTCCTTCCACTGGCTGTCCAGAGACTAGCACTTCCATCACCAGGCTTGCATGGCAACTGCCTTAACATACTGAGCTACGGCCCTATTTCATTTGCTTAAACACACAGTGTCATCTTTATATTCCAAAGTTGTCTATTTTGTGCAAGAACGACTCTTAGGGCTTGAGAGATGCCTCAGTGTTTAAAGGCACTGGCTGCTCTTGCAGAGGACCTGGATTCAATTCCCAGCATCCACATGGTGGCTAACAACCATTCATACCTCCAGTTCCAGTTCATACCTCCAGTTCAACACCCTCTTCTGACGTCAAAGTACATTGCATGGCACAGATGAACTTACATACATGCAGGCAATGCACTCACACACATAAAGTAAAAATAATACGGTCTTAAAAAACAACTTTACAAACAGAATGACTCTTACATACTACTAAATCTTGTTTTATTTATATCACTTGACTGCCACGTTCCTCACAGTAAAGGAAGAGGGGTGTTCAGCATGATGTTCCCTTGTAGAAGACGGTTCTCCGGGGTCTGTTCTTATATTGACACTAATTCCACCGTGCTACTTGAGCTTTTCAGACCTCCAGTTATTATCCATTCTTTTGTCAAGTTGATTGTTTCTATCTCCTCTCCTGGAGACACAGTGCACATTTGTAGCACCTACATTTGAAAGGCATTTCCCTAATGGAGAACAGACAGGGGTGGGCATCCATCGGGACGCACAGCACTGCTCCTTTGGCACCTTAAGGCCCTGTGCTCTTCATCTATCCAAATGGTGCTGAACAGTGTCTTTTCCATTTTAACTTTAATCCTGATTATTACTAGTGAAATTAAAAGTTTTTATTTGCTGACTATGCAACAGTTTGTTGTATTATTTGCTGGTTTTTATGCTTGACCTGATTTTCTACTGTAACTGATTTCAGGGAATATGTTTAGTTTTGAAGTTTTAACAACAAAAATTGCAAAATGACAATTTTAATTTTCTGGATACAGGTGCCACGTTTAGTATTTCAGTAGCTACAAAGAAAACCAGGTGTTTAATGTAGGGTAGGGCAGTGGTAAGCACAGAGCCTAACTGGTTGGATGCTATTTAAACAAGAAGTTATCAAAAATATTATTTGCAACACTATAGGTTTGCTTTTGTTCTTTTATTTTATTTTACATTTTTAATATTGAAGTTTACTAAGAATATATTTGTATACTGTAGAACTTACAGAATTTTTAAAGTTGTGCACAAATGTTTCAACATTAATTATTGGAATCACAATGCTTTTTACGTTTTTATCAATTATCATTTAAAGAGGTAAGATTAAGTTATGAAGGAAGGCGGTTGAAAGTACTTAGTTTCTGAAATTTAGAGCTGATAGCTTTATGACTGTCTTTAACTAGTACATTTATTTTCCTTAAGAATACGTCTTTAAGCTGGTTTTGTTGCATAGGAATTAATGTGGTATTAGCCTGCTTATTTTAGTAGGATTCAGTTGGTGAATATTTTACACTTTGTCTTTAGATTTATCTGCTTATATCTCTTATAACTAGGACACCATCACATTTTCTAACATCCCGATCTGCCCATGCCTGCGTTTAAAATGCATTTGGATTCAATTTCCCTGCTTCCTGCTGTTAACCATGATATTCCGCTCCTCTACAAATTCCAGTCTGCAGGATAGTTAACCCACAGCAACTCCATTTTATTATCTGACATCATCGTGGATTTCAGATTTTCATTGATTTTTATATCCGTATTTGGCTGTGTTTAGTGTTGGCGCTTTTCTAGGGAGAACCCTTACTGTTTAAACTCTGCTGCCCACAGAGTCTCAGTGACGATCACGTGTTCCATTAAAGGCTTAGGTGAACTTCAGCAGATGGACTTACAACCGGTTGGACCCTTAGAGTGACAGGACAAGTTGCTATGAGGGCCCTCGCTGTGGAGAGGCTGTTCTGTGTGATGGTGTGTGGATGTCCGGGGGCTCTGGGCACTGGCTCCTATGTCCTCTTTAGAGACTCCATTTTATATTTTCTGCATTTTCAATATTGGGTTTTTACTTTTTCTTTTTCTATTTAACTACAATATCTGCTTCAGTAACAGCTGGTTCACCTAAATCATGTATTTAAAAGGAATTTGTGGCAGGATGCTTAGAGGAAGTACAGTCACAGGACTTCTCAAGGTTCCCAGATAAAGAATTTGTTTATAATTCTAGTGTAGCTGGGTGCTGCAGAAAAAACAGCCTCAGGAGACCAAAAGTCTTATAATTGAATCTCGGTTGCTTCCACTGACTAGCTTCATGAACTTGGGCAAGTTAATTATTCTTTCTGAGCCCATCAGTGAACAAGGATTCTGATATCAAAGTTAAGATAAATGGTATGCTCTGTGCTGAGGAAGAGCCACAATCGGGTGCATCAAGGGCTTGTACAGCTGAGGGACTCCTGAGGAGCAGGACGGTGGCCACCAGGCTGCCCCTTCATCCCTGGAATACTACATTCAACATATCAGGTATTACATACGTTACATACTAGAACAAGACTCAAAGTGCTCCAGGAACTCATTTCTGTGGCATGTCATAAACCTCGTACTCTAGTTTGATGAAGATATATCTTAGTCTTCCTACTGTTTTAAAAGAAGGAAGAAAACGAAGGTTCATGTTTTCAAGCGTTGAATTTAATAAAATAACCAATGGTCCCAGATTCTGCTAAGGGGGTTTCTCTGATCAGCTCCTACACTCATCAATAACTTCTTGAAGCTGCTAGTATCTTTGAATATGCTGAATATTTAAGGAAAGACATGTATCTTCCCCTCAAATAATGGTTCCTCATTACTTGAGAAGATACCAGTAGCTGTGTCATAGCACGCTAGTATCTTTGAATATGCTGAATATTTAAGGAAAGACATGTATCTTCCCCCTCAAAGAATGGTTCCTCATTACTTGAGAAGATACCAGTAGCTGTGTCATAGCATCCTTCCCACCCTTGGAAGCAAACTTCCAAGGTGATCTTCTGTCAAATACGGCGGCCAGGGCATTCATGCTGGCATGAAGTCATTTTGAAGTTGTAGGAGACCTCTCGCAGTGCCACATAGAACTTTATGTAGCGGAGTTCACTGCATGGACTCAGGTCAATTAATTTTCCTTTCTTAGACCCATCTATCAAGATAGCTGCGTCTCAGAATGAAATTCTTAATGACCGGGCATGTGCAGACCTTCGATTCAGGGTCCATCTCTAAACTTCTAGTTGAACCACAAATTTGTGCTGGGCCAAAACATGCATCTTAATTGGTAACAAGGCATTATAATTTAGAGTGCTAATTTCAGTAACTAATATTGATGAACTGCTATCACTGTGTCAGGAGCTGCAGGGCAAATATGCTCAGTTTAATATTGCTTGGTAGGTTCTAGTTTGCTATGGGCAATGAGTTCTTCAAAAGTGACTGGATCAAAACTCCGCAGGCCCAGAATCAATATCCTCTGAGCATCCTGACGTCTGCATGAAAAGCTAGCCTCTGACTTTCTTATAGCACCACTGTTACCAATAAGCAAAACGAAGTTGTAGCCAGTCTCAATGGTACTCTTAAAATAAAAAAAAACTGCTATGGGTTTAGCTAGCTGACCCTGAAAGGGCTCTGCTCCCCAACTTACCCCCAAATACATTGGCATCCTGGGCAGGCAACAGTCTAGACACCTTAATGTACCAGCTCTATAAGTGTGTTGTTAGCAGAACAGCTGTATGTCTGTGGGAGGGAGGTGGCAAGAGAAGATAGGGGAGGGCCTGGCCACTAGATCAATTTCAAAGTTACTCTGTGGGCCTGGGCCCAGACTTACATATCTCTTTGGTCCACTCTTCCAGGGAGGCAATTATGGAAGCACTTGACTCTCCTGAAGCAGGCCCCTAGCAGTCTTGCTGCTCATCCTTCCCCAGCTGCACCTGCACCATTCCCACTCAAGGAATTGTAGCAATGTATTCCTTCAAGTCACTTACAGAATGCTTCCTGAGAGAAGTTCTATCAAATTTGATCTCTTCAGCCCTGTATCAGTCCAGACACACTTTAGCAACTTTCATGGCTGAGCTCATCTTTCATCCACCTATACTCAGGCTCAGCAGGGTGACTGTAAACGTCCTTCCCAAGGGCTTATCTCCCCCCAGCTTATCCATGAAGGACACTGTCCTTCAGGGGAGGAGCAGGAAGGCCAAGCAGAGCTCAGAGGCTGGCTCTTGCTGTTAGGCATGAAATCCTGCTGGAGTGATGCCTGACACCATGCCTTTCCCCCTTTATATTCTCTCCATGAACACTCTGCCCCCCGCCAAACTGAGGACACAGATTCTGCTAAGGGGGTTTCTCTGATCAGCTCCTACACTCATCAATAACTTCTTGAAGCTGCTAGTATCTTTGAATATGCTGAATATTTAAGGAAAGACATGTATCTTTCCCCTCAAATAATGGTTCCTCATTACTTGAGAAGATACCAGTAGCTGTGTCATAGCACCCTTCCCACCCTTGGAAGCAAACTTCCAAGGTGATCTTCTGTCAAATACGGCGGCCAGGGCATTCATGCTGGCATGAAGTCATTTTGAAGTTGTAGGAGACCTCTCGCAGTGCCACATAGAACTTTATGTAGCGGAGTTCACTGCATGGACTCAGGTCAATTAATTTTCCTTTCTTAGACCCATCTATCAAGATAGCTGCATCTCAGAATGAAATTCTTAATGACGGGGCATGTGCAGACCTTCGATTCAGGGTCCATCTCTAAACTTCTAGTTGAACCACAAATTTGTGCTGGGCCAAAACATGCATCTTAATTGGTAACAAGGCATTATAATTTAGAGTGCTAATTTCAGTAACTAATATTGATGAACTGCTATCACTGTGTCAGGAGCTGCAGGGCAAATATGCTCAGTTTAATATTGCTTGGTAGGTTCTAGTTTGCTATGGGCAATGAGTTCTTCAAAAGTGACTGGATCAAAACTCCGCAGGCCCAGAATCAATATCCTCTGAGCATCCTGACGTCTGCATGAAAAGCTAGCCTCTGACTTTCTTATAGCACCACTGTTACCAATAAGCAAAACGAAGTTGTAGCCAGTCCCAATGGTACTCTTAAAATAAAAAAAAAGTGAAGTGCTCAGCTAAATGGAGCACCTACATTAGCCCTTCTCCTCCCATGGGTCACGGATCATGTGGACTAAGTTTGGAGAGATTCTAAGAGCCAGAGGTGGACAACCACAGGGAAACAGTGTTTTCCGGTCACAGGGTAGTTATACACATACACTCACAACAATTGTGACAGCATGCATAGGAGCTGTGCAAGCTCAATCCAGACAACATCCCCGCATGGGAGGAAGGTAGTTAAGAAGCCCTGTGGTAGCTGGGGAACACTTGGCAATGGACAACTCCTGGGACAGGGAGACTCAGTTTTCTTCAAGGATGTGATAGGTTAGGGAGACTCCAGGGGATGGACCCAAGAGCATTTGGGGAACCAAATTAGACTTCATAGACCTTTAAAAATAATAGAGGCATGAGGTGAGGAGGGACTAGGGGTATGGGAGTGGTGAGTGGAGATGGAGCAGGGGGTCTAAATATGATCAAAATACATCATATGAAATACTCAGAGTCAATGAAAATATCCTAAGAACGAAAAAGAAGCCTGTGATTAGTATCCTTATGAACCATACACATATATAGTCTTAAGTTTAAAATATATTAACATGATCTAGTAATAATAATATAAATAACTTCAGATGAAACATATTTTCAATTAAATTCATTTTTAGCTAATGCACAGAACCACCCTTTGCATGCTCACTTGGAGTTCTAAGTGTTCATTTCATATGTATAGATTGTGCTTTCTAGAAGGTCAAATATATCTACGTGCTCAAACATTTCTCTCATTTTTATATTGAAAAGATTCAAAAGTCTTTCTTCAACATTAAAAATATTTATTAGTAATATTAGTAATAGTATTTTATGTGTATGTGTGTATTGTCTGCATGTATGTAAATGTACCTGTATTGTGCAATGCCTGTGGAGGACAGTAGAGGCTATCACATCCCTGGAACTGGAGTTATGGATACTTGTTAGTTGCCATGTGGTAGCTGGGGTTCAAACCCGGGTCTTCTCAAGAACAGTGTGTATAATGGCTGAGTCATCTCTTTAGCCCCTTTTCAACATTTTTGTGATTAAGGCCACAGTAGAGTTTCACATTCAATTACTCCTGGCTGGAATTCAACACTCACTGACCAGCCTCTGGTTCCTGCTCCCAGCACTGACCAGCCTCTGGTTCCTCCTTCCAGCACTGACCAGCCTCTGGTTCCTGCTCCCAGCACTGACCAGCCTCTGGTTCCTGCTCCCAGCACTGACCAGCCTCTGGTTCCTGCTCCCAGCACTGACCAGCCTCTGGTTCCTGCTCCCAGCACTGACCAGCCTCTGGTTCCTGCTCCCAGCACTGACCAGCCTCTGGTTCCTGCTCCCAGCACTGACCAGCCTCTGGTTCCTGCTCCCAGCACTGACCAGCCTCTGGTTCCTGCTCCCAGCACTGACCAGCCTCTGGTTCCTGCTCCCAGCACTGACCAGCCTCTGGTTCCTGCTCCCAGCACTGACCAGCCTCTGGTTCCTGCTCCCAGCACTGACAAGCCCTCCATTTCCCTGCTCCAGGCACTAACCATGGACGCACTCTTCTCTGAACTTTTCTGAGATCATCTCAAAGCTGCACTGATGAGTGGGGGTGGCCAGGGCTTGCTGTGCTGTGCTGGGCTGCGCTGGGCTCACTTTTCACATGAGGGCCTCGCTTCATCCAGCTTGTTGGGAATGACAGGACGTCATCCTTTTACGTCGCCAGTAGCATTTCTTATGTGCATCTTTTGAAGGAACCACCCGGTTTCTGTAGATTATTGTTTCATTTGTTAGGATGGAAGCACATATTATTTTGTGTGCTTTTTAATTTGGTTTAGTTTTTCTGTATAACCCCTCAGAGCCTACTTTCTTAATGCTTTTCAAACCCTTAAAAGCACAGTCACCATCTTCAGTCCCTCCAAGGTGGCCATTTAGACACACCTGACATCCCTCCTCAGATAAAGCTCCTATTCAAGTTCCAATGGAACTGCACATGAAAGTCCCACACTTTCTGCTCAGAAGGGTGCGGGAGACACATGCATTTTCACATGTGCAAAGTGTTAGTCACCCCAGACCCACTCACCTCTGACTGTCTGAGCATATTAACTGGTGCTTATTATTCAGAGTTGGCTTAATCAATTTTTACTTAAGCACCTCAAAGCATGAAATAACCACAGAGTTACTCACCAAACTGGGCACTTTGGACATCACATTTTATGAATAGGAAAACAGCAGATTCCCATTAAACGGGCATAAAAATTAGTATTACAGGAAAGTTTTATAAAATTCAAATTTGATCTAGAAGAAGCTAGTAAAGTCTAAGAAACTGTTGATTTCAAGAAGAAAACAAGCAGTTTTTAAACAGAATGAGTCACTGATTTATATATATTAACATAAAGTCATTTTATACTGTGTAATTTGACTTCATTATGACTTATACTGTTACACTGATGACAGATAGACTCTACAAAGATAAATTTATATCTGTGATAAAGGATTCAGTAAAATTTAAAATTATTCCATTTTTATCCTTACACACTTCTTTCAGGGAACAAATTTCAAACAAAAAATTATTCTCTTAATAAATATTGGTTATACATTTGAAACATGTTATATACATGTTCTTATTAAGAGTCTAAGGCAGACCTGCACCACCGGCTGGCTCTCCTGGCCTGCTCTCCTACCCTCAGGCCTCTCTTGGGGTAAGTCT
>NW_008334665.1:1828551-1830860 GCF_000622305.1 Nannospalax galili | reverse complement strand
GCGACTGTGACCAGTGATAGTCATGTATATAGAGATTAGAAATGTATGTGAAAATGTCTCAATGTCAATTGCCTTGGAATGAATTTTTCTGTATGAAACTGTGTGTTTTGACAACGAAGTGGAGATCTTTTTTAAACGTTGGAACCTCATTTAATTTTATGTCTTATAGAGTTTATAATGAGTAAAAGATTATATAAGGGTAATAATTCATCTGTAAACCTAGAAATGTACAGCCAATTTTGAAAGAGATGTACCCTAGCTCAGAAAAATGTTATTGAATAGGTTAATGCTGTTGTAATGAAATGCTTCTTCTAATTGAAAAAAAAAATTTTATTCAAAAAAAAGTCCAAAAAATAAATAAATAAAAAAGAGTCTAAGGCAATATAATCATTTTAATATTTAGCATTTTATAAACTGACATCGCAATTATTATTTGAAAAGTTCATTACGAAAATATTGTGCTAGTCTTTCTTTCTTATAAATACAATGCAAAGAAAAAAATCCTGTCCTGTGTTGAATTAAAATCTAGAGCCACACTTTTAAGAATTATTATGCTATCAAGTGTGAATATGTGAGTTATATTGTACGTAACAAGTTACATATTTTTCAGGTATTACATTCTAACAAAAATCTATCAGCTTAATAATGGCAGTATTAGCCACTGACTGGCCTTGCTGTCTGTTTGGTATCACAGATGGTCCTCTGCCTGGGGGCAGACTGCCTGGTGCCAGAGATGGGGAAGAAACAGGATAAGCAACATTCTCAAACTATTTTCTAAGGATATTTTAGCATATGAACAGGTGAATATTAGCCACTCACTTCCATTTACTCTATTACACTTGGAAATAAGTAGATATTATGACATAGCTGGAGCAAAATTGAAATAACTTAATATTACCATTTTATATGAACAAATGTCGGGTTTAACAGTTCCGGGCATTACTGCTGTCTGGCCCAGACATTTCCGAAAGGAGGAAATGATATTAGAAAATATTTCTTGTCTTCATTTCTTGTTTAGAGATTTTAGTCTAAGCTCCTTATCCATGGTAGACTCAATTGTCGTGTAACTGGTCTAGCCAGTGGGCCTCAACTGGACAAATAATGGAGATCCAAAAAACACCTACATTGCTTAGACATTCCACATTTCCATGGTCAGTTTGGTTATTAGTTTCCAGAAACTCTAAGCAGCCCCAATAAAAACACTTAAAGGTTTCTATAGATAAAACTGATCAGAGGACTGAAGTTGTTGTAATAAATCTCTATTTCTTTTTAGGCACTGGAAAAGCTTCAAATTTAGAAGAGAAAAATACTAGTTATTTCTCTTTCCATAAACAGAATACACATTCATAAAACAGAGCTGGGCTCTGTGGATTTTGATTTCTTGAGACTCTTCAAATGGATTTCTGAATTCTTGGCACTGGCGCAGTAAAACTCAGCATAGACTTGGCCATTGCCTACACTGTCAGCAGGGTCGGAGCGCATTAGAATGTGAAAGAAAAAGATAACTTCTTGAGATATTATATCACACTAAAGTGTGCAGGGAAGTCCAAACCACTGATGAAGTCTCACCTCTAGAAGATCAATCTGCTGGGTTTAAATGGAAAAATCTAAAGATGTACAGCAAACTGACAGAAAGACATGGGGATCACTAAGAACCTTACAGTCAACAATGGAGCAGCAATGAACGTGGATGAGCTGGCATGTCTGCCATAGGATGCAGAGTCCTTTGGGTATCTGCCCAGGAGGGCAGGGCTGGGGCACATGGTAGCACTATTTCTAGCATTTTGGGGAATCTGAACAATGATTTCTACAGTGGCTGATCTCCAGTATCTATCCCACTAACAGGAATAGGGACATCTTTATCCTGTATTCTCTCCAGCATGCATTACTTAATTTATTTTTTAAGATTTATTTCACTTTTAATTATGTGTATTGTATGTGGGCGAGTCTGTAACTTGTGAGTGCTCACAGAGGACAGAGGCATCTGCTCCACTGAAGCTGGAAATATAGATGGCTTTGAGCTTATGTGCGGGGAACCGAGGTAGGGTCCTCTGGAAGAACAGTACTAGCTCTTAACTGTTAAGCTCTCCCCACCCAGAGTCCCACCTTCAGTCCTCACTTGATTTCTCGACGATAACCATTTGATTTCTCAATGATAGCCATTCTGATTGGGGTGAGATGAAATTTCAAAGTAATTTTGATTTGCATTTCCATAGTAAGTAGTGATGTTTACAGTAATCAGAATGCACCAATACATGCATGAAATTGCAAAGTAACATTTTTTAAAAGTTATTAAAATAAATAAAAGA
>NW_008334665.1:1817982-1826780 GCF_000622305.1 Nannospalax galili | reverse complement strand
AGGCACTCCCTCCCGTTCACTGTCATTTGCCCTGTTCCCCAGATGCCACGCCTGCTGTGGGAAGTGCGTTTGCTCCCTCAAGCTTAACCATGTTCTTTTGACCCGAGGAACACGAACTCCTTATGAGTCTATTAAGCATAGGACGTATCTTTATTTCTAAAAGGCCCCTCCGTCTATCTCATTAATGAAACATGCTTTTTTCCTCTGACCTTTTCAGAGGGTTAGAAAATCAAGAGGTGATGGAATGGGAGGGAGACGTATTGTGGAGTTTGGATGCAGGTGACGGGAGTTGGGAATGATCAAAATGCATTATACAGAGGTATGAAATTTTCAAACAAATCCTTCACATATGGTAGCTTACCTCATCCTTCTAGGATGGGCACCCAGGGCATCAGGGGTAAGCCTTCCTCTCCTTCATCACCTGGCTGTGCTCACCATGGTCCTCTCACACTCTACAGCCCCACGTGCTCTTCTGGACCAGAGTGGTGCTGGCATACAATCCCAGGACATGCAATCCAGAGCTCTCCCCACCACTGTGCACCTCTCCGTATGGTAGCTTACCTCATCCTTCTAGGATGGGCACCCAGGGCATCAGGGGTAAGCCTTCCTCTCCTTCATCACCTGGCTGTGCTCACCATGGTCCTCTCACACTCTACAGCCCCACGTGCTCTTCTGGACCAGAGTGGTGCTGGCATACAATCCCAGGACATGCAATCCAGAGCTCTCCCTACCACTGTGCACCTCTCCAGCTGTCTGTTCCTCTCTTCTGACACCACCTGACTAGAGCTCTTAAACTCTAACCACTGAGCATTCACACATGAGTCCTGCAGCCCTTCAAACTTGTTATGAGGCTAATGGAATTAACCTGCTTCCCTCTCGAAGGTGACGGTTCTGTCCATTTAGTTGATTTCTTGGGTCCAATATTTAAAGTATCTATATTTTACTTTCACATCTAATTTGAGCAAAAGGAACTTTCTATATCTTTCTTTGCTCTGTACTTCCAGTGTTTTGACTATTGTATGACTTGTTTCCTGATCTACGTGGTGTTCTGGGAGCCTCTTGTAACTCAGACCCACATGTTCTATCTCATAGGTGAATTCTAGCTGTGAATTAGATACGAATGCTTCAATTGGAAAATCCATAGATGTCAGGAACTAGTCAACATCCATAGGGTAGATGTGGGGGCACTTCATAAAGGAGGAAAATGAATAATGGAGTGGGGTGTGTTAAAGGTTGTGGGAACTAGGACAGGGCGGGGTATGGGGAGGGTCATCAACACTAAAGGCCCTTAGGAAAAATCATATGGAAACATACCACGAGATAAGCGTCCTAAAATTTATCTATACCTAAATATTTATATTTCTTACTTTATGTGTATGCCTGTATTTCCTGCATGTAGGTAAGTGCACCTGTGTCATGGAATGCTCGAAGGGGACAGAAGAGGCTGTCGATCCCCTGGAACTGGAGTTTACGAGGGTTTATTAGATGTCATGTGGGTGTTAGGATTTGAACCTAGGTCTTCTACAAGAACAGTGTTCTTAACTGCTGGGCCATCTCTCCAGCCCCTATATCTCTATCTATCTATCTATCTATCTATCTATCTATCTATCTATCTATCTATCCATCCATCCATCCATCCATCATCTATCATCTATCTATATATCTATATATATGTATTTCTATCTATATATGTCTCTCTCTATATATATATATGTATATATAGAGAGAGATTAAAAAGGAGCTACCCTATAATAGTGGTCAGTGCTTATATTTGACACCACAGACTAGCAAAGAGAATGCCCAATACCATAAATTGACGCCTTTTAAAACTGATGATTAAGGGTCCCACGGGCTCTCAAACAGTCCTGGCCATTGCTCCTGCTCTTGGTTATACACCAGAACTTGATGGTAAGACTCTATTTCTGAAAACACTATATACATGAATACATGAGCTGGAGAAAAAGTGAGGGGAAATCAAGCTTGAACCGCCCTCGAAGCTTCATGTCTTCTGGCCAGCTTTCATGGTGCTGGAAGCTGCCATCTACGCTACTGGAAAAGAAAAGTAATACCAAACTTCCCCAGCTGTGAATCCTGAAAGTTGCATCAACAACAAGCCTGGAATGGTATGTCACTGGTGCAACAGTGGCATGAATATTATAGGAGTAACCAAACACTTCCTGCTTGGAAATCAAGCTTGAACCGCCCTAAAGTGAGGGGAAATCAAGCTTGAACCGCCCTAAAGTGAGGGGAAATCAAGCTTGAACCGCCCTCAAAGCTTCATGTCTTCTGGCCAGCTTTCATGGTGCTGGAAGCTTCCATCTACGCTACTGGAAGAGAAAAGTAATACCAAACTTCCCCAGCTGTGAATCCTGAAAGTTGCATCAACAACAAGCCTGGAATGGTATGTCACTGGTGCAACAGTGGCATGAATATTATAGGAGTAACCAAACACTTCCTGCTTGGAATTAAGGTCCATTTCACAAGCTGGAGCCGATGCCTGACACTGATATCAGGCCGAGGAACCTGTGGCTAGAGGTCATAGGGGAGAGCCCAGTATTATTCTGCTAAATAGACATAGTATTAAACTGGCTCCTAACAACTTGTTATACCCATAGATTAACACATCTCTCAGTTCTCACCAGAGAAACTTCCTCATGCAGATTGGAGATAAACATAGAGACCCACAACTGTTCAAACCTCTGACCCCCAAGATTCAGGGATCATTGCCAAAATGGAAGAGTAGAAAGTTTTTAGGAGCCAGAAGGGGTAGATGACCACAAGGAAAGAGAGTTTTCTGGACCACTGGCCAGTTACTCGTATAAATTCACAGCAATGGTGACATCATGGAAAAGACCCATGTAAGCTCCAACTAGACAGAATTCCAGCACAGAAGTGAGAGAGTGGGTAAGAAGCCCTAGCCCAACTGAGAAACTTGGCTTCTGGGAATGGGGGAGATCTGTTCCTTCAAGGCTATGATGCTGGATAGGTTACCAGGTTCAAGTAGATTGATCCACACTGAAAGTCATTTGGGAGTACAAATTTGACTCAAAAGAACATAAACAGCCTTTATATGAAAGAGAATACATGAAATTGGGAATTGAGGGGGTTTCAGATAAGAAGGGGCCTAAATATGATCAAACCATTTTATGAAATTCACAAAAATTCATCAAAAATTTTTGAGCAGAGACATCATGTATGTGGTCAGCTTCGCTCTTCTTGAGCCTGGGACCTGCCAGGTGGCCATGCTTCCCCAGCGGGTTCTCTTCCTGCCCATGTTCCTTCTCCACTTGCTCACTGACACCTAGACCCCAGTGCTTGGGACATCCTATCCTCTGCTCGTAGCCCTGAGGGCTGTGAAATCAGATTCATCTGGAAAGCAGAGCTTAGAACTTTCGTGAAGTTGTTTCCTCCTCCTGTGATTCTCACCTGTGCTGGGGAGAGCAGATGTGAAGTGGGGTTTTCTAGTTTGTTCTCCATTGCTGTGACAAAACACTCTGACCAATACCAACTTGGGGAGGAAAGGGTTTATTTAGCTTATATATCCCGGGTCACAGTTCATCTGGGAGCCCAAGGTAGGAACTCAGGGCAGGAACCTGGAGGCAGGAGCTGGAGCACAGGCCATGGAGGAACGCTGCTTACTGGCTTGTTTTTCTGGCCTGTGCTCAGTCTGCTTTCTTATCCAACACAGGTCCACCTGCCCAGGGGTAGCACCACCCACAGTGGGCTGGGCCCTCCCACATCACTCAACAATCAAGAAGGTGCCCCACAGACATGGCCACAGGTCAGTCCAATAGAGGCAATTCCCCAATCGAGGTCCCCTCAACCCAGGTGTGTCAAGTTGACACTCAAGCTATCCAGCACACAGGGTGTACCCAGCACCAGAAATGGGAGGGGTCGAAAGCCAAGCTTTGATTATCTGAGGTTCTGCCCCCAGAGAGGAACATGCACTTATTACAACATGTTTTCCTCCTGAACAGGAAGTTGCCACTGGTGTGACATGTATAGTGTATTTTCACAACTCCACCTGTGTGACCTCAAGGTCCAGGCATCATGAGAACTACACAGTCATGCAGACTCAGAGCCTTACCTTCCAGAGCCCGCGAGGGACTTTATCAGGAAGAAACATGGTGTTGACTGAAAAGTACCCATTTTTCCCACTTTACATATTTTTTTCTAATGAACCGTTTCAAATTATGTAGACTACTTTGATAGCTTTCTGTCAGAAAATTCACTGTAATTCAATAAATTTTCCATAGGAGAAAATATCTACATCAAAATCAAGGGAGACGAAATGTGAACTGAAAATTCCACTATGACAGTGTTGGAAAGAGGTGAACGTGAGCAGAACAGACTTTTAAATAACATTTCCAAGAATTTGCTCTTTTCTAGAGCTTAATAAACTTAGTAAATCATTAACACTCCAGGTTTGCAGACCTTTTAACACAGACATTAAATTAGTCCAACACTATATCACAGGTCTTCATCTCATTAATTTACTTAAAGATTCAGAAATAAAACAGTGCTTTTCAAACTTCACTTTTATAATATGGTGAAACAATCAGAAAACAAAGCTGTTTAGAACCCCCAAAAAGCGAGGGACGCATAAGGGGCAGTTCATACATTATTTAAAAAACATTCTGAGACCTTAACAGCACAGAGAGAGACTTGCCCACTGGAGTACCAGTGAGCTGTGTATTTACTGACAGGCATCAGTTAAAAGGACGAGGACACTTGACCACTGTTCTTAGAAAAGCGTAGTGTGCACACTGCCAGTGTGTGCTGTACCACACAGTGAGGAGGATCACAAATTTCTAATGTTACTTTCCTTGTCCAACGTCTAATGTAAAGTGGGTAGAAAATTCTGTATCTGTGTCATTCTTGTAGAAATAACACCACATTCTATTTTCAAGTCTGTGTAGGATAAACAAATCAGGACAACTAAATACTAGCATAAGAAAATTCAATTTTTAGTAAAGTTCATGTTTAAAATTATTTAAGAATACAGGCAAACAAATGTCCAGATTGTGCCTTCATGGACAGGCTAAGGGATAGTTTCTCAAGAAATGGGAAAATTGGTCCTGCCCTCCTAGTCAGGATAGTGGCAATCATTATAATCCTCCTACCTAATGCCCTCCCATCTCACCCTGAGCTGCAGAGAGAGAGAGACAGAGACAGAGACAGACAGAGACAGAGAGAGACAGAGACAGAGAAAGAGAGACAGAGAGAGACAGAGAGAGACAGAGACAGAGAGAGAGACAGAGAGAAAGAGAGCCCCAGGAGACTTCCACCCCTTTCTGAGACCTCTGTGACATAGCCACCTCACATCCCTCTGGTCCTCCACAGCACCAATAACTCTTTATATTAATAAACGAAAACAAACTCCTAAGATGACGTAAGATCATATCCATACATCACATCACAAGTATTTTCCTTCAAATTAGTACCACCGTTACTACCTGCAACAGTTTTTGATGACAGAATTTTTTCTCATGTTTTAGCTAAATTAGGTCAGAAATAATCACGCTCTTTTACTATCCTAGATTTGGGTAAAATGTGTTTGCATAAAATTTAAGTGTTCAATCTGTTATTTCCTAATAATTACCATTAGAGAAAATGAGATCAGCAGGCTGTGTCCTGCCCCCAACCAAATGCATCAATGTGTATTGTTCACAGTGGCCTTGGAGACTCAGTTACACAGACACACAGACAACAGACGGATGGATGGGTGGATCACCCACAAATAGATGAAATTACCAAAGTGTTTGAAGCACTATCTCTTCATAGAATGAAAACAAAATGCAAGGGTTTCATAAAAAGCTAAACTGGTTCCCAATAGATCTCTCACTTCAAATTAAGGAACATTATACCTAGTACAGCTATTAAGATGTGTGTAACAGTCAGTTGTTTAAATAATGAATAATGACAGGGTGACCATCACTTTACTTTGCAGGAAACGGTGAAAATACACAAGCAGAAACAGAGTAACATGACACAGTTTCGAAAAAAAGAAATCATTTACACTTATTTTCACTTTTAAAAGTGAGATTTCAATAGCGTGCTTTTGGGAAGAACATAGTCCTGAAGACATAATAGAGGTTTTCACACATAAAAAATATTCATAAAACCACAATAATATTTGACCTCCACAAATGCATGTGACTATATATAAATTTTCCCTAGTTTCTCCTTTCATTTCAAGTCATGAAATAGTCCTCTTATATAAGTACATGGAGTTTGGGTTCACACCAGAAAGTCTCTGAGAGCCATTGCAGGTCACGTGTGAACATGTATCTATCTATTTGTTTTCTGTAGCCCCTGTAGCTCCAGCTAGCCTGGAATTCCCAATGTAGACCAGGCTGGTCTTGATCTCACAGAAATCTGCCTGCTTTTGACTTCTGGGTACTGGGATTCCAGGTATGCGCCTCCACATCCTGCTCTATGTGTGTTTATTTTAATCTTCTCTTTCCTTATCTTTCATAAGAAAATCCTACTAACTACCAGAGAGGCTTGTTTTGAGATTTGAGTTAAACTCAGGACAAAAGGTACTCAGTTTAATTAAATTTTCAGTTAATTAATAATTTCATTTTTTAGTGTAGATCTCATCCCGCTGGCCAGAATGTCAAATGAATACATTTTGGTTATTTTAGCTGGCAACCCTAGGAAAATGGATTATTTAGGAGATTACTGGGGTAAGATATTCAAGTATCATATTTAGGGTGCAGACTCTAGGGCCCTATCCTCTGAATTCATATCCCAAATACTCAGCAGGTAATAGTGTCTCTCTGCCCCTCAGGCCCTGGTTTCAGGTAACACCACCTCAGTACCTTTTTCCAGTAGCCACTGTTAGGAATTGACGAAGACAAATTCACAATCTGTGCTCAGCATCTGGCTGTGTGTTCAGTGTGTGCTGACTGTTAAAATGTCAGCAGCTTCCTTTTGCATAGGAGTTCGCCAGGTGCATTCTGGGAGCTTGAAACTCCTACCACATTGGCTATAACTGCACACATTTTACCACTTTACTAGGCATGGAACTCTAGAAGCAATTACTGAATAAGTATAAAATGGCAAGTGTGCTCTAAGCACACCTTATTTATCACACTGTCTCTCTGCCACTGTTGCAGGAGAAGCAGCTCTAATACCGAGGAGTGTGTGTTTTCTGCAAAGTGAAATTCGATGTCAAAATAAAACCAAAGGGAAAGTATTTTATGAGACAACCAAGAGTCATGAAACTTAGAGCCCCAATTTAGCACTGGGATTCTTCCAACCGCTGCCACCACCAGATACAAATCATGGAATCACCCACAGCTGGCACACGTGGAGAGTGCTGGCATGTACCTGTTGATGTTGGTCTAAATTGTAAGCATGAAATGAAAATTTTATTTTATGTTTATTGGTGTGTGTGTGTGGTTGCACACGTGTATGTGTGTGTGTGGTTGCACATGTGTATGTGTACCACATGAATCCAGAAAAGGGCACATGAAGCCCCTGGAACTGGAGCTACAAGGAGTTGTGAGCCACTATGTGGGTGTTGGGAACCAAGCCTAGGTCCACAGAAGGAGCCGTGAGTGCTTGTAACTGCTGAGGCATCTCCAACCCCAAATGAAGGTTTTAAACATCCTTAATGCAGGCAAGTTTTCCACTTACCCCAGGCTATCACATGCAGCTAGGAGTCTGAGCAAACTTTCAGTAGCATTAACTGAAAACGGCGATCAAATAACCATTTTTGTACCTCTGTCTGTACAATTCACAAGATGTTAGGATGGGTCTGTCTGTATAGTTCAGAAGTTGTTGGGACGGGTCTGTGTATGTGGACCGACTCTCCTTGGCTCCTTACTATTCAGTATGCAATGGCAGTTCATGGTCTTCCTCCTGTCACTCTACCTCAAATTGAATTTGGTGGCTCCAAGAGGTGCATCAAGTGGAAAGTCAACATGTAACATATCGCATCACGTAACATATCGCATCGCCTGTGTTTCTAAATTGCCTTGTTAACAGGCCATCGGAGATCACCGGAACTTTTCATCACCTGGAAAATGTTGCTTCCTTCAACAAAATTTCTATCAGTCTTGCATTTAAACTTACCCCAGTGCCTTTATCTTTACCAGACTCGAGCACCTGAAAGGGCTGCTCACAAATTTCCCAGAAGAATTGTTCTCTGTGTTGGTCATTCACGTATTTTGTTGGCGATAACATCAACAAACGTGCCTGCAGCTGAATGGAGAGTGCAGAGCCGGACGTGCCCACCATAAATAGTCAGCTAAGAGGGTTTCCACCGGGCGCCATACAGGGGCTTGCGATGGACACTTCCCAAAACAGTGAGGTCGGGATGGAAGACAGGAGCAGGTAACAGCCCTCCACCTTATAAAGATAACGGACCGTATTCAGGAAAAGCACAAGTTTTTTGGAAAGTTGAATTTTTTCTGATATTTTGCCCTCTTGTGTCAAAGTTAATTCTTTGTCAGGTTCACTTTTTATTGGTGTTGCTAAGTAAACACGGAAGGCATTAAAGCCATAAAACCACTCCCCATTTTATTGAAAAAAGGAGCAGGGAGGTCAGGAGGTATAAGCTCATGTGCTATGTTTGCACCAGAAACAATTCATTGTGGCGGTTAAAGGACTTACTCTTGATGGTTTACAGGAACGTGTGCAGGAGCATAATTAGTTTGGTTCATGTTTGCAATACAGTGTCCTGCACGTACAGATTAACAAGATGGTCACAGGCAAACAGTACAGAATGAGCTGTCAAACCCTGTGCTAGAAGCTGAGCTGCTCAGAATCAATACCTTCCAGAATTTATA
>NW_008334665.1:1726236-1817709 GCF_000622305.1 Nannospalax galili | reverse complement strand
ATATATATGAAAAATTGATAAACATTTTGCAAGCTCTTCCTCACAACAGCATTCATAATGATTTTATTCACATGTGGAGTAGACCGAGTAGAAAAGGACATGAAAATATTAGCACAAACTAAGGCACTAAAATCTTTATTGGGAAAGTTATTCCACTTTTTGTTAGGAAATGTGTAAGAAAAGGCACATCAGAAAGTAGGTTTATTTTCAGTGAAAGGTACATTCATGAATGAGAAATTTGAAGTTCAGTTATAGCTCTAATGTGAGCAGGTGGCTTTCACAAAATGTCTTCCTCTAAAGCCACAGAGCTCCAGGGGCATCTTCTAGTCAAATGCCTTGGGTGAGGTGCTGCATGATGCTGGGCAGTGTGGCTTGCAGACAGACTCCTGTCCCTGTGTTCACACATTGCTCTGGAAGTTATTTAAGGAATGAAAGTCTTGAAATCCCGTTTTCAATTGCAGTGAAGCAGTATTGTACCTGTAATCCATTGCTCTAAAGACAACAACCCTCCCTGGAGACCCTCCTCCAGCCTGCGCAGGATTGAGGAATGGACAGCCTTAGGCACCAATGGCTCTTGGGGGTAAATTTAGGGCACAGTCCTTGCTGTAAACTACTGCCTTGACATTTGAACACTTTCAAAAACATAAGTCATTTTAAAAAGAACAGCCAGCTACCAACATCTCAATCTCTCAGTGGGGGAATGAGACAGAAATTTTTTGGTATGGACCCACACACATACAAACACACACACACACACACACAGAGAGAGAGAGAGAGAGAGAGAGAGAGAGAGAGAGAGAGAGAGAAATGCTGTAGATATCCAAGCACGTGTTTATGCATGTCCTTACATTTCCTGTAAAAAGCAAATTAAGCCTGACTAGCCTCAATAGCACAGAGTCCCAATCCAGCACGCAACAAGTGGACCCTGAGGGAATATGGCTTACAAACTCTACAATATTTCGTTCTGAGCAGGAGCAGAGAGTTTGTGTGTGTTTACATCAGTGCATGTGACAAATGTCATGTTAGGCAAACTTTCTCTTTTACCCTTCTTCCAGAGAGAACTCCCACAATCCCTAGCAAAATGCACTGATCACAGGAGCTGTATTTGAACCTCTGTGCATGGCAATCCACACATATGTGTGCGCATCATCAGTTATAATTAGGAAAATTTGCGCGTGTGTTTGATGCTGTTTGTCATTCATGGCATATTTCAATGCAGGAGGAAGTCTAAACACAATTGGAGAGTGCGGTGGAGGGGCAACATGCCCCGCTGCACATCTCTGAGGGTGAAGAAAGTGCTTGCTGCAGCAGGCTGCTGTCAGTAGAAAGAACCCCGAGGCCCCTAGGGCCAGCAGCTCGTGTCCAGTGCGTCTTTCATTAGGCCATGGCATGTATAAGGGCAGCTCTGCCACACAGCCTATCAGCTGCTGTATTCCCTGCCTAGAGTGCAAGCCCACAGCTGGGCCCCAGAAAGATCCTAATGCCTTCCTCATGTGGCCAGGATATGAATCCTCTTCCTAATTATGTGGACGTATGCTTAAAAGGGCAGCATGGATTAGGAACAGATGATTTGTTCAAAACAAGAGTAGACCCATCACATATTTCTTTCTCCTCTTTTACTAATAGTAAATTATCACTGGATTTTAAAATATTAAGTATGACCATGCATGTTTTCATACATGTATATGTATACATGTATGTGTAGATTACATATTAAGTCTTTGAAGTAGTACAGATATTATTACATTCTACCAAAAATATTCTAATATCAGACATGTGAACAGATGTGATACACTTAATTTTCCTTGTCTCCCAAGAATTTGAAATTGGAATCAAACTTTGGTTTTGACACAGAAGTGGGAAGGCAAGTCAGTCTGAGCACGTGCATCCTCATGAGCGAGTTATTTGTTATGTCCTATATATTTGAGCAGAAAAAAATTAAAATTCACAAGCAATTTTTACAGTGGTTCTATTTGCATATAAAAACAATTAAGATCACAGGGTGCAGCTATTCTGAAAAATTGGGTCCTGTTGCTAGGTGACATGTTGCTAGGTGACATAGTGGCAACAACCTTATCTAAGCTGTCAGCTTTCCTGAACAACAGCTCCTACAAAGCTGTTTGTCCTGCCTAGACCAGTGCTCTCTACAGAAGTTAGTGTGAATCACAGATGGAGGTAAGACTGATGATCGCCACCTCATGGAAACTAGAAAGATAAAATTAACTCTACTACCACTTAGTTAACTATTTGTAGAGTATAATTTGAATATGTAATTCACATGAAGAATATTAAGGAGTTTCTCATACCTATTTTTTGTCCAGTTTTTTTTCTCCTTAAATATATAGGACATAGCAATTAATTTGCTCATGAGGAGGCACCATCGCAGACTGACTTGCCTTCACACTTCCGTGTCAAAACCAAAGTTTGATTCCATTTTCCAATTTTTGGGAGACAAGGAAATCTAAGTGCGCCATGTCTGTTCACATGTCTGATATTGGATTTTTTTTTGTTGAATGTAACAATATCTGTACTACTTCAAAGACTTAATATTTAATATATACATACATGTTTATGTATTTATGTGAACATGTGAAAACATGCATGATCATACAAGATATTTTAGATGTTCATTTATTGGGGTTGGGGATTTAGCTCAGTGGTAGAGTGCTTGCTCCTAGCAAGCACAAGGCCCTGGGTTCGGCCCTCAGCTCTGAAGAAATCAAAAAAATAAACAAGGCAACTAGATGTTCATTTATTGCACATCAAAATATTCCTTTGGTGCCTGCCCTAAGTTTACAATTAAAAAGGAGATACATTGAACCATGTTTTTTTTTTTTCCCAAAGAGTTTTAAAATTTGATAACAAAATCTAGTATTTTTCTAAACTTTAAATAGATTAATAAAAAATGCTCCATCCCTCTCTGGTCCCCCAGAGACCTCTCAAGCCCACGACAGCTCATGTAGTGAGTTTGGTCTGTGTGAGTTCTGTACCCCTGTGTAGGTGGTGCTAGGCCCTCAGTGAGCCCCTGATTAGTCAGAAAGTGTCAGAACAAACGTGAATTACAGGGACCTTAGATCACCAATGTGGACAGGATCGCTACCTAAAGCACAGCCACGGAGAAGTCTGACTTCCTCAGCAGCACTGTGCGCATGCCCACAAAGAAACATGACAGACCCTCAGCCTGTGAGGCCTTTAGAGCAGAGCTGCCCTGGGGCTTCAGACCAGGTGTCCTCAGGGAGGGACTGCTGGGTATCTGGCTGTCCTCAGCTAGGAAACTAGGATGTGTGAACCTGAGAGCCCTGCTTCCATCCCCGGGTCTCATTTTGCTCTTAGTGTCCCTGAAGTTCAGGAAGCAGATGCTCCAGGATCTGTCCTTTTACAACTAACACCTGCTTCCTGAGCACAAGGATGCTGTAGACTGGGGTTATTTTATTCGATTTAACATAAAACTCCCTGGCTTTGATTTTGTGAGGTAAAAACTAGTGCGTTCTCCTAGGTAGAACCATAGAAACGACATTGAAGGGGCTGATCTCAGGTCAGGACACTGGAAAGGATACATTAGGATATTGCGAATATTTGTCTTTTCAGTTTCATTGAGTATCAGGAAGTGAACTGACTGGTGACAGCCTCAAAACAGCTCATTTATAACATCACACTATTAATAACTGTGGAGATACATGTTTAAATGCTAATATTCTGAGAGATCTCAGAATAATTAATTAATTAATTAATTAAACTGTATATTGGAGGTGGGTATAGATCAGATTCCATGAGCACTCAGAATCTGTCAAGCATTTTCATATTCTAAAGTTCATAATATATTGTATTGATTGTTGATTTTACTGTGGCTCCTTGTTTCCTACATAAACATTTAAATTTCAAATACAGATCTATAGTTTCCAAAGACAGCTGAGTTTATTATTTACTTTTGTTTTCCCTCCCTCCTTCCCTCCCCGCCTCCTTCCCTCCCTCCCTCCTCCTCCTTGATTCTAGGCATTGATCTAGGGCTTTGCATGCTATCCAAGTGTTCCACAACCAAATCATATCCACTTTTTATTTTCTAGTCTGAGACAGGTATTTGCTAAGAAAAAAAAATTATTTATGGCTGTGTTTGTCAGTGAGAGTCTGTGTGCGTGGCCATCCTTACCATGGGACTCCCCGTGAGCTGCCTCCCCAGCCTCCCCAGCCCCTGCTTTTAGTACCCATTTAAAACATACCTGACGGTAAGAATCAGAATATTTTTAATGGAGCTGTTCTATTGCATAGCAGATTTTAAAAGTTGTCACTAGTAATTATGGATAAATATGCTAAAAAGCTAGATTAAGGCTGAAACTATTTTTTAATGGTTTTAAATTATTTATAAAAATGATTTTCTTTAGAACTTACATTGAAGATACCAACCATACTTCTGCAAACACTGCACGTGGGCAATTCTTATGCAGATTCTCATCCTGCAGCACATTTGATTTTGTTAATTTCTCTGCAGTTGGAACCGCCCTGAAGACAGCACAGGTGGGTCCTGAGCTGAATTCCTTAGGCCAGAGTCTCTCAGCTGAGTTCAGGCTTACAAACGAAGTTGTGCGCTTTCTCCTTCCTCCTTCCTCTTTGCTGCTATATTTATATATTTTTCTGGTTTTCTGCCCAATGCTTTTTTTTGGTCTTTTTGAGACAGGTTTTCCCTGTAGCCCCAGCTGTCCTGGAACTCACTATGTACAACAGGTTGGCCTCAAACTCACAGAGATCTGCCTGCCTCTGCATCTCAAGTGCTGGGATTAAGGGTTTGAGCCATCAAGCCTGGCTTCTGCCCAAAGCTTTTGACTGAGGAGAGCACTTTTAGAGTTTTATCCTAACAGACAGCTGTAACACTACAGCGTGTAGGTAGAGAAACTGAGTCACCAGATGGCTCACGGACGTTTGTGTGACATAGCTGGCTAATGTCAAGTGAGTAGATTTAGCATATTTCTGTGCATTAATTGTGGGTTTGCATAAACCTATGTTAAAACAATATCTAAGAAATTCACTCATATTTTATTCTATTAAATTCCAGACAGCAAACAGAACAAGTGTTATATTTACTCAACAGTGAAGCCAGGCCTCCTCAGAAGCATTAAGGGCTGTGCTTCCGGCCCTGACTCTCCTCAATGTTGCTACAAAATTCCCACACTAGAACCTGTGCAAATCTAGACATGTCACTCCTGGGAACAGCCACACATTTCCAGTCACAGGCTTCCAGGAGAGGAGAAGGCCTAGTGCTGTTGCTGATGCCACCAGGAACAGCTTTCCTCCCACCTGGCTTTGGTTGACAAGACACTAGAAGTTCTTGCTAAGGGCACTCATGATGTGAGCAGAGGCGAAGCATTTGGGACACCAAGAGCAGCAGACGATGGTGAAACCTGGAAGACAGAGACGAGATCCCCACACTGTGAGCAGGTAGCAAATGCAGCAGCTGAGAGAACGGTCACCCTAGATGCCACACACACTCGGTGTATTTGAGAACAAGCCAACGTACAATACACTTTGAATGCACCAGGGAAGTGAACTCAAGCAGAGCCCTACAGTTCACCTCCCAGGCCGTTCAGACCACTTGTCAGACTCCAGCAAAAGGCCTTGTCTCCAAAAGCAAAGGAAACAACAGGTCCTAAGACCTATGCTTGATCTCTGACCTCCACATACAGAGGCACACCCATGCAGACACACACACACACACACACACACACACACACACACACATACATGCACACATGTACACAATACACTCCTATGTTTCCAGGAATCCAGAGTTCAAGTTCTGGATTCAAGACTTACTTAACTGTAAGTCCTGGTCCAGGTCCCCTCACCTTACTAGGTACTTGGTCCCTTATCCATTCAATGGGAGCTGCTCACACGGTGGTATAACTATTACATAAGTGGCTGGAGCTGGCTGTGAGGGGAGATACAGTCATTGCTATTACTGTTGCTTATGCAGGAACATCCTCTTACAGACCAAGGTTGAACAGAAGTTTTTACTGCATGGATCTCATTTCTAATTTTTTTTCATGCCCAGAAGTGTCTGTGTTAAAATTCTGTATGCTTGTATCCAATCTAGTTCCATTACACAGCCCACAAGCTGCAGCATTAAATGGCATTCTGTTCTTATTTAAATAATCAAATTACTCTTTGAAGCCATGTTGTGCATTTCTTTACTTTATATTCTGTGTGTGAGGCCCCTTTGAAATGAAGCCTCACACCATTCTGGGGGGAAATGGATTTCTGGCTGTGACTCTGGGGCCAGATTTATCAGGGGAAATATCCACATAGGAACATTCATTCAGCATGATGGGGTGATGTGGGAAAAGTGGAATCTGTGAGTGGGGAGAAGGGGGCTTTGCTGCCGCTGATTTGGGGGCAAGAAACTGGGGAGTCCTGGGATTGAATACCATGAAGGTCAGTGTCTGATATCCTAGGATGACCTAGAATTTTCCTGACCCAGTGTTGAGCTGGGTCTTGGACTTCTGCTGGTTCTGTTAGGATTCCAGAGTCCCCTGAAGGTGCTCATCTAATTGTTCTTAAGAATATGTGTCCTGGCTATTTTAACCAGGAACATAATCTATTTGTAATTTCTTCCTGTCTATAAGGTAATCCAACTGAGCTATTGGAGTCCCATCTGTACACGTCCTTTAACTGGTGATGCTATATCCACAACAGTGTCATCACACATGTATGCTGAGTCACCTTTACCTCCGACATGTGGAAGAGTTCATCCGGCTGGCTCTGTCCTAGCAAGAGTGATTTCATAGCTAGGTCACTAAGCCCAAAATACTGCAGGGAAAATGGCATTCGTCACAAGGTTGCTAAGTGTGTTAATGAAAATCCAAGTACGTTATTAACTTTTTCCTGGTTCTATAAATAAAATCAGCAGGAAATCGATGCTGCCCCTGATTTTATAGTCTAATTCCCTGCCAAACTCAGCCTCCCCCTCCTCCTATCCTGCGCTCTATCTCTGGTTTGATTCCATCTGGCAAGAAGTGCTGCCTGTCCTGAGGCACTACCACTCCCTGACTTTGTGACAGTCTTAGGTCTCCTGACTGTGCTAGTTCAAAGCTGCTGTCCTCTAGACAGAATTCAGTTAACATAGGGAGAGAGGAGAGAGAAGCCTTGGTTGATTTTGGTCACAAGAGTAGCCACTGAATTCCTGTCTGTGAATTCAGAGAAAGCAGTGACTCAGACTGGGTGGTGTCCTTGGGGAGAGTACAGACTGCAGAATTAGTGTCCCTGGAAGCAGGTTCTGGATGTAACTTTTACAGCACTGTTACCCTGAGTACCTTGCCTGGCCCCTCTGCATTTAGTATCCTCTAGGGAATGGGACACAACTACCTCCATCTCACAGGAGGTGGCTGGAATTGAACCAGTAAAGTCCTGTGAGGCAGTCTGCCTGGTCCCAGGCAAATGGCACATGGCACACCTGATTTCTTTCCCACCACTCTGGCAGGAAATGTTTCTTTTGTTCCTCTTCTGCTTGCTGGTACTATTTCTTCTTAGCCTAGAGCATACCAGTTATATCCAGCCCACTTCACGCCACTGCAAAAGAGAGGAGAGTTGAGGAGATTGGTTTTTGGAGTTGGTGAAAGCCAGGAAAACAGACCCCCATCAAGGCAGCTCTGAGAGACTAGAGGTGTGCCCATGATCAAGGACTGCAGCTCGCTTCAAAAGCAGGATGATGACACACTAAGCTGTGGTGACCTGAGGGACTTTGATGTCTCCTTTCTTGTAAAGGAGGAGTCTTAGATGTTCATGGCCTGGAGTTTTACTGTGGAACCAGGAAAGCAGGGTCTTGCAACTGACAACTAAGGTTAAATTTCACTCACAAACTGATTAGCTATATTGATTCCATTACCCGGAAACATCTAGAATTTTCTCTCTATCCTTGAATGGAGATTGTGTTTCTGTATGTAAACTTATTGACAAATCCATGCCATTTGGAAACTTATTTTACTGTTGCTTTTCAGGGAAAAGTTCAAAAGCAGAGAGAAGAATCTTTGATACGCTAGCTTCTCTTAACTGCCCTGCCTCTTCTCCAGCATTAGACATGGCAAGCACAGATCACTGAGTTGTCTTTCAAACCTGAAACTAAACCAGAGGGCCATGCAAGCTGCAGTCTCCTGGTTACTACAGGGCTAGTTACGTTTCAGAGTAAACGTCAGGGCTCTTTGCATACCAGGCGCAGACTGTGAAGTTCACATAGGATACAATCAACATTTCCTGCAGCCTGTGATGGCAGCAGCTCGTGCTTTTCACCAAGGCACAAACTGAACAGCAGCAAGGTTAAGAGCTGCATGGGGTCACAGGAACCTTCACGGGCAGTGGAGCCCATCAGCAGAGGAAGCCTGGATCACAGCACCCCCCATGACCTTGCTATAACCCAATGGATGCGCTGTCAGGGAGTGCCTGTCCTGCCCCTCTGGGAAACCGACTGTCTCACGACTTCTGAGCTACTCGGAAGCCATCAAGTGCCCCATGTCACTCTGAGTGGCATAGCCTCTCTTTATCCAGATAGCAGACATGCAGACCACAGGGGAATAGAACTTGGGGCCTAATTCAAAATTACAGCCTTGCCAAGATCTATCCAGGATTTTCAGGGGGCAGGAAGTTTGGACAAACCCACATGTCCATGTTCACTTTGGAGCCTTAGTTTGCGTGTTTTCTGGGTGATATATCCTGCTCTGTCTAATGGTGATTTTTAGCATTCAGGGGAAAGGTTTTGCAGGATGAAATGGTACCAATGGATGGTTGTTTCCACTCTCGGCCACTGAGGACTGATTTATGAGTTCCCGAGACACCCCTCTGGGAATGTTAAATCTCTTCTCCTCTGATGTGGGTTAAGGGTTTCCTTCATCCTCACCCTCTTAGTCCATCCTCAAGGACCTGCATCACAGTGTCCATTCTATGGAGCCAACCTTAATGCTCCCAGACAGGTTCTTTTAACAGTGACCGCAGAGATCTATGCTCTGCCCACTGCAACCCACGTGGGTCTGGATTCAACACTGCAGACAAATCTCATGCTCTGATGGTGCTGAACACAAAAGATAACACAAGAGGGCTCTAGGGCTGTCAGGGTCTGGCAAATCCTAGCTGCTGAATAGACTTGTCCTCTGCCTGGCAGTCAGGGCACGGAGGCCTTCTTCTCAAGCTGGGATTCACCTGCTTGCTCTGATCACCACAAGAGAACCTTCTGTAGGAGAGGTGGTGCAGAGAGAGTCAGTCATGCCTTCCATCCAACCAGCTGGTGCAAGTGGTACATGGTAGAGGGACTAAGGATAGGAAGGGGAAGCCAGAGAAGAGAGGGTAGCCTTCGCCATCTTGGGCAGCTGCCGGGAGGTCACCAGGTCCCTGCCTCAAGGCAGAGGGGAAGCTACTAGTGCCCACACTTCTGCAAGTAACCCCTTTACCCATTGATCTGCATGGAAGTCCAATAAACGTTTTAGTTCCCCAAACTGTAGTCTGGAGAAATTATACCTTGTTTTGTGATAAGGATGATGAGAGGAGAGTGCTAGACGCTGTGTGTGCCTCCCAGAGGGAATTTTAGCAATACTAGCACAATGTGTTCTTAGAACTAAAGGACATAAATAAAGGTATATGCACCTGCTATGAGGTTTAATGAGGGATCCTGACACCAAACAGCCCCTACCAAACCTCCACAACTTTGTACCCCTGACATATTTTTGTAATGGTTTCCAAGGTAAGTCTCTCATTCGACCTCTCAGGTGGTTGTGCCCCAATTCACCTGATGGGTCTACAGGCCTAGCCACACCAATGAGGGCTGAGGGCCATTATGTCAGCAGAGCACTGAGGATAAGGGATGCTGTGCAATCACCAAACAGCCCCTACCAAACCTCCACAACTTTGTACCCCTGACATATTTTTGTAATGGTTTCCAAGGTAAGTCTCTCATTCGACCTCTCAGGTGGTTGTGCCCCAATTCACCTGATGGGTCTACAGGCCCAGCCACACCAATGAGAGCTGAGGGCCATTATGTCAGCAGAGCACTGAGGATAAGGGATGCTGTGCAACGTGTTCCAGCTAAATGTTCATTTCCTGGGATGGTTAATTTCTCTGTCACCTTGACCGATTTAGAATCACATAGAATCACTCAGGGGCATGTCTATGAGGACATTTCCAGGGAGATTTAAGTGACGGAGACCACCCTGAATGTGGGAGGCATCATTCCATCCCCGAATACACGTGGACAACGGCCAGTTGAGCACCAGTGTTCTGTCCTTCCTGACAGCAAATACAGTGTGAGATATGACCAGCACACTTTCCCAGCACAGCTGACTGCACACCCCCAAACTGTGAGTCTGAATAAACCCTTCTCCCCTTAAGTTGCTTTGTCAGGCATTTTCTCATAGCAACAGTAAAAGTAACAACACACTATCAAGAACAACCCTAAAGTTCTCAGTGCACGTAACTATAACACCAAATGACACAGCTCATTGGTAGCTATATAAAATGGTGACTTATGCACGAAACTAAATTAACTAATACGGAGTCATTTTTAACATATCAACTCAAGCAATAACTCCTATATTGAGGATTAAAACAACGTGGAGGTAGACAAAAATTAAACCAATTATATTTGACATAGCAATAAAAATCAATTTCAGAAAAGGAATAGCATAAATCACTTCCCATTCTCTTAGAACCCATGCTGGGGGAATGTGCTGTTTCAGGCAGTTTATGGGACAGACATCTCTGACTGGTTTCTAGCTGACTGACACTGGCTTGCATATGTTATGCCTTACCTGTTTGGGAAGGATTTGCCTGAACAATCCATCCAACGGGCATCTACTAAGATCACATGACTTATGGTCATTTAACACACACCTGCCTTACACAAGTCAGATATGTTCAAAGCTGACAAAGGTTGTGTTCACTAAGGTTTATTTCTCTGAAAATTCTCTACTGACTCCTTCATTCTGGCCATCAGGGTTGACGAGCAGTTTGATGACTGCCATCAGGATACATCACACACCTTTCTTCCACATCATCTCCCACTCAGGTTCCTTCAGATGTGTTTAGCTCCGACTGGTCATGGCTTAATAGTCATTTTTCTTTTGCTGTGATAAATTACTATGACCAAGGCAACTCACCAAAGAAAGAGTTTAGTTTTCTTATGGGTCCAGAGGGACAAAGAGTCACCAGTGTGGGGGAGGCCTGGCAGAGGGCAGCCTGAGCAGGAATCTGAGTACTCACATCTTCAAGCAGGTTCAGAAAGCACAGGATGTGGGGCAATGCTGTGGACTCTCAATGCCTGCCCCCAGTGATTGCATCCTCTAGCTAGGCCACACCACCTATGGATTCCATGGGATTCCATGGCATCCCCCAACAGTGCCCCAAATGAGGACCATGCACGAAGTGTTCAAATGCATGAATCTGTGAGGACAGTTCTCATTTAAACCACCACAGGGACCATGGTGACTGCGGCAGCTGTAAGCCAAAAGGCAGGAGACAGGGTCTCGTAAAAGCTCGTTAAGTGGAGCAGAGTGGCTCCTGTCCACAGTTTCACAAGCCTGGGATCTTGACAGAGTGGATCCTGTTGCCTCACTTAGTTGACCCACAAAATTGCTGCCTTTAAGGTACTGTGGATGGAGCACTTGTTGGGCATGAAGCTTCAAGTTAGTTAAGGGGAATATCTGCTTTAGCTCACGTCCTCCTACCCATCCTTGGGATAATAAAATGCTTGGTCTAGACCAAGGATCAGTTACAGGATTTGCTCCAAAATGTGAATGAACTGAACAACAGCTCTGAGCACGGATGAACACCCATAATGCACTGGCCTCTTCCAGACAGCATCCACAGTTACCACCAGCCTCACATCTACGCAGTTTAACATGTGCTGGGCTTTCCGTTCACTTCCATTGTTGTATTTTTATCAGGAAAAAAAAACAACCAATAAATGCAATTTCTGCATTACTAAACTTACATGGGCTTGCCGATCTGCAGTAAGAACATGGAACAGAGGAAGGCGAGCTACCTGGCAGAAAAGCGCAGGGCTGAAAAGAGTAAGGTGTGCTTCTCAGGACAAGTAGTGAGACGCGGATCATGAAGGAAGGGAGCCGTCAACAAAATGCATCGATGTGTGCTGGAAAATGTACCTTATAGACAAACAGCACAGTGATTAGAGCAGGACTCTGAAGTGGGATGTCAATGTGCTCGCGCTCTCTCTCTCCTGTCTACCCGGTGAAATTAGGAAGGACGCAAATACAAACTACATGGAACTGGTGGACAAGTATATCTTTCACATCCCGAGCAAGATGAATTCTAACAGCATTAGATCTCTTCTTGCTTCTCAGAAAGACAGTTCAAAACTTACAAATTATTTATTTCTGAAATTTTTCATTAACTTATTAACACTTTTGGCCCATGACTACAGGAAGCTAAAAACCACAGAAAGCCACGCTATGCATAGTGGGGGTGGCTCTAACCAGCGTGACCAGGGTGACAGCTAATCTTCATTTTTAACTTAGAATCTACCTAGGAGACAGAACCTGGCCATGTCTGTGAGGAGGTTACCAGAGGGGGTTAGCTGAAGATGCAAGACCCATGCTTTATGTCAGAAACACACAGATGCACACATAGAGACATACACACACACACACACACACACGCATGCACACACATAGATACACACACAGATACACACATATACAGACAGACATATACACATAAAATATTAAAATCTTAAAATAGAGAGAGCATTTATTAAACGTGGGGTGACATATTTCAGACACAAGACTTGGAGTAATGGAGCTGGAAATGACCAAGAAACATTTCTCCTTGAAGACAAGCTCTCAGTTCTAGAGCACACTATGCAAGCTGCTAGGGGGGAGAAAAACAATCAACGGTCCAATCCAGATCCAAAGCCCAATAACCACAAGGCCTGCACAGCAAACTACCTCTACTGGTGCAGTAGTGGCACTTTAATCTCAGGGGTAATCAACAGCTACCTAATCAGACTTAAAGCCCTCTCAACGGGAGGGAACTCATGGGTGGCATTGCAAATACAGTCAAATAGATATGACTGAAGAGGTCTTAGATCCTTGAGAAAACCCTATGTCCGTCATCTCTAGACAGAGGAAATTTCTTAGCATGTGCTAAATATTGACACTTTATATTTTCATATATGTATACTGTGCCTCACTCACCAAAGAAGTTTCTTTTTGCAACAGATAAGAACTTACTGAGTTCTACAACTGGCCACACACAGAGAATATATGTCTGAGTGATGCCCGGCCCTAGGTGACACATCCACAGTGGCACTCCACACATAAGGCTTTTAGAACATAGTGGAACAGGGGGTGGAGAGAAAACTAATACATCTCTCAACTCTCATCAGCGAAGTTTCCTCATAGAACAGAGTGTGATGCACACAAAAGACAACAACTCATCAAGTTTTAGAGGATAAGAGGCTGCAGAGTGCGTGTCCCTGGGTAGGACTCCTATGTTAAATCTCACCCACTCACGGCTTAGGGACCGTTGCAGAAGAGGGGTGGAAAGATTGTAAGAGCCAGGGTTGGTGCATGAACACAGGAAACAGAGGCTTCCAGGCCTCTGGGAACTTGCTCATAGGAACTTGCAACAGTGCTGATAGCATGCACGACACCCATGCCAACTTGATCAGACAAAAACCCAGAACAGAACTGGGAATGGGCAGCAGCCCCAACCCTAGCCAAGGAACTATTGGCAGTCAATAACTTCAGGGTGATAGAGAGTTGATCTTCTTTAACAGAGAGATTCTAGATTGACTAGATTCCAGTCAGTGAATGTGCACTGACGGTCTGGGTACAAATGCATGAACAGAAAAGAGTTAACATGTATGACAGAATGCATGAAATCCGGTGGGGGATATCAGGGGGCATAGATGGGGGAAGGGGTCTAAATTTGATTATGGTGTAGTATATGAAATGTGCTGTGGCCCGAATTCTCTCTAGGTCTCCTGAGCGATCAGACAAACCATATAATATATTTTATGTGAGCTTATTAACTTACAAAGGAATGAGTGCCCAGTGCCTAGCCCCACGCCACCATGACTCAGAGCCTGCTTTATCCGACTGTGCCACACCCATAGCCACCTATAGCATTCCCTCATGCCTCTGGGGCCAGTGATCTCGCCCCAGGTCCACAGGGAGTCAGTCCATTCTGTCTTTGAGTTGCTGCGCTGGCTGCGAATTTCCTACACCATCACACTCTACTGGTGGCTCCCGGCTTCCCTTCCCTAGTTCCCGCTCCATGTCAGGCCCCTGCCCATTGGAGGAACCAGCCAATCGGGAGACATGCACAAAAACTCAATAAAATATTTTAAAAATAAGGGATGAAAAGTTCTTTTCTTAGTTACAGAAAAAGGAAAATCAGAAACAAAGATTGAGGCAAGCTATTAGCTCTTTTCCATGTCCCTGCTTTAGGTCATCAAGTGCTACCAAATCCGTATTTATAAACAGCTTCAGTTGGAGAATTATAGTGACCATTATAACCTGGATTTCAGAAGCAATGACAATTACAAATTAACAGGCATGTGATAAAGAAGAGGTCCATCAACTTTATCTCCATATCTGTACTTTCATTCAAAACATTTAGTCTGCACATTAAATCTACATAGTGGCAAAAATATTAATTTTAATTTATCAGAAAAGATGAAGTCAAAGCAATTCTCTTCTGTCCTCAGCGTGAGAGCTCTGTCCTTCTAGCGGACCACAATTCTACTAGACTTCGTTAATCCTCTCTACAGCCGAAAGGAAGGTAGTTCCATTTCTCTTCAACTAGTTCAATAAATATATACGCCATGGTGTCCAAACAAGATCATCGTGGTCTCCTTATGCAAAGCACCGTGATGCAAATGACAACTGAATTTTCCCATTTCACCTTTTCATGCGAAAACCCAACTTCAAGTGTTTCCAGGAAAGGAGTTTGCACTCCTTCAATGAACACGCAAGAGGTAGGGTAGGGGGAGGAGGAATCCAGATTTCTCTATTTGTAATTCCAAAACACGTGATTGGAATTCTAACCCGAGAAAGAAGCTTTGAAATAATAATATTCATGAAATAATATTCATGAGTGTATGCTAGTGCTAAGAAAAGTATGTGTAAGCAATTGGGTAAACAGAGACGAGAAGCCAAGAAATGAAGGTGGGGGCAGGAGCATAGGATGTTCCCTTAATGCAACATAATAGTAAAATAAATGCATGACACACATTCATGGCTCTGACCCTGTGGAAGATGCATTTAGTATTAAAATACAGTCCACAGGGTGGCCGATGGTGATCGTTCTGGATAGGAGAGGCTTCTTTATTCCAAGGATTTTGCAAGGATTTCTCCTGTCCTTCTCCTCTCATAAAGTACAGCGTGCTTTTGTTTACAAGGAGAATGCTTCCAGCTTAGAAGTTATAGTAAAGCCAGCCTGTAATGACTTGTTTCTATGGCGACTTCTCAGGGAACTGTTTCTTTCTAAAGTTGTAGTGTCAAAACGGCAACCATCACCTGCCTGAAAGGTAAATAACCCCTCACACTCCTTTGGTAATGAAGTACATAGAACCTGTCCTAGAAAGCTTATGACACAAAGGTTGATCAGCTGAACTTACATACAGAGGATGAAGGACTATTCCGTTCCAGTATTTCATACAAGGCAAACGCCATTTGCAAAATCCATCAACTACTGTCAGAGCCAAGAATTTGCTTAAGGTGAACTCGTATTTCTAGTGGATGATTAGCTTAGGCTCGTCTATCTTCATGTTGGCCACACACAAACACATGAGCACACAAACACAGGCACACACAGGCACACAGATAGATTCACACAGAAACACATACACATAGACATAAACAGAACATGCAAACAGAGATAAACATACAAACATACAAACACACATGCACACAAACTCACAAACATTTACAAGCACAAATATATATATAACTTTATAATCTATGTAAAAATCTAGAGACATGATATGAGAAAAAACTATGTACTATTTCACTAAGTCTGACTTGTTTCGCTTACTATGATAATCTCTCGTTCCACCTATTTTTCCAGCCAATGACATAAATTCCTTCTTTGTAGGTAGGTCCAGCTGCACTGTGAATTTTATCACATTTGTTTTCTACTTATCTTTGCTTCGATGACTTAGCCATTGTGAATACTGCACCAATAAGCAGGGACTGTCTGTGGTGTCTTGCTTGGTATCCTTCAGGTGAGTACCCAAGCATGGCTGGGCTGCTGGTAGATCCATTTTTCACTTTGTGAGGAATCTCCACACTGACTTCAATGGTGACTGGACGAGTGTATATTCCTACCAGCTCTATTTAAGACCCTTTTTTTTCCCTCTGCATCCTAACCAGCATTTGTTTTTACGTATTTTTCTATGATAACCATTCTAACTGGGATGAAACATCCCACTATGTTGTTTTAATTTGTATTCCCCTGATGGTTAAGACTGTTGAGCATTTTTCCCACGTTTGTTGGTCAGTTTCAATCATGTACCATTTGTAATAGTCCACTGTGCAACAATAACTGATTCGTATGAATGTAAATGTTTGCTGGAGCAAAAGTCAATGAATTTTTCTCCTGATACTGTAGTAATCGCGTGCATCTAATCACCTCCTGATTGTTCAGATAGAATTTCAAGTGCTACCTTCAGTGTTCAATGGCATCTTATCAGCAAGATAGCCTACTATTTATTATAAAACATTATACAAATACTTTATAATAGTCATAAAAGTGGTAAGATAGGTGGGGGATCATGTTACAGGAAATGGTGCTAAAGTTCGAAATTCTGAGTCAGGATCCTTTACCATAACACCAAAAAAACTCCAGTGGCTTAATTTAAAGAGGACTTTTTTTCCCGTAATACAATTATTGTCTCTACAAATGCACAGGCATGGGTAGGAGGCTAGAAAGGGCTCCACACAGCCCTCAAAAGCCAGATGTGGGGATTCCACCTTCTCAATGCCCAGGATGGCGGGGGGAGGGAGAATGTGGGCATAACGTCTCACCCTCTAGCCTGTGGCTTCAGAAGACGTGTGTGTTGTGTGCAGAGCCAGTGCAAAGGCATTCAGAGGAAAGACACGCTACTTTTCATCGGCTCCCAAGCCTGGCTCTTCTCTAGTGTTTCCCACGGGAAGCAGAAAGGGCAATTTGTGGTGCAGTCCTATAACTGCCTCCCTTTAAGGCATTGAGAGCAATGTGCAAAGAGAAAGAGGGACTTTGAATCAGCCAAGATCATTCAGTCAGCTCAAGGTCAGGCACACCATGCTGACTTCGCTCCTGTGCACATCATTAATTTCTTATTAGTAAATGAAATTAAGATGTGTTGAGCAGTGATAAAGGAGTCCTTACATTATTAATCAAAGTTAGAACAAGCTACTTTAAGTGATTTACACAAATATGGGAATTTGGGGTATATATTTAGCTCAGTATTGTTTTACTTGTAATAAAATAATGCTAATCACAAATGAATCAACATGGTTTACTTTTCCAGGGCTATCAAGCTTAGGGACACTCGTGTGGCCTGTCTTGTTAGGTGCTAAGCAAGGCTACACACAACACTGGGTTTTGACCTCAAGATCCATCATCGTTTCGTACAGCACTAAAAATTATCACATAACCATGTCCTCTTACCCCAGCATTTCACTCTATATGTTGAAATGGTTCTTTCCAGTCGATTACATTAAGATATATATTTTTATTTATCAATTTTGTTCACAGAAAATTTAAACAAAATAAACATGCATTTCTAAGCCATATTTTCACCCATGGTCCAAATGTTTCTTTTTTAAAATATTTTATTGATTTTTATTTTATGCTTATGGGTGTATTGCCTGCATGTATGTGAGTGCACCCGTGTCGTGCAATACCATGGAGGTCAGAGGAGGGCTTCAGATTCTCCTGGAACTGGAGTTAAGGACGGTTTGTAGCCGCCATGTGGTGTTGGGAATAGAACCAGGTCCTCTGCAAGAGCACTCAGTGCCCTTAACCGCTGAGCCGTCTCTCCAGCTCCCAAATATTTCTCCTATCACTGAACTCAGCTTTGTCAGGAAAGGCCTTGAGACTCAACATTTGTTAAAGAAATGTTTACTGATGCTCTCAGGCATGGCCGAACACCCAGTTAACATCCTGTACAGGTCTGGATGCTAGTAGCATTCAGATATAACCACCAGTGTGTACAGAATGTTCTGTGGAGATAATCAAGGTCTGCATCCTTCATTATATGGATGTTAAATGAATGACCAGCTTATCAAAAGAGGCTGAGCTGCAGTGGTGAAATGCTGTAACCTAGAGTGAAGCTTGTGTTGGCACCGACCTGCTACCCATACTTTGCATAACAGTGCCTTGAGAGGTCATCAACAGCCAGAGCTGTAAATCCCAATCTAGTAATGTGAAACAGGAGCAGAACTCACAGCTCTGATGGAAGAGCTTCATTGTTCCCCACTAGGGTGTGTTAGGGGAGGGCTTGTGCCTCCTGTCCCAGTAAGAAACAATGTCATTGCCGTTTCTCAGGGCGACCCTGCAATGCCATCAAAGTACAGAGCAGTCCCCTTTCTCATGGTAGAAGCTAGTATTGGCTGAGGATATTAGACCCCTGTGGGATCAGTGATGACCTGAATTCCTGGCCAGCATGATTTCGGAGACCCCACTCCTAATGCTCCAATCCCAGGTTCTCTCCATTCCGCAGAGGAGGAAATAAAACAGACTCATTCAAAGTAAGACAGTGAAAGAAGGAATTAAAATCACAAACCAGGTCTGAAGACCACAAGGTCTGAGCTTTCTAGAATGAGACCATGGGCACTTTCTGGCATAGTAAATCTATTTATTTACTTTTATTTTGTATATAAATGGTGTGCCTGCATGTATGTAAGGGCACCTGTGTGTGCAGTGCCCTTGGAACAAGGTTTCAGATACCCTAGAACTGGAGTTACAGATAGTTGTTAGCAGCCACATCAGTGCTGGGAACAGAACACTGTTCCTCAGCAAGAACAGCCAATGCTGCCATCTCTCCAGTCCCAGGTGTACTGTTTTGGAAACACAGGGTGTCTCCCAATGCCCAATGCTCCTGCTCCTCCCTCCTGAGTGCTAGGATTAGAGGTTCACCACCACATCCAGCTCACGTTTAAGACACATACATAAGTAATACATAAAAAGCTATTTTTTCTTGCTATAATCATCTGACTTTCAAAACTTCTTAACATCAATAAAATAAAGAACTGAGAAGTGTTTAATTTCCCCCCAGTCAGGTAGCGATTTTCTTGAAATAGTCCTGTAAAAATTCTCTTTCTGACTCAGCTGTGGATGTTGGGGCATGAGGCAGTGTTCAGCCACGTGTCTCCATGCTGTGCCCTCAGATAACGTGTGAGGCACAATTATCTTATTCTGCCATTCTATCTCATTTTATAGCAGTATAAGGTCTTCAGCTTTTTTTTTCCTTGTTTAATTAGAGTCACAAATTTTCACATAAAATCCAATGCTTTTATCACATACAACTTTTTGAAGTATGTATGTACATGTCTAAATAGCTAATAGGATGCCACACGTTTATAAGTTTTGTGTTGAGAGGACGCTGTTATCAACTCTCTTGGCAATTTCCAGGCATATATTGGGACCAACTATGGTCACACTGTTGCATAACAAATCTTTTGAAGTTACTGCTCCTGAAATGTCACTTTTTCTAACCTCCACGTTCCCCACCCCTGCTGTTCCAGCCCCAGGTCGTTGGTGCCTTTCAGGGGAACATAGAATTTGCTGTGCTCCTCTTCTGTTTCCTGTGGGTAGTTTCAGCTAGGCCAGCTGTCCCCAGCCTTTCCAGGATGGCCGTATCCCACTGAAGAGCTAAAGCCTGTTCCACTCTGACCATGGAGAGCACTTCACTAAACTCTGAATACCCCATTCCTTACCAACAACATGGAAGAGCCCTTGTAATCCTATGTTCTAGAACTTCATTATTTACAATGACTAACAGTTTATCTGAAACGCCACAAGAAGTAGTGATGGAGGCAGCTGGCCCTGGCCAGTCTATTGGATCGGTTGCAGTTGTGTCTCATGGTCTCCCTGGTGCCCAAGTCCCCAGTTAACTCGAGCTGGGTCCAGGGCGTTTATCATTGATCACAAATGGAACAGATTTCCATTTCATATCCAGAAGTTCCAAGGCACAAAGTTTTCCACATTTGAAACGCCACAAGAAGTAGTGATGGAGGCAGCTGGCCCTGGCCAGTCTATTGGATCGGTTGCAGTTGTGTCTCATGGTCTCCCTGGTGCCCAAGTCCCCAGTTAACTCGAGCTGGGTCCAGGGCGTTTATCATTGATCACAAATGGAACAGATTTCCATTTCATATCCAGAAGTTCCAAGGCACAAAGTTTTCCACATTGTCAGTGTTCACAGACTACAGGGAGTAGTCCCTCCATATACATGGGGACGTCGTCAGTGATCACAGACTACAGTGAGTAGTCCCTCCGTATACATGGGGACATCATCAGTGATCACAGACTACAGTGAGTAGTCCCTCCTTATACATGGGGACGTCATCAGTGATCACAGACTACAGTGAGTAGTCCCTCCTTATACATGGGGACGTCATCAGTGATCACAGACTACAGTGAGTAGTCCCGTATGTACATGTCTAAATAGCTAATAGGATGCCACACGTTTATAAGTTTTGTGTTGAGAGGACGCTGTTATCAACTCTCTTGGCAATTTCCAGGCATATATTGGGACCAACTATGGTCACACTGTTGCATAACAAATCTTTTGAAGTTACTGCTCCTGAAATGTCACTTTTTCTAACCTCCACGTTCCCCACCCCTGCTGTTCCAGCCCCAGGTCGTTGGTGCCTTTCAGGGGAACATAGAATTTGCTGTGCTCCTCTTCTGTTTCCTGTGGGTAGTTTCAGCTAGGCCAGCTGTCCCCAGCCTTTCCAGGATGGCCGTATCCCACTGAAGAGCTAAAGCCTGTTCCACTCTGACCATGGAGAGCACTTCACTAAACTCTGAATACCCCATTCCTTACCAACAACATGGAAGAGCCCTTGTAATCCTATGTTCTAGAACTTCATTATTTACAATGACTAACAGTTTATCTGAAACGCCACAAGAAGTAGTGATGGAGGCAGCTGGCCCTGGCCAGTCTATTGGATCGGTTGCAGTTGTGTCTCATGGTCTCCCTGGTGCCCAAGTCCCCAGTTAACTCGAGCTGGGTCCAGGGCGTTTATCATTGATCACAAATGGAACAGATTTCCATTTCATATCCAGAAGTTCCAAGGCACAAAGTTTTCCACATTGTCAGTGTTCACAGACTACAGTGAGTAGTCCCTCCGTATACATGGGGATGTCGTCAGTGATCACAGACTACAGTGAGTAGTCCCTCCGTATACATGGGGATGTCGTCAGTGATCACAGACTACAGTGAGTAGTCCCTCCGTATACATGGGGATGTCGTCAGTGATCACAGACTACAGTGAGTAGTCCCTCCGTATACATGGGGATGTCGTCAGTGATCACAGACTACAGTGAGTAGTCCCTCCGTATACATGGGGATGTCGTCAGTGATCACAGACTACAGTGAGTAGTCCCTCCGTATACATGGGGATGTCGTCAGTGATCACAGACTACAGTGAGTAGTCCCTCCGTATACATGGGGATGTCGTCAGTGATCACAGACTACAGTGAGTAGTCCCTCCGTATACATGGGGATGTCGTCAGTGATCACAGACTACAGTGAGTAGTCCCTCCATATACATGGGGACATTGTCAGCATTCACAGACTACAGTGAGTAGTCCCTCCGTATACATAGGGATGTCGTCAGTGATCACAGACTACAGTGAGTATTCCCTCCGTATACATGGGGACGTCATCAGTGTTCACAGACTACAGTGAGTAGTCCCTCCGTATACATAGGGACATCATCAGTGATCACAGACTACAGTGAGTAGTCCCTCCGTATACATAGGGATGGTTCCAGGACACCTGAGCATTCTAAACCGCATATGATCACACTCTTGCATTAAGTGGCACAGAATTTGCATATAATCTAAATTAATCCTTCTGCACACTAAATCATCTCTAGACTACCCATCGTACCTATCTACATGCAAATGTCATGCAAACAGCTGCTGTACACGCTAGGGAGTAATGACAGGAAGAACAGCTTGTGCCTGATTAGGACATTGTCCTGAATATTTTCAATTTGCTATTTTATTTTTTACATTTGCAGGTAAGTAGCAGCTGTTACAGAGCTGACACTGTGAAGCTCAATCACATGTTTCTGTGTCTGAGCACTGCACGTGCTATTTCTAAACATAGCAATGATTAAAAAAGAAGGGTAATGGCAAGAGCATGAAATAGCCTGACATTTGGATTCACAGTCAAAGGTAAAATATTTAAATATTTTTAAATAATTGGTATGTTTTCTGATGGAGATAATTTATCTGTTTCTGCTGGGAAGTGTTTTCGCTATTCATAATTCAGAGGATGAATGTGTTTCCACACACAAAAGGTACACGAATCTCATTTCCATTTTATTTCATTTCACTCTTTAAACAAATATTCCCCAGAGACCTAGTGTGTGAAAGACCCCAGCCTTGTCCTGAGCAGAGGAAACAAGGTAGGTTGACTTTTTCCAAGGAGTTTACATTCCAGTGGGGTTTTACCTGATGTGGAAAATCCTGACAGGTCAGGTGATGCTATTAAAAAGCTACACAAAAGATTTAAATAGATTCATTCATAAATGTTTGCAGAAAATTGCTATAACCTATATCTTCCCAAGACACTCAGATCAAAGAAAATTGGAGTTCCTATTCTAGTGTAGGACACCTGACAGTAATAACCAGGAACAATTAAAATATAAAGACCCACCCAACAGCCAGGCACACACCATTAGTCCCATCACTATGGAGGCAGATTTCAGGCCAGCCTTGTCTACATAGGGAATTCAGGCCAGCTGGAGCAACATGGAGACCTTCTCTCAAAAAAGTCTACATCTCAGCACTCATCAACAAAGCTTCATTTTACAACAGATGGAGACTTTAACGAGTTCCACGACTGGTCAAACACAGAGAATAAGTATCTATGAGATGCCCAACTCTAAGTTATACATCAACAATGGAACCTCTATATCTAAGACTCATGGAACATAGAGCAACAGTGCGTAAAGAGAGTATTAATTCATCTCTTGACTCTCACCAGTGAAACTTCCCCATTCAACAAAGGGAAAGCCACAAATGGTCAAAGGAATGAGAGACTGCAGAGTGCATGTCCCTGGACAGGACTCCTATATTAAACCTCTGCCACCCAGGGCTCAGGGACCATGAGGAAAGGAGGGTCTGGAAAGATTGTAAGAATCAAAGTGGTGGATGATCACAAGGAACAGAGTTTTCCCAGTGGCTGGGACTTTGCTCACATGAACGTACAGCAATGGTGGTAGTATGCATAAGACCCACGCAATCTGAAAGCAGACAAAAGCCCAGCACAGAAGTGGGGAAAGAGGTAGGAAGCCAGAAACTTAGCTGAGGAGCTGTTGTCAGCTGATCACTGCTGGGTGAGGGGGAGTTAGTCTGCTTTAAGGGAGTGATGTTAGCTAGATAGTCTGACCAGCCTCTGGTAGATGAACTTACAACACAGGACATCTTGGAACACACACTTGACTTGATAAACCCTAGCAGATATGACAGAGTGCATGAAGTCTGGTGGGAATGGCTATGGGAAAGTGCAGATAGAGGAGAGGGTCTAAATATGGTCAAGATATAGTGTAGAAAATGCACAAAGCTTTAATAATTTAATAATAAATACGGAAGTAAATAAAAGTAAACATTTTTTTTAAACTCAAACCAAAACAAACGAAAAGACCTGACCAGTTCAGATGGTCTTGTGCCCAGGATAGCAGAATTGGAAAAATACAGACCTGGTAGTTTAGAAAGAACATTCCCATCACGCTGGGCAGGGAAGCCCCAGGAAGCTGGCCCCGGGCACTGTGGGCATACAGTGCAAAGTACATGGCAGACATGCATATTTGAAAGCTTAAGGATCCTTATGATGTACCTGGAAATTCTCCAAGGTAATGTGAAGAAAATCTCCCTGAGATGAGGTTCAATCTTGAGCAGGGCTTGAATAGGAACCCTGCTTAACCGAATCCCAAACACAGCTGGAAAATATTCCAGGTGTGACTCGGACCTATGCATCTCAGCCCCACCCGGTGACAAGCAAAGGCTCAATGTCACGAGGAAGGCAGTGCTCCCTTGTGAGTTGTTCAAGACTCATGGTCAGTGAATGAGCTGTCTACCCAGATGTATGTACATCCATAATCACCAAGAGTCTCAGATAATCAATTCACAATGCTAAAACTAGGGAAGCTCTTTGGGATTTAGATGATTCAAATTCAAATGAACTTCAAATAGCTTGAGAAAGAAGTCAGCTTTTGGACATTCCCAGGAGGGCTCCAGGATCCCACCTCAATGCCATGATCTAGCATGAAACTGAATTCACAGCTTCCGGGTTCTCTTGAAAGGTCAATATAGTGCATTCAAATTGATTAAGAAGCAAGGTGGGAACACGTCTGGGTTTGCAAAGAATTTTATTTTAGTTGTGTTATTAAAGTTGAGCCATAAATACGTCATTTCATGTGTTGTTGGTTTTATACAACTGATGAACGCAGAAAGTTTACTGAATAAAAATAACACTCAGCAGTTACAAAAAAGTGACTAAGAATGAATGTGAAAATCACAGAGCCGCCAAAATATATCAAATGCCATCTCTTAACTGACAGTACAACAAATGATTCCAGCATCTCTGTGAGCAGATGCCAGCCTCACTCAGGTGCAGAGCTGCAACGGGACGAGGGGGCACCAAGCACACTTTGAGCGGCGGAGAAACACACCTTGGAGTACCGACGCACAGCCGCTGCTTGCCCCCACAGTCACCAGTAGCAACGAGAAAGTGATGATTGTGTTGGTTAAGGCTCAGTGCCTTAGGCATCCCCTCAGCTGCTTTCCCGCCTTCAACGTCCCATGACAAGTTTGCCTTGAAGTTTGTATTTATGACATGAGCAAAGTTTTTGATTCTTAGACAGACAAGTGGACATAGCTTGTCTTTCTAGAGGGTGATGCTGCAGGGTGAAACAGATCGAGCTCTGATGTAAATCTATGTAAATAGACTTTCTCACGCCTCTTCCTGTCTGCAGGCTACTGGGTTTTAAACCAAGTATGTGCCTCCTTTTATAAGTCAAGAGTTAAGAATTTGATGTCAAGAGGCTATTCTTAATTTAGAATAATACGACATTTTGAGGACTGTGTATAATGAAATTTAATTTATGACTGTAGACACACTAGCGTAACACTTTAATTGAACTCAAATTTTACTCTTGATTATGCGCATAATCGTAAGACAGAGCAAGGACCGAACGTAATGCTCGGCAGATAAAAATCCATTGAATTTGCTGTTTGAAAAGCAGGTTAGGAGAACTCTAGAATGAAGAGTTCTCTCCAGGGATAGAGCTATGGCATCTTTTCCTCCCAGAGTGCTGGATTCTAAAGGACACCAAAGGTGACAGAGCACAAAATGATATTCTAAAACTTGGCAATGACTGCACTCATCCAAATAGAAAGGTTATAAGGCATTTAGAAGACAGCACATTCTTCCAGGTAATACAAGCAATCAAAGGAAAACAAACAGTCAAGAAATTTTTTAACTCAGTCTTTGGTAAGGGGCTGAAGAGTTGGCTCAATGGTTAACAGAACCAGTGCTCAGGTTCCTTTCCCAGCACCCACATGGTGGCTAACAACCATCCTAACTCCAGTTCCAGGGGATCCAATGCCCTCTTCTTGTCCTCATGAGTACTGAACACATGTGTACTTACAGGCATGTGGGCAAAACACTCATACACATAAATAAACCAGAAAAATTAAGTTTTAGTAAGATAAACTATTTTTTCTAGATTTTGGGTCTCATGTGGCCCAAACAGAATGGAACTCTTGATCTAACCCAGGATAATCTCGAATTCCTGCCTCAATATCCCTAGTGGTAGGATTGAAGGTGTTTACTCCCAAGCCCAGGTAGGAATGTGTATTGGTTTGCTACCACACCCAGCTAGGCAGACACATTTAATTATTAGTTCTGAAACAGGATTCTTTTAATAAAATATTTCAGGCACTAAATAGACTGTAGAAAACCAAATCTTTCTAGAGGATTCTCATTGCATCATAAAAAGCAAGCTGCCTAGGTTCCTTCATTCAGCCAACCCCACACTGTGTGCCAAGCACTGGCCCAACCCTCTGAAGATCCAGGTGGCTCTCTGTCACCTGCTTGATACAAATTCTACTCTTGGAAACACACTGAAAATCAGCAGTACCTTTAGGACACATCACCTCACACACAAGTTCTCCATGATTATAAATAGCCATTTGGTACGACAGCCCTTAAAACCCCTGTCCACTGTAAAAGCATCAATCTGTCATACAGCAGTACACCAAAGCCCATGCAGAGATACACCTGGGTCTGTCTACCAGGGAATCCGGGTTTAGCTCTCACCTGCTGCCTCTCTGGTCGTACAAATCACATGAGGTTCTTGACCTCAAGGTTCTAATAAAATGTAAACAACACTGAAATTTGTGTGTGTGTGTGTGTGTGTGTGTGTGTGTGTGTGCGTTTCCCAAAAGGGGTATAGCATGCACTCCTGAGACTGCAAGTTAAAATGTTTGCTAATCACAGGGCTTTCCGCATACAGCAGACTCCTGCCCTCAGGCACGAAGCAGAGCTGCAGTGGTACCATACATGGAGGTAAGCTCTTCTGCCAGTGCAAAGCTGTTTATGCACTTGAGGTCAATTGCCAGGCAGAATTCATAAGGTACCTAATAACAAAGCTCTGAATAAATGTTCTGCAGCCTTCTGTGGCTGAGAAAGATGAATTTTAAAGAAAGAGAAAGCAGCTATCTATGTGAAAGCAAAGTCAGGGGCCAGGAGTAGAGGACTTTCCTGGAGCAGATTTACTAGGACCCTAAGTTACTAGCTATAAAAACCAGGCAGGGTGAGACCCACAGATTATACTATCTTGGCTCTAGATAAAGAGTCTTTCATGTGTAACCACTTTCTCCTCTTAATGATCACACATGTTCTTCCAACAGGGCACCGTGATGGGAGAGCTTGCATCCACGAAGAGGCTGCACTGTGCTCTCCTCCACAATTTCAGATCAGCACAGAGATTCCTGCCTATGCTCTAGTGGTTTTCTTCAACATTAAGGCCTGCTTAGTAACCACTCGGAAGGCTCCTCTCCACCACAGGGGCCATATGTCCCAGAGCTGAACCAGCTTCTCTGATTGGGTCCCTTGGTTCTTTACTTAATACCAAATGCAAAATCGAGGGTCCAGGGCAGCACCAACAGCTTCTCGATGCCCTGGACCAGACCCATGGGGACAAACTCACTGTTCCAAGACCTGCAGACAGGTCCGCAGCGAAAGTTTCAATCTCCAGGCTGATTTGCATCTAAACCAAAAGTAAATCTTTCTAGACTGCATAGGTCCCTGATGTTTGGAAAAGTGGTCAGGGCTCAGTTCTGTGTATCAAAGCAAAGTCCAAGAAAACTACGTACTAGAGGACAAAGGAAATAACATGAACCACACGTTCTAACCTGTATGAATATGTCCTTATATAACGTGCTCTATTGTGCACAATAAATGAATACAGTGAGTTTTTAAGGTATTATGGTATTCTTTTTTAGTAAAAAATGAAAAAAATATAAATATGAACGATTATTTCATGTTGAACAATCCTGCAGAGCTTCAATGGAAGAGACCGCTCCATGGCCGCCCAGGCTACTCGAAACTCACAGAGGCCCCGAACCCCACAGACTGTGAACCATTGGGGTCTCTACTATGTCACATTTTTATTTTCTACATATATCAACAATTGAAAATGAGAAAAATATTAATTCCATTTGTTTAATTATAGATTTGTAGCTAACAAACGCTTCTCAAGACAGCAAGAAGTAGCATCGCACCGTCACCAAGACTCTTTAAATCACTTGTTTTGTCATCTTGTGCATGCCCTGGATAAAAAGCTGCTCAGTCTTCACGGCGGAGCAAATCTTGGTTTCCAACTTTCCTCCCAGCTTCAGAGCCTCAGCATTTTACCAGCTACGGAGAAGGAAAATGCACCTTTTCTCCTTGAAGTGAGCTGACCATGCAGAATCTTCTGGATGCTATCACATGGGAGCATTCTACTGGCAAACAGGAGAGGGATGCTCTCCTGACAACAAGCCTGCCCACTACTCTCTCCCCCACTCCTGGCATGGTTCATCCCGAGCAAAGAGGTAGGGGTACAGACCTGAGGGAGAAACCCCCACATCATAGAGAGCTGCTTCCTGCTGCCACTATTACTGAAGTTATGATATCATCTTTCTGATGGACAGGAACAGCACAATAATGAATTCAGTTTGGGAGAGAAATCTACACTTGACAAAAATGAGATTTAAATGTGCTTCATTTTTATTATAAAGGACTGAGCAGTCCTAATTAAAGTTTCCTATGCATGTGTGTCATATGCAATGTAGACTATACTCTAGATAATATCTTGTGTTTACAAGGTAAGCGTATTTCTTAGACTCTTCCCTTCCGGCTGAGCACAGACTTCATGGCATAAGCATGGAGACCATGACATCCATCTGGCCATCAATTTCCTTGGTTTAGATCAGCATCCAGCAAATGCTTCTGCTCTGGCATAAAATCCCGCGTGATTTTCTCTTGTACTCACAGGCGTTTGCAGTGTACCGTGTCCCTCGCCTCGTTCTGCGCCCCCCCACCGTCATCTGTTTCCTCAGCTGCCATCTGTCCCAGAAAGTAACACTCGTGCTTTCTGAAGGCTCCAATTCAAGGTGGTAGGCACACCTCTTTGTAGATCCCATTAAGGACGAAGTCCCCAGTAAGTCAACATGAGCAGCATAAAGCAGGCAACTTTACCCCAAGTGCATGCAATTTCAGACGTTTAGGAAGTCACAGGATATGCTTCCTGGACCTGTTTCATCTCATGTCATCATTTTGAAAGCAAGCTGATACTATGTTGGAAGTGTAGTGGTAATTATGATTGACCATGAGTTGAGGGTGGTCCTCCCTTTTCAGCCTGTATTATTTTGAATAAATGTTAGAGTATCTGTCCTTTCAATATAATCAGTATCTATTGCCTGTATCCATCATCTATCTATCATCTATCTATCTATCATCTATCTATCTATCTATCTATCTCTCTATCTCTCTATCTCTCTATCTCTCTATCTCTCTATCTCTCTATTTATCATCTATCATCTATCATCTATCTATCTATCATCTATCTATTTATCATCTATCTATCGATCTATCGATTTATCTATCAATTTATCATCTATCATCTATCTATCATCTATCTATCTATCGATTTATCATCTATCTATCCTCTATCTGTCATCTGTCATCTATCTATATATCTATCTGTCATCTATCTATCATCTACCTATCATCTGATCTATCAATATTGATCTGCATACTTGCTTATCTACCCATCATCTATATCTACCCCTATCTCTCATCTATAACTATCTATATATCTATCACCTATGTTTTCTCTTTCCTATCATCTGTGTATCATCTATCTGTCCATCGGTTTGTCCAGTTATAATTTCCAGCTACATAGTGTCTGCTATCTATCACGTTTATCTCTGCTAAGTATCTACATTTCCCTATCATACGTGTGTCATGCATCCCTTCTCTTATCATCTGTTAGCTAACTCTGTCTTAGTTGTCTTTCTAGCTTCTATTGATTTATCATCTATCTATGTATCTATCATTTACTTTCCTATTTTAGGCTCACTGTCCAATATAGGCTTGTATTAGTACCAAGAAATCAGCATGGCATAGTAAGTTACGTGACCCTTGGATATAAATTTTCATAAAAATATCTTGAAGTCTGTTAGAATCTTATCAAACAAAGTGTTTTAATCCAATTAGCTCAAGTGATTTCATAAGTGCATCTCTAGACTGGTATAGCATATTGCGTCAACACTGCGGGCTTGGGGACGCAGGCCACTTCCATTCCAGGTCAGAGTTTGGCGTGCCCGTGGCTGCTGAGAAGAGGTCAGCAGGTAGGGAGGACAGGCTGAGATCTCAAACCCACAGGTTCTGCTGTGATCAAAGGCAGCAGTTAGCAGACTGCCTCATCAGCCTCCCGAAAGACATCATTTATTAAGCTTGAGGAAGGTAAGCCACTGGGCAGCTCTAATCACTGGAAAACGAATGTGCTTTTATGGGTACTGGGTCCCCTGAGGCCAGCACAGTTTTGAAGAACACTCCACAGCATCAACATTCTCTCTGCACAGAGATGAGAGAATGAAAAGGAGGGGGTAAGAAATTAACCTTTCAGCAGAGAAGCCACTCAAGACTGTTTCACTTGAAGGACTCACATAGACACAAGGAGCGTCCTCAAACCACAGTGAGCACGTGTTTACTCTAAACGTGCTCTTTGACAGACAGCAAATGAGCACCCTCCTGGACAGTTGCCAAGCAAGTTGTAGGCACCAGAATGGCGTTGGCATACTTTAAATTCTTCTTCGGGATAATAGTGTGTGGGATTTGCCTCTCTGGGAAATGCTGACCTCGCTGCAGTATCCTAAGGATGTGTGTAGCTCCTCCCTGGTGCTAAGAGTCGAACGTCCCAGTATCTACTGCTTCATAGTGTCAATTTTACCAAAAAGCACTGGCAAGCAATGACCTCACCAACCCGCAGCACCTGCTCCTGTCAAGGGCTTGTCACATCTGAGTCAGTAGATGTCCCCAAAGTCAATATTGATATTGATGGCTTATGTTTCCTTTAAATATTTCATTTGTTATTTTTATTTTATATGTAAGAGTGTGCTGCCTACATGTATGTAAGTGCACCTGTGTCATGCAATGGCTGTGGAGGTCAGAAGAATGTATCATATTCTCTGGAACTGGAGTTATGGAAGGTTGCTAGTCATCATGTGGGTGCTGGGAAACACCCCCATCCCCAGTCCCCTGCAAGAGCAGTTAGTGCTCTTAACTGCTGAGCCATCTTTCCAGATCCATGACTTGTATTTGTTATGCATGTGTGATATATTCACATGTGTACTCCTGTGTGTGAGGGTATGAATGTGCATGTCTGGACATGCAGAGGCCAGAGGAGGCCATTAGGTGCCCTGACTTATCACTTTCTGTCCTATTCCCTTGAGACAAGGTCTCTTGCTGAACCCGGAACATGCTGTTTTACTAGCTACACTGTGTGGCCCAGGAGCCCCAGCCACAGTCCTGTGTCCACAGCGCTCCCATTGCAGGGCTTATAGGTGCATGTAGCCATAGCTGGAACTTTTCTTGGGCGCTAGGGATCTGAAATCAGGTCTTCATGCTTGCATGACAGCCACCGACCCACAGTGGCCAACAAACTTTCCACATCCCACGATCGATCTGAGAGGCACAAGCCCAGCATATTCCCTTCAATTCTGCCACGTGCATTGGCTCCACTTCTTTGTGCTGCGAACACCTGAACTCAAAAACAGGGCAAACTTCAGGAGCTGCTGAAGAGCTAGGGCAGAGTGTGGGTTCCTGGGATCCTGGCCCGGAGGAGGGTTCCCTCAGCTCCACACCAGCAGGGATGCAGCAGTGTGGCATCTCATTTCCAGAAATGAAGGCGCCATGGCTCACCCTGACAGCTGAGCCTGTCGCTTCTATGAAGAACGCCGACTCCATGACCCGGGGCTTGCTGTTCAACCTGCTGCTTTTCTTGACAGTCAGATTTCAAACCCATTCAGTCTCCCTTGTGCCTCAGGAAACAGCACAGGTGAAATCCTTAAAAATCCTTTTCCTCATGAATGGGGTCCCTGAGTGCCCTGGGTCCACCTTCCCCAGAAGAATCCAGAACAGCTCTTTCCCTTTATCATCCAGATTTTGACCAGCAAAATCATCTCAGTGATTTGTATTCTTTGCAGAACCTTCCACAATCCCTCTCTTCCTCTCAGAGTGAACTTCCTTCCCTGCGTCTGGGGTTCCCAGCCTGTCCCTTCTCCCAAACGACCCCTCTTCTCCGCTCTCTTGTATCTGCTTTGAGCCATCACCTCTGTCCACTGACAACTGGAGGATCTGCGGCATCTTCCCTGCTCCTGCCCCCTGTGGAGATCAAGAGCCACTGGCTTCTGCAAAGCTGGTTTATTCAGGGCCCCTCCACCATGTTTTTGTTTCCTGATCAAGATTTCAGTGCATGCTTACACTTTCCAGAACACTGATGATCCTTCATCCCTCCTCATCAAGGAGTCAGCCCTTTACAGATATCATCTCTTAGTCTAATGTTGAAGGCCCTTCATACCTCTGACATGTACCAACCCTATCAGTTGGAGGGATTTTGAGACAGGAAAAGCAATAGATCCAAACCTTCTCCCAGACATGACTTGTCCCTCAGCCAGGCTGAGGCACCTCTTGGTACATTCCTCCCCTGCGCACGATTTCCACGTCACACCAGGTGGAGGCCCTATAGGGAACTTCTGACACCCTCTTGCCCCTCAGATGCATTAAGTAGAAACAAGCTTCAGGGATCTACAGAGTCAGCTGGGTCTGGTCTGGTCACACCACAGCCTGAATCAGAACAGCATCTGATGTCAAGCCTATACCCCTCATAAAAGTTTGATTTCGTGCTGCACATTGTCCAAGGCTCTTTTAGATTTGTATGCATACAGGGAAACTATAAAGAGAAGAAAGAGATGAATAAGAGCAGCTCCTGTCTAAAGCGATACAAGGAAGAGCGACCATCATGATTGTAGAGTGTGGGAAGAGTTCCCATGACTCAACACGGAGAGACCTTGAGCAGGATCATAGCCGAGGACTGGCCAGCACTGAGATGGCTCTCTGTGTGCGTGCCATGGCCCATAGGCAGGGGCTGGGTTCGTAGGCGACACAGAGGGAGAAAGAAGGGGTAATCTACAGGAAAGTGGGGGTAATGGAAATACTCTGGTGTTCCAGAATTTATAAAACACCAAATGCAGAAGGATAATGAAAAAATGTATTTCATCTCACAAGGACTGAGATGATTACTTTCCTTTTGAGTAAGTGCAAACTTTTCATGCAAAAAGAACAAAAACTCAACTTGTATTACTTTATATTTTAATACTGTACACAGCTCTGGATTGTACTGAATTAATATGGTGTAATTGGAAAAGCTACAATTCTAGGACTACCTGACTACGCCTATTAGATTCAGTGACCGTGAAAGAAAGACATGGTAAATACAGGGCCTGAATCCTGTGTGATGACCTAAAGAGAGAGCAGCTCAGATGGTGTGGAACCAGGAAAAGCAAGGACACAGTATCTGCATGCTCACAGAGCATGTGAACACGTAACTGCGGTACTCCTGTACATATGGATTATAGGTGCAGAAAGAAACTAAACACCGATAGACATATATGCAGCCATTTTTAAAGAATATGGGTATACCTGCTTTCTACAAAGTGCGACTGAATCTCTAGGAATTCACGTTAATTAACATGGAATTGGAAAATAATCTAAAGTAGATCTCATTTTGTGTCGATTTGCTATAAAAGGCACTGGTTAAAAAACACGTGGCAATGAAAGCACCCAGAGTTGTGTCTTCTGAGGAAACAGGCGGATTCAAACAGAGTTGTTACAAACATGACACATGTGAAGTGCAGACCAGACTGTGTGAGAGACGACTGAGGCCGAGGAGAGCCTGGACCTTGGTCCTGGAAATCAGGTTTGTTGGGAATGTGATGTGAGCTGAAACTTAGGAGAACAGAGATTTCAGCTATCTTTACAAAACAGAGTACCACTGTGAATATATTCCCCAAGCAGCCACGGAGATAATGAAAATAGGTTACATTCCATAGCCTCTTAGACAGTCACAATCTGGAACTGGCTATTAAGTCCAAACCTGCCCAAGGAACATTGTCTCCACCTAGGGAGTGATAAAAGCCAGAACTACGCTACTTTGGTAAATTATTGAGCACTGCCTCTGGTGTCCCAGAGAAAGACTAAGAAAGTCCATGATTTAGTGGCCATCCACGTCCTAAAGTGGGGAGGACATGAACACTGGTGGTGATCCCTGCTACTTGACCCCACCTTGCCGTCTACCTTTGAGAAGCACCTGCTCTAAGCTCTGCAGACATGACCTAGGGGATGCTGAAATCCTGCTTCTGAAGATGTCAGCAGTTCTGAGCCACGAGGATTTAAAGATTGCACATGTGAGAATAATCCAGCAGAACAGACTCATGTCCAGGTCACACCAGGAATTCCTGTGGAAGGAAGTAAAGAAGGTTCTGTTCACTTCCAGACAGAGGCTGTGTGCTAGTCTGCAAATGTCTTTCAAACATCACCACATTTAACCCTACAGAGACCAGAGCAGGTGAGGGGTCATTTTATTTCAGAGATTGAAATTGGAAGAGATGGTTTTCTTCTATATGACCCACTCTTGGGGAGCAGGAGGGAGTGGTGGGGAGGGGGACATGGTGGTGGAGAGAACTAGCTTTCCTCTTCTTAGGGAAATAAAACTTTCCCCAGGAAACATTCTCTGTCAGTTCATTCCATCAGCGGCAAAGGGAAAGGCCCAGGAAACGAAACAAAGATCCACTGGGAAGAGTTTTCAGATCTAGTTTCTATGGGGAAGTTTGTGACTGGGCAGACTGTCCTCCTGAAACCCTTCAGCTGTCTAAGGACTTTCTCATCCATCATTTGAAAATGCTAAGTTGAAATCAGATTCTTTAGTGGGTATATTGTCCAAGAAATGAAGGTCTATCCATCAGCAAGCTGGAGGACAGAAACTGTTCATCCCGCAATCTGGCCCCTCCCAACAAGGTAGCAGCAAAGCCCCCAGTGAGGCCTATCCCATGAGGGGAACTCAGCATCCACAATCTAAACAGTTGAAGGCTACCTCATCCAGAGGCCACTTCTAGTTACTTTGATAACATAATCTAGGAACAGTCAGGCCATTCCCAGTAACACAGTGTCCCTCCAGCAGTGACATATTTTCAAGTGCACTGGTTGCAGGTGAGGGAAAATGTCACACAAGAAATCTGAGATTTTCAAATGTGTTCTTGCTGTGGTCAGAGCTCCAACAGTAGCAGAAACACCATCCGAAAGTCAGGAAGTCATAGGACCAGTTATCCTAGAGCACAGGTAACTCCACTCACATCATGAATTGAGTGCTTCCTGGAGTTCCGCACTTCTCTCGCGCCTTAGGGTTTCTTCCAGAGCAGGAGAGCTGGTTCGCAGGTCCAGAGATAGCCTCATTTTTACATGTGTGCCCACTGTGCGACATCCTCTAAGACATGAGATACTCTGGTCCTGTTAGTGAGTCAGATGATGTGACTCAATGCCCCAGAGGAGATTCATGTGTAGACACCACCACATCCTCCATCTGGGGCTTCCAGAGCCTGTTTAGACCCCAGAGAGCCTATATTGTACTTAAATGTATGTGTTCCTCCATGGTTGGAATGTGGGTCTTCCTCCAAAGCTCCATGTGTGGGATCCTTGATGCTCACCACAGCAAAATTGAAAAGTATGTGCTAAGACTCAGTTTCTCACGTAAGTCCTCCAGATTCACCCTAACGCTGTGTTGGTTAATAGAACAGGAGAAGGGTGTACGCATTTATGGAAGAAAAATCTGGATGGGGGGTGTTGGGAAAGGTTTGCTTTTCAAAACGAATTTATATCCATTCTCAAGAATAGACAGCTAAGGGCTGGAGAAACAGCTCGGCAGTTAAGACTACTGGCCGCTCTTGGAGAGGACCCAAGCTCCATCCCCAGCACCCACATGGCAGCTAACAACTGTCTGTAACTCCAGTTCTAAGGAGAATTGGCATCATCTTCTGACTTCTGCAGGCATTGCATGACACGGGTGCACCTACTTATATGAAGATAATACACTCATATGCATAAAATAAAAACAATAAGTAAAATATATTTTTAAAAGAATAAACAGCTAGACCACCAGATTTCAAGAACATGGGAGAAACTTCCCTTTCCACGTGGCCCACAGCCCTGCTAGACTCAGACCCTACAGAGGGCAGCATGGACAACAGCTGCAACTACACTAGCTTCCTTTAGGCCCTAAGTACCACGGTCAAGGGGATGGGCAGAGGTGAGGGTCCTCAGACCACCACAGCGCAGCCATTCAGCCTCTGCCCTTTGTCTGTCAGAGACAACCACTTCTCTGTGTACTGCTTAGAGCCCAGCCCTAGCTCAGAGATCACAGTGGGGCAGAGATCGCCCAGTGGAGGCCAACCAGGAGACTCTGACTGCCTCAAATCCCAGCATCCCGAGCTGTGCTGAAGAGGACACAAGCCTCGGAGTTGGAGATCTGCCCTCCTGCCTTGTTAACTAAAGTGTCCCCGGAGGGTGACCGTAGCCTGTCCTCAGTGACTGTCCCTTAAACAGGCAAATAAATGAAGGAAAATGATGACCTGATAAGAATGAGTAATGAAGCACAGTGATGAATTAGAAAACTAGATTTCCAAGAGGAGCTCAGCAATCAAACGGGGGTCTAACAAGCAGCTGTGTTTCCCGCAGGACTTTGTCAGATAGTCTAGGTATAAAAGCTGATCCTGATCTCCAGACAAAACCACTGTGTCAGCATCCTCCATGCACACTGACACAGCGTTTTCCTAAAATAGCAATTGGTGCCATGTTTGTAGGAATATTTAGAGCTCTACAAAACTGGAATAAAAGCAATTAATTGGGTAGTCTGTGTCAAAATGTAATTTTCCCAGGGCCCTCACAGGTTTTCCTTTGAGAGCCTTGTCAACAATTCACCCCACATCACTGTCTCAGAGATTTGCTGTAGTAATACTATTATAATAGAATTCTTTACAGTCCTAAAGATGCACTTGAAATCGCCACATAAAATGTAAGCGTCTCACAGACCTGCAACGGGAAATATATTACTCCTTTATCTCCTTCCAAATTCAAGCAGGATTGAAATTTGACAATATCCCACCGAGAAATATATTAATCTTGAGTAGAAAAAATGAGCTATTAGAAGACAAACCAGCCGTTCAGCCTGTTCATTGCCACCCCCAGTCTTAGGCCATGGCCTCACCCCAGTATCTTAAAGACCTTCTTTAGATTCTAGAGAGCCTAGATTTTAATTAATTTGGAGCACATTTTCACCATGGTTTTGATGTCATTTTCTCCCCAAATTTCATGTTTGGAAGCTTTGTTCCAAGTGCAGCAGCTCTAGGAGTTGTAGGGTTTTTAGAAGTGGGACCAGAGCCAGAGTAATAGGTTAGTGGTAGAGTGTTTGCCCAGCATGCACAGAGCCCTGGGTTCTACCGCCTACACTGGGAATAAGAACAGAACAGCAAAGAAAAAATATCAGGGGTGGAGTCTAGTGGGCTGAGGCAGCAGGGCCACTGTCCCCAGAAGGGGTTAAGATTGCTCTCAGAGAAACCTGCTTACTTCTTGGGACAGTAACAGAACTACCCTTGGCTTCCTGTTAGTTCCTGCCCCGCCCCCCCCATCCAACTCCCACAGCAGCCTCAACATGCTGGGGTACAGGTAGGGGAACAGCACTGAGAGAAATAAACCTCTTTTTCTGAAACAGCCTGTTTCAGGTGTTTCATTATAGTATTAGAAAAAGTAATCCAGTCTTCCATGTGCAATAGTTGTCCATCTTTGAATCTGATTGAGGTATGATCTGGAAGTTTCTTAAGGATTATTTAGAGTATATACACGTATATAATTTACTTTTCCCAATTCATTTAGTCTGACCTTACATCCTGGGGTGATATACACCTGGGTTAAGCCTTTGTTTACCTATAACTGGAACTCTTACCCTGTAATAGATTCGGGCCAAATGATAAATACTTGAAGCAATGACTTTCCGAAGCTCTTCCACGGAACCTTAGCATTTTATACATGTAGGTCAGGGAGGACAAGGGCAGAAGACAGGGCCCCTGGGGTACAGAGTGTCCACAGACAGCACATTGCTGTTGAGCCAAGGGAGGCCTTTTATGTGTCTCAAAGTAAAGGGACTTGGAGAGCGCAGCAAAGAGAGAAAGCAAAGCGTTCTGTAGCCCTGCTCTCTATAGAACACGCCCCTCCAAGGGCAGATCCAGGAAATGCAAAATGATTAGTAACTTCCACTACTGTTGACACCGTGATGCTGTCCAGACAATTCTGGACTTCCCACACAGAGAAAAGGCTCAAATGGGAAGCGGCGAAGATGGACAGTAGAGGGCGCTGCCCGAAATCCACCAAACTTCATCCATGCCATGCTTACTGAGACAAATTCAAAGAAACAGCATTGACTCGATGACGTTATGTCACAAGAAACTTCATATTCAAGCTATTTTGGAGGTCTGTGAGTACTAGAGTCAGTCCAGTTGACTGAGTCCACGGAGGGTCTTAAAGCTGCACGGGTATACCAGGCCTCTTGAGTGTGTCCAGTGCCCCACAGCTATGGTCTGTTTTTACACTAATTCAGTGAAAGCCACTGAGGTGTGTGTTCTGTTTCCTAAGTTTCTGTATGTCTCACACCCAAGGTAAATGTCCTGGACCCCCTTTGCTCTCAATGTCTAGTCGTGGCACTGGGCAGGAGTTGGACAGTCACCTTTGTCCTGGGCTTCTCTGCCGTGTTCCGCAGGCTCTGCCTCAGGAGATGAGAAGATAACTAGAGTCCAAGAGAGAATACCAATCTGTCCAGGGCTCAGGAGAAGCCAGACCCAGCCCTGCCCCCCACCTCTGTGCACTCAGTCATGAAACCACTGTAACACATACACACATACATACCAGGGCCTCCATCATCAGAAGGCTCTGTGTGTGCATGTGTATTGTGGATGTGTATGAATGCATAGGTGCATGTATTATGTGCATGAGTCTATATGTCTGTCAGCATGTGTGTTTGTATAGTGTGCATATGTGTGTGTGTTGTGGGTATATAAGCGTGAATGTACGTATGCTTGTGTGTAGCATGAGTGTCTGTATGCACGCATGTGCATATGTGTTTACAAGTGTATTGTGTGTATGTTGAGTGTATGTATATATGTGTGTGTATGTGTGCATGAGTGTCTATATGTGTCAGTGTGTATGTGCATGTGTGTAGGTGTTTATACTCTCTATGAGGACGTGTGTATCAGTGCATATTATGCACATGATACACGTGTATAGTTATGTATGTGTACTGTGCATATGTATGCATGTACATGTGTGTACATGCTGATTTTTATGCAGAGAACCAAACATTTTCAAGGGATAAAACAAACCTTGCCTTCAGAATGTTGCATCCCTAAGAAGGGAGAAAATTCCAATAACTTTTCATTAACTCAAAGTTGTTTGACAAGAGACTATGGGTTAGAAATCCAAGAACATCTTGTTTCGAGTGCTTACACTTCCTAAACAACTGATGGTGAAAAGCTCCAGGCATCTAAGACTCCTATCCTACACCCCCAGTTTTGACTTGCTACTGCAAGATTCACTACTGTGATTTCAGTGACAGGCTTTGCTCTGTACAGTGTTTTCTTGTCGACCAGTAGATGACATGCAGTGGTGTTAAGTCCTCACAAGCAAGCCAACTTAAGGCAACGTGGAGAGCAAAGGCTTCCCACACATCTCAGAGAAATTCGTAGGGCAGAGCCCATTCCAGATTGGTTCTGAACGAACGTGTATTCTAGAACTTCAACTTAATATGGAAAGCAAAGGTCCAGTCCCTGTGGCGTCAACACGTGAGGCATCTCAAGACGTAAGGGGGTACCTCAGAAGTGCGGTGGCTCTGTGCTGATTCCAGGCTTATCGTGGGCCTCACACAGGGAAGCACCCAGAAAACTCATTATGTTTATGTCATTGACGTCCTGGCCACGCCCAGAGCAGTTAAAGCAGAGTGAAGAGGAGACGCAGCAGTAGAGACCTGAAAAGTCCCCCAGCGACTCCACTTACCGTCTTGCCTGGGAAGTCGGATGTACCTGGCAGTGGCTGCCCAAGGTCTGCTTTCCGTTCCCTGTTCTTAGAAGCATCCCCAGCATCTATCACAGTGTAGCCTCCATGTTCCGTTTGCAATTCTTCTCCCTCCTTTTTATTAGTATGTATTCACTGTCCGAAGGAGTAAGCTTCATTGTGCCTTTCAGACTTGTATATGTCCTTGATGTCAACCACCACAGCATCCTGTTTCTCTATCTGACACCCCATTTCTTAGCCCTTTTCCTTGATTTCATCCATTAGATAAAACACGTAATTCCTGCCTTCTGAATCTGATTAATTTTAATATGATGACCACCAATTCCATCCATGTACCCGAAACTGACGGGATACGGTTCTTTTTGACGGAACAATTTTCCTCCATGTGTGTGCATGTGCGTGTGTGCGTGCGTGTGCGCATGTGTGGCGCTGTGATACGATGTCTGCTCCAGGCTGCCTTCGATTCTTCTAAGTTAACAAGTGTCCAGATATACACTGGTGTTTCCCATCTCTTTTGCCAAATATGTTGTTTCTCTGACATGCTGAGACTCTGGCTTCTAACATCTAAAAGTAATGTGCAGCCAATGTACTTTCTTCCAAAGGTGCAGGAAGAAATGGTTCTTTAGGCTTGGAGGGGTCGGGGTCCAGGGTCACACTTTCCATAAAACAAGAGAACAAGTTAGACTCGGGGAACTATAGAAACCGTAGGACTGCTGAATGCTGAATAAAGGGCAATGTATCATAGACCTGAGCACATCAAACGCATATTTTCTGGTCCCATGTTTACTCCTAGAAAGAGCATCAAAGAAGCAGGGACAGGGAAGGAGAGGATTCTGTGTGTAATCTCGACATTTCCAGGACTAGAGGAGTCGGATAGGAGACATAGGGGAAACCAAGGCACTTAGAATGGAGTCTGACCTCTGAAAGCGGCAGATGATGTTACCTGCTGACAGGTCATCCATGTTCACAGACTCATTTTGTTTTATTTGCCTCAAATGTCTTCCCATCAACCACCCCTTTTTCTCCAAAAGCAAGAACCAGCCACTTACGCTGTACCTAGTCTTATTGGTTACTCTATAGATTGGTGCATATGTATTTGCATTTTTATATAGAACTGTATCACTGGCAAGCACCCATCTACTTCTTTTAGAGCCTGTCTAGTGTGAACGCTCTGGAGGCAGCAAGGACCTATCAGAGCAGGACGAGGGTATCCTCTACCTTCCCCGTTCTGGGATGATGACCATACTCAGGGCTGAACATCTCTGCCTAGAGAAGGCATAAACTGACAAAAGTGGTCCCAACACATCTAAAGACTTCCATCCAGCTCTGGGTGCTGAGTTTTCCCACGTCTCCCTATCTCCCCAAGGGGTCGATACCTCTCCTCCACACCCCTCTTCTTCCTACCCTCCCCAGCCTCCCTTCCCTTCCCCCTTCCTTTCCTACCTCTCCTATGACTCAAAGTGCATGAACTTAGTCACCAGAGAAATGGTTTTCTTCTAAGCTTGGTGTGTGGCTTGGGAGCTCTCCTTGCTGCTTAATGTGCATCAGCAAGACCTGCCTAGGGATGCCTGGGGGAGTCAGTGGATGGTGTGGAACTGGTGTGTAACTGGTGTGCAACTGGTGTGTAGCTGCTGTGTAACTGGTGTGCAACTGGTGTGCAACTGGAGTGTAACTGCTGTGAAACTGGTGTGTAGCCGCTGTGTAACTGGTGTGTAACTGCTGTGTAGGTGCTGTGTAACTGGTGTGCAACTGGTGTGTAGCCGCTGTGCAACTGGTATGCAACTGGTGTGTAGCTGCTGTGTAACTGTTGTGTAACTGGTGTGCAACTGGAGTGTAACTGCTGTGAAACTGGTGTGTAGCCGCTGTGTAACTGGTGTGTAGCCGCTGTGTAACTGGTGTGTAACTGCTGTGTAGGTGCTGTGTAACTGGTGTGCAACTGGTGTGTAGCTGCTGTGTAACTGGTGTGCAACTGGTGTGTAGCTTCTGTGTAACTGTTGTGTAACTGGTGTGCAACTGGAGTGTAACTGCTGTGAAACTGGTGTGTAGCCGCTGTGTAACTGGTGTGTAACTGCTGTGTAGGTGCTGTGTAACTGGTGTGTAACTGGTGTGTAACTGCTGTGTAGCTGCTGTGTAACTGGTGTGTAACTGCTGTGTAACTGGTATGTAGCTGCTGTGTAACTGGTGTGTAACTGCTGTGTAGCCACTGTGTAACTGCTATGTAGCTGCTGTGTAACTGGTCTGTAACTGCTGTGTAGCTCCTGTGTAACTGGTGTGTAACTGGTGTGTAGGTGCTGTGTAACTGGTGTGTAACTGTTGTGTAGCTCCTGTGTAACTGGTGTGTAACTGGTGTGTAGCCGCTGTGTAACTGGTATGTAACTGTTGTGTAGCTCCTGTGTAACTGGTATGTAACTGCTGTGTAGCCGCTGTGCAACTGGTGTGTAACTGTTGTGTAGCTCCTGTGTAACTGGTGTGTAACTGGTGTGTAGCCGCTGTGTAACTGGTATGTAACTGTTGTGTAGCTCCTGTGTAACTGGTATGTAACTGCTGTGTAGCCGCTGTGCAACTGGTGTGTAACTGGTGTGCAACTGGTGTGTAACTGCTGTGTAACTGGTGTGTAGCTGCTGTGTAACTGGTGTGTAACTGGTGTGTAGCCGCTGTGCAACTGGTGTGTAACTGCTGTGTAGCTCCTGTGTCACTGGTGTGTAACTGCTGTGTAGCCACTGTGTAATTGGTCTGTAACTGCTGTGTAGCTCCTGTGTAACTGGTGTGTAACTGCCGTGTAGCCGCTTTGTAACTGGTATGTAACTGCCGTGTAGCTGCCGTGTAGCAGTGCTGGTCACATTCGCTCCTTTCTGCTGTTTTCTGCACAGCTGCAGAGTGACGATCTGTGGCTGCTCATCTTTTCTTATTAAGATGCTGATAGAAATCAATGTCTTTGTTGATTAAAAGAAGTGTAAACAATCCTCCTTTAATTAGGAGCATTTTCATGATGTAGCCTTTAAAACCTTACCAAATTATCTTAATTTATAGTCTGGTGGATATCCTTTTGGTCGTGTAACTGTATTATTTCAGATATAATTTCCTCAGTAGTGAACACATTACATTTGACCCCGAGGTCTCCTGGACTTGGCTTTCCCTTTACTCTGTCTCCATTGTCCTATATCAAGTCTAAGAGATCACTAGTGTGATGGGCATTCCAAATGCCCTCCAAAGGAAATGAAAGGAAATTACCCCATTAATTCTGTTCACATTTTAAAAACATGCCTAATTCATAGATGGTTTTCATCATGGACTGAAATGAACTCGGTTTAACATGATGATACAGCAGTGATTGATTCTTCCGTCGTCTGAACTCAGTTTAACATGAAAATACAGCGCTGATTGATTCTTCCGTCGTCTGCAATGTTTACATTTACATTTGCAATAGTCTAGGTGAGATTTTTCTTCGTTTCCAGCCCATGGCTCCATGCGGCCAGTGCATTTCTAGCAATTTTCCTTTAAACAGGTGCTACAGTGCCTTAAAAATAAATGAGTTCTGGGACTGGAGAGATGGCTCAGTGGTTAAGAGCACTGACTGCTCTTGCAGAGGACCCGGGTTCAATTCCCAGCACCCACATGGCGGCTACGAACCGTCCTTAACTCCACTTCCAGGGGAATCCGATGACCTCTTCTGACCTCCGCGGCATTGCATGACACGGGTGCACTCACATACATGCAGGCAATACACTCATACACATAAAATAAAAATATTAAAGAAAACATAAAAATTGATAAATAGGTAAGTTCTAAACACAATTTCATGTGATATGTGCATACTGGTGTGTGTAAGTGTATGTGCATATATATATATACATATACATATATACATATATAAAATTTCTACCTATCCAGCAAAAGTTTAAAATGAACTTCAATTCAGTCAGTCTTCCTGGAAACTTAAAATCCATCTATGAGGCTGATGACACGTGTCAAAATGCTGTGTCATCAAGTGTGACAATCACACTGCTCCAGGTTTAGACCAATGGAAACACAAGAGCTATGGGTTCAGGGATGGCTGTGTGAAAACACAGCAATTGTTTTAAGGCCTGAAGAAAGGGAACGGACTGTTTTCCTTTTTTAAGTAAATTGACGTGCAGGTGATGCGGTTCATTTTGGGGAGTATCTGTGACTGTGCTGTGTCCTCCTTGGCCCTCACTGACAGCCCTTCCTCATTTCCGTCGGGCCCCTTGAATAAGACTGCTTTAAAATCTCAATATACAAGAAAAGATGTAGAGGCAGGGAAGGGCCAAGGGGGTTGAGGAATTGTTGAGGAGAGTTAAAGATAGTTATTGTCACAGAACATGGCTTCGTGGAGAGAGGGTGGAGAGACTGGAGGGAATTCAACTGTGGAAGGATGTGACCTCTGTAACATGCGGTGGAATTCTGATTTTCCATTTCCAAACCCCTATCCGACTCGGGCTCCATAAGTGAACAGGGATTAATATCAGTGGCAGCTTACAGGAAGATTCTGCAGTGGAGGACACAGCAATTGCAGCATATCCTCAGTCGATAAAGTCATCAGTCTCTGACTATCATGGAAACTGGGTATCAGCATGGTGAGCCCTTCTGCAGCCTGCCCCACACACCTAAAATTTCATTTCCCTGCCAATGACATTAGATTTGGAATCACAATCCCATAATCTTATGATCATGATCCCATGGATCGTGAGACTTTCCCTCAACCAGGACCTCTGGAGTTGGGATGAGTCCTGTGCATTGGGATGGTCTACACTGAGCCATCACATCATATTCTGGGCTATTGGTTGGCTGGTGTAACAGAAACACAAAAGGCCATGAACACAAACTCAGAGGCAACAGGCTCAAGAGACAAAGGTGAAAAACAGCAGGGACTAGAACGAAATAAGAGAGACAAAGAGACAGAGAGAGAGAGACAGAAAGAGACAGAGACAGTCAGAGACAGAGAGAGACAGAGAAAGACAGATACAGAGCGAGACAGAGACAGGTTCCGTATGAACAGGCCAACGTCTCCATTTTCCTGCATCTCCCTTAGCTTCCCTTATGTAAAGGGTGGAAACTTCACTTCCCTGGACCTAAGTTTCCACAGAGTACTTGTAGTGAGGGATGTGCTGGAGGAAGCTTCTAGTAGGAACCTGGACAGTTTGAAGGCAGACTGTAACCCGTACTTCTTGGGAGTAGGTGTCCCTGCAGCAGGCAGAAGGACTGTGGGGGCTGGTGGCACAGCCTCTTGTGTCAGGAGTATCACCACAGCTGACGGGTGAGGGCCGGCCAGTCACCACACAGCTCCCTCCACTACAGAGTCCTTCATCAGGTGTGGAGGCTTAGGTGGGTGCACCCCTCCACTGGCCAACAGTGACTTCTGAAAACCTCCTGCTTAGACTGTGATTGTGCAGCTATGCATTCTGACCCAGACAGAGACCAAGTAGAGAGAAGAGAGAGACAGGGAAGGAAACAGAACCGAACACAAGAAGGTGCCTCGTGAGACTTTCCTGCTGGTCATATCTTCGTCCAGGTGAAATAAGAACTAAAAGGTGACAGACGGCGGCCACAAGGGCTGGGTGGGGCTGGAGGACTCCTCATCCTGGCTGGACAACTGGACTTCAGCTCTCATGAATGGGGAAGAGGGAATCATGTTTCTTTTTGAACATTGGAAGCATATCAGGGTCCCACATGGGGATGGTCCTCCCCACCCTCTCCCTCCAGCCCACAGCCCTGGTGGCGATGGCTGGCAAGCACTTTCAAAGGAACAATGAAGACGGGATAAAAAGGGTCAGGTGGCCCTTGTGACTATCTATATGGAAGCATCAGGAACATCAGCATTCCTGGAAGGGCCTGCTCCAGGGATCAGAGCTCTTCCAGTCCATAGCAGCATCTGCAGATGTACAAATACATGGTACAGGTTTGGGCTCCACGAACTAATAGTGTGCCCTTTGAGGGTCCACTGTATGAAGCTCACTGTAGGACATAAGAATGACAGAAAGACAAGCAGTGTTGTAAAAATCCACCGCCGCTGCAGGCTCAGGCCCTCCCACCCTGCATTAAGGAATTCACTGCAAAAGTAAGACATACGCACGGAGGAATGGGTTATTTACCTCACAGTTCAGAGACATTCAGCCGACCACGGCAGCCAATCGGAAGGGGGGGGGGCACCAGAGCCCCGGCCAGGGCCCTTTCTCTTTTCCTTATTCAGTTGAGAACCCCAGTCTGTGAGGTGCCATTGCCCACGTTCAATACTGATCTTCCCTCCTCCCGTAAATCTCTCTGGAAGCACCCTTGCAGATACACCCCAAATGAATCTCATTAATGCCCCGAGTGTCTCTTAGTCCAACTAAGCTGATAATCAAAGTGAACCCACAGGGGCCCCTTAGAAACTAAAGGCTACAGCATTGATAAGAGCTGTGAGAGCCTGGCAATCGATCCCCTGTCACGGGGGACCCACACTGACCATCTGCAGCTCAGCTAGTCATCTAAAAGGTGTGCTCCTTGGCAGTAGACAGGCCTTCAGACACTGATTCTCTGGTTACTAACAGCACAGACGGTGTCTAAAAAGAGACCTTGTGGAAACCAAATGACAACAGAGATCAGCACAGCGAATAATCAGGCCCCACTGGCTTCTGGCATCTAACATTGATTTCTGATTTTCATATAGCCTTGCTTGGCTATTGCTGGCTTCTGGAAGATCTTTCTTGTCACCTGTACCTGTGAGAAAAGAGCAATCACAGGGAGGTGGGGCATAATGTGGCCGCCATGTTCTAACACCTACCAAAATCACAGTACGAAGTCATGTTCTCCTGTGGAGCCAGCAAGCAGGACACCTGAAGGACCCTAAGTGTTACACAGGATGGCGAGCTGGACAAAGAATAGGGAGAAGAGCCCTGTGAGATCAGGAACTCGTTATGTCAGATCAGAGCTGTGCCTGAAGATGGAGATGCACACTCCGAGGGCAGGGAGCTCAGATATTCAAGGTGGGGTAGGAAACCCAAGTCTGAGGCTACTGTGCATAAATGAGATAAGGAACATAGGGTGCCCAGCAGAGGGATGAGGGGGAGGAAATGGGCATGACACCCTGATGTGGTCTGTAGCTGAACATATACAGCAAAGCTTAGGATCCTTTCTGCTGTTCTTGCTTTTGAAAGGACAGGAGTACGCTTTAGAAAACACAGCAAATTAAAAGCCCTGAGGAATCTTTTTTTTTTATTTGTTATTTTTATTTTATGTATATGCATGTATTGCCTGCTTGTAGGTAAGTACACCCATGTCGTGCAATGCCTGTGGAGGTCAAATGAGGCTGTCAGATCCCCTGAGACTGGAGTTAAGGACAGTTGTTAGCTGTCATTTGGGTGCTGGGATTCGAACCTGGGTCTTCAGCAAGAACAACCAATGTTCTTAATCACTGAGCCATCTCTCCAGTCCCAAATCTTTTTTTTTTTTTAACACTGAGTTTAGACTCAGAAAGCTAAAACGTGCTTGGTGTTTCCTGTATCTGGACACACAGGAATCCTAGAGGGAGGATGCAGGGAACAGTAAGCATACAAGGTGGGCAGTGAGAACAGTCCCGAATGGGCTTGGCTTAGATGGTCTCCTGGCCAAAGGAATAGTGTTAGAGAGACTCCATCCATAAATATGTATATGCAGCATGTAGAGAAAGAGGTGAATGGTGAAGCCACATCCGTTTCCGAAATGCAAAGAGGAAGGAAGTGGAGAGAAAAATGGAGGAGGAAGGGAGGCATCCCAGCGAAGGCCAGCAGGGGTGTGGCCCCGGAGGAGGGGAGAAGCCCATGGCTGTGTTTCCCTCCGACTCCCAGCACCCACAGCTACCGGCTAATAGCAGCCACATTACCATGTATGGAACCCACAGACAACATATTGTACATCTTTTAAAATGACACCAAGCCTGCTCTCCACCGCTGCCCAAGGCTAACCCTCATCTTACTGTCATTTTTTCTTTGTTTATTCAGTTTTGTCTTTTTCCTTTTTGGAAACAATTTTAGAGGAGGATGAAAAAAAAAAGTGAAAAGAGAGGTTAATGAGAAGAGAAATCTCTGCCCCTGTGTTTCATTCTGCAAATTGCAGAGCCTGGCACCATCGGCCTGTCTGCAGCCTTCAGCTTGCTGGCTGCTGGAACCTGGTGTCCGCAGTCTGCATGATGCTCTGTGCTGGTACCTGGCAGCGAACCATTCTGTCGTCTGCATTACTGTTGTGAGATGTATCAAGCATTCTTCAGACTTTGGACTGACTTTCCTATGATGGCGTGTTCATCACTGCCTTTCACACCACAAGGGTTGGCAGAATAATAAAGACAAATATAGTGTCCATTTATTTATAAAGTTTTTGTTTGGAAGCAGAACGAATGATGTTGGAAAAATGGAGTTAAAAATTAGGCACATTCCGGTTTTCAATGCAGTGATTGAAGTCAGTGTCTCTGGTAATGTCTACTTCAAGTTCAAGCTTGAGAAAGACTTGCTAGAACCACTGAAATGCTATGCAAAGAACTGACCTAGAAGTCTTTCTCTGTGAGTCCAGGATGAAGATGAGTGGAGAGAATTTGAGAAAAAAGAGGTTGATCACAATGAGCTGAGTTCAGGCCGTGCAAATGAATCGAAGGGAAAATGGTGATAATGTGGAGAGAGGAGATCCAGGTGGCAACTGGGAAGAAGGTGGAGGTGGTAACGGTGGAGAAGTCTTCAGGTCCCTCAAATAAAGCTGCTCAGGTCCAAGCACCTCCTGCTCCAGGCAGAGTTAGAGAACCCTCAGAGTCCGCAATGCCTAGGGTGTGTATGGGCCTCCTGGGGCCAGGCTGACGGCGACAAGGAAAACGTCACAAGGACCACCAGAAATACACAGCGACACACGGGTCCCATCCCTACAGGCCACTGCCCAGCAGGTGGAGAGCTGGAACAGGTACTTAAAAGGAATGCTGCCTGAAGTTAAATGACCACATATTGCACATCTACATCTTATTTAGGGACGTGAACTTTTAAAAGTAAAAGATGGGAAGAAATCTAAAGGCATCAGATGGGAAATTTCGGGGGTGGCTTTAAAGTAAACCCTAGCTTTTTCACCTCGTTGAGAGCACAGCTCGCTTGAATGAAGACCTCCACGTGGACCAGCTCCTCCACACTGTCTTTCATAATGTATGAGGGACTCTGGAAGGACAGTGACTCTTCACACACATCTTTACCTGAGCTAAGCCGACCACTCCCCCAAAATAGAAGGGAGGAGAAATTGTTGAATGAGGAAAACTTTACTTGAATGAGAAAATTTTTACCCTTATGCATAAAGAAAGAGACTAGTATGTACTAATTGCTAAATCTTAGGAGGAGTGTCATTACACAGCTTCTTTCCAGTTGTCTTCTAGTTCGTGCCAACATTATCAGAGTATTTTATTGTGCTCTAAATTTCAAATAAAACTCCTACAACAATTACATACATAATTGTTGTATATATGTGTTGTTTGTCCAATAGTACCAGTGTCTGTGCCCGTGCACTGGACTTGTCTCCCGTGTTGTGTTACTATATTTGAAACAGATAGTGGTATTGGTTACAGTTCTGTTACTATGGTAAAATACCATGACCAAAAGAACTTAAGGCAGAAAGAATTCATTTTGGCTCAGGATATTGAGAGCCAGGGCTCATAATGTCAGGAAAGGCATGGGGTTAGAAGCAGAAACCTGGCTCACAACATTCCAGTCTGGACACAGGAAGCAGAGACAGTGAACAGGAAGTAGGCCAGGCTGTAGACCCTCAAAGCCCGCCTCCTGGGACTTAATTCCTTCAGCAAGGCTCTGCCTCCTAAAGATTTCATAACCTCCCCAAATAGCACCACCACTGGGGACCAAGTGTTTAAATACATGAGCCTCTGGGGGACATTTCTCAATCAAAGCACCACGATAGCTAACTGCACAGTAGGAGCCACTGTGTCCTTTCAGGCATGAAGAAATAGAGAATGAGAGATGCTAACTGTGTCATGTCATGTCCCAGGAGCAGGCAGAAACAGAGTTGGAATTAATGTAAATTCTGTGTGTTTTCAAAGATCACAGTACTGCATTATAAAAGTTTCCTGTCCTTTGAAGGAATGGCTTTCCTATCTGCAAAATACAACATCCACACACCTCAGTTAAATCAACCGAGACCCTTGATCTCACTCTTTTGCATGGTCTTCAGCTCTCTAAGAATTAGGTCTTGTATTCCTTCTCTTGAAATAGTCTTGAGCTCATAATTATTGTTACCTATAAAGTAAAGGACATACTTACAAAACGTGATATAATGTTCTTTGGATATTTAAAATTTTGTGGCATTTAGTTATTTATTTATTGTGTTTGCCTGTGTGCATGCCTGCATGTGTGCGTGGGTGTGCATGTGTGTGTGCAGGTCAGGGATCAAATGCAGGTCATCAGGCTTGGCAGTAAGTGCCCTTACCAAGAAAGCATATGCTGTTATTATTTATCTTTGTAAAACGTTTAGCTTTTCAGATTTAACAATCTACTAAGAACACCATCTCCCCTCCTGGAATTATGGATGCTCATGATCATCTGGCTCCAAAGCCTTGAGTCAGCTCTTGTCAGGTGATTGCCCCATTTTTGCTGTTGTTGCTGTTACTGTCTCTGCGGGAATTATCTAAATTTATGCTAGAAATTTAACATAGCATTGTCTTATAAAGAAATGTAAATGCCACTTTTGTTTTAGAAGTTTAAGCAATTCTTGCTAGAGTAATTATAATCAAAGCAAATCAAGAGCTCTGCCTGCTCCTCCTCAGTATGTTTTTTGGTACCCCCTTCCATTTGATTTTTCCCCTAATACATCCTCAAACCCAGCGAAATTCACTGCAGTTTGACAGTGGTTTTTATATTTATTGTTGATACTGAATTTTCAATATCAGCCTTCTTTTATAGATGAGGATTACTAATCAAGCCCCAGGAAAATTATAAGTAAAAATTGTCCCAGCAAAGCCAGGTGCGGCGGCAGACAACTTTAGTACCAGCGTGGGGGAGACAGAGTCAGGCGGACTTTTGTGAGATCAGGGCTCTAGGGAGAACCTGTCCAAAAACAAAATTCACACATGCGCGTGCACACACACACACACACACACACACACACACACACACACACACGTCTCTCGTGAAATCAATTCTGCCCCTGTGTGTCATTTACAGATTCCAGAATCTCTGAACAGGTTTTACGTTAAAAACATCACTTTGGAGAAGCCTCAAAGGTAGGCCATAATAGTAGAGATTCTAAAATCCAAATTATCTTGAACTTAGTTGTTGAAAGAGTAAGGCAAACAGAAAGGCATATTGTCAAAACTTTGAAACCGAATACTTCAAACATTTACTGCATTTGACTCAATTTAATAATTTATTATGATTTATATGCAAACAGCAATGGAAGCAGGAGTAGAAGGAGCTACTGTCAGGTCCACAATCCCTCATTAACAAGCCCTGAGCTGGCATGTGCCCTCGTCATGTGCCCCCAGACAAGTGCCCGTGAACATCAGCTATAATACAAACGGAACCCAGCCTGGAGAGGGCAACCTCCACAGGAATTCAGGGCAGGCTCTATGACTTTGAATTTTGAAGTCAACATTTTAAAGCAGACGCATCCAACCTGTATATTAGATATTTTCAGTTCCCCATGACTCCCCGTGCATCCATCCCTCTCTCTATTCTTTGTCCACCGTGAAGATTCCCCAAGTTAGCTTGTGTCTGATCAAATGGAAGCCTTTCTCTCGGGTAGATTCTAGCTTCATATCTAGAACAGTTTTCCCTCTATATCTATCTTTATACCATGCTTCTTCTTTCAAGAGTGTCTCACATCTGTCTCCTCTTCCTTGATCATCATGGTCAGCAAGAATATCAGCTTTTCCTAGAAGCTGGTCATGCAGTCTTACCTGGAGTTACCTGTGCATACGACAGTAACCAGATACAACATGCAGCAATGCCCATGGCATGGCTCATTTGTCATAGCTCCCGACATGTTATCCTACGCAATGCATGTTTCTTTGTGACTTAGCAGTTCACCTTTCTTCTTAAGGGTGCAACAGTAAAACCAATACTCTTCTCATATTAATGTGTTATGTAGGATACGCTAACCTGCTTCCATAAATTCTGACTAAAAAAATTATAAACAAGAAAATCGTTCTTGAAATTATTGGTATTTCTGGAGTACCAAGTCTGGGGCCTGGTGGCACAGGGCAGCCGGGCCTCTCAGGTCTGGCACAGCATCCAATGCTTTTATTATCACAGGGACTGACTGGTAGAAGTCACTCTGTAAATGACCCGAGAACACACTGTAGTTCAAGATGAGACAAGTTTGCATAGGTTTATTTTAACCTGTGTTAGTTTCACTGAAATATGAAAGAAAAGGTGTTTTTCCAAGTACAGCGGAAACATACGAAAAGCCTGTGTCAGGGCTGCTGAAGGTCAGACCACAGACTTCTTCGGGAGTCTGTACCTGCACATCTCCCTGCCTGGAGGAGCTGGCTGACCATTCAGAATGCTATGATTTACCCCCCAGCCAATGAACTGCTTCTGAAGACATCTTCCATGGAACTTTATTTTGTTTCTTTTTTATTATTTTTATTTTATTTTAACAGAGCACATGGTAGGGTTCTATTTACAGAAGACTGGGCACCCCACATTTACATGTGTGCCATAAAGTCCACACTCAAATACAGATCCTGTCCTCCCAACAGCTGCACAAAATGTTACCCCTTCCATGGAAATTTCTTATAAAAACATCTCCCATGTTGGCCTCATGGGATGTTATCAAGGACTGTCCTATGTCAGTGTACAGGAGCTGCAATTCTGTTTCCTAAATAAATGTCGTGCCATGCCCTGACTGTCAATCTTTTCTTCGGTTAACAGTATGTAGGACAGATTTCCTGCCTAGTTTGGAAAAAGAACTCCACTAGACTCCTAAGTTTCTTCCTTTGTATCCTAAACTGGATTTATTTACTTCTCACTGGAAATCCAGGAGACCTGTTGATGAGATCCACACTCACAGCAGGGTAAGTGCAGAGAGCTGGATGGGGAGGATCCAAAGTCATGAGGAGCTGGGGTAAAAGGTTGGGGCTGCAACGATGGCTCAGCAGTTAAGAGCAATGGCTGCTCTGGCAGAGGACCAGGGTTTGGATTCCAGCACCCAGATGTTGGCTAACTACCACACATTCAATTCCAGGGGATCTGACACCCTCTTCTGGCCTCTGCAGGCATTGCATGCATGAATGTACTTACAAACAAGTAAATACATATACATATAAAATAAAGATACATATTGTTTAAAAGCTGATTACTATCCAGAAACTCGGGAGCTATTTAGCTGCCTGAAAGATTCAGGGTGACCTATGAATATGACCAGTTCCAATTGTGCCTGAGTCTTCCCAGGAGAGGCTTTACATTTGATTCCTAGTATCTTTCTTACATGCAAAAGAGCATTCTTTATAATTTGTTTTTACAAAACACACAACATGGAGTTTAGGACCCTAACCCACAGAGCCCTGCAGAGCGTAGCTCTTTGAGAGTCCCATACTTTGAAGATGGGAAGTACCGTCTTTCATGTCTGTACATAGCAATTCTAAAATTAAAATACTGAGCTATTAAAGTCATCAATGATTGATGAAACAATCACCTGTTTTTAATTTTGTTTAAATATATGCATCATTCTGTCCCCAAATCATCAGGCAATGGTGGTTGCTTGGTAACAAGGTAACTGCAAACTTGAACTGAAATCAGCAGGTGTAGTTCCCTCTGCAGGGTGAGCCAGCATTACAGCCCAGAGCCCGCACCAAGCGTGGCCTCCAAGGCTCCCAGGAGGCGCAGTTTCAGTCGATGAGCAGGTACGTGATGAGGACAGCCTGTCCTGAATGAACAGTCTGCAGGTGTCAACCACAGATTCTTCCCAGCTAGGCAGCAGCTAGGTAAGGAAAGGCAGGTAAGAGCAGATAAGAGCAGCATCTCCTGTCCCATCCACAGGACACAGCGGAAGCTGGTCTCTTCTCTGGTTTTCTGTTCCTTCCTCTCCTTCAGAAACACTCTTCCTCTACGACACAGTGCACACATGAATGCACATGCACCCACACACCACAATTCTGTCACTTGCAGAGACATCCAAACACAGCATGTGCTTCTGCCCCTGCTGTTTAGAAAGCCCTGAAGAGTCAACTTATGTGCACATGAAAAACCAATTAAGTAAGGGCCGCGGAGACGGTCCAGTGAGAGCCTACTGCTCCTATGGAGGACCTGGGTTTTCTTCTCAGCACCAAATGGCAGCCCACAACCACCTGTAACTCCAGTTCCAGGGGATCGGAGGCCCTCTGTGCACCCCTTCATGTATGTGGTACACACATGCTTGTGCAGGCTCACACACATACACCTAAACCATTAAACCTTCTGAAAAAAAAAAAAACATTAAATATGATTTCGGTGTGAGCTGCTCAAATGAATCTATGATTGGAGGAGTTCCGAGCTCAAAACTGTGTGTAAAAATAGTTGTGATTTTGGGATACTGTATTTACACAATCCATTTTGTTTTTCAAGACCCCTACTGCTTACCGATTTACTCAAAGAACATTTTTGAGAAAGACAATTAAACAAACTGAAAAAACAAAAACTTCGATATCACATTTGTCTTCAGAAGAATTAAGAAAAGAAAGCACTAGGATCTGAGCCTGTGGCTTAAAGGTGGCTGTGAGATGTAGGAACCTAGCAACAAGCGTGGGTGTCTCATCCCACACAGCGGCTGCTGGAAACGTCAAGAGCATTTCATAAAATCACTACTGTTTCTCAGAGTAGAACTATGTTTAGAAGATTAGAGCACAGTGATGAATTCCAATAATGCGTGTTGGAAAATGAGAACTTCCCCAGGAGATCCCCACAGTATAGAATCCTGTCACCCATGCTGTCCACAGCAATGGAAGTCCCATCCCGGAGAGGGTGCCTGCATACCACTCCACCGGCTCAAACATAGACTCCTGGGGTATGTCAAATATACATTCCCCGGGAGAGAAAACACACAAGAACAGGGCACAGAGCCCTCAGAATAGACTTCGGGAGTGTGCTTCCTGGAGTCAAACCCAGCCTCCCACACACCTGCTGCCTGAGTTCCACCAGCTTCCTTTTCTAGGCACTAAGGACAGAACTGCAGTCTCCAAGAGGCATATGCTCTGATTCCATAAGAAGTAACACCAAGAATGTTTGAGGCCGCACAGTGTGTATATACCATGGCACACAGTCTTCAGCACCATCACTGTCATGGACAACAGGTCTGAGTTTCCATGACGTGACATTGCATTACTTGGATTAAGTGTTTTCCTGTGTCATCAATAAAAGACAACATAAAATTGGTGAGTCTGCTATAACTGATACTGTGTGTGCTCCGTGTTCAGTGTACACACCTAATTTCTGCTGGTCTGCCCAAGATCCCCCGAGCAGGAACCTAGTCCTCTCTGTGGCCCTGTTTCTATTCTAACAAGATGAAACACACCATTCTGAATGAGGAAAGACTTGCCAAGCACAGTCTCATGTGCGCCATGTGTGGAAGGATGTTCCTGGAAGATGGCGATTCATACAACAGCTACAGAGGGTGACGGAATGTCTCATTGTCCCTAAAGAAGCTGGAGGTGAATGGCTCTGGTGTTGAAGAGGCAGGCGAATGGTTACAGATCAAATATCAGAGATCCAGTCTAACAGCCCTAAAGATCCAGCAGCAAACACTTTCTCAAACACAGGCCATCCCAAGACAGAGAAGTTGGTGGATACACTTCCCAACTCCTAAGCCACATTGGGGCAGAAAGTCCAACTAGTTTATGGAGAACAGTTGGTCTCATAAGTAGTCTGTGGATGGAAAAGCACTCTTGCTACTGGAGGAGGAAGAGGAAGAAGTTCCAGACTTATGGAAAATTTTGTTGAGGCATCTAAGCAAGAAGCAAAAACTGATTTGAGGCAACTTCAGAAGAAAACATGAAGAAACTCCTAGGAGCTGTTATTTTATATCATGTCTGCTTTTAAAAATCAGTTTCCAGAGCTCTATCTCCACTATTTTAGCAACTTTTTTTTTCTTGAGACGGGGGCTCCGGAGCCCCAGCTGGCCTGTTACTTGCTATGTAGAGCAGGCTGGCCTTGAACTTACAGAGATCTGCCTGCCTCTGCCTCCTGAATACTGGGATCAAAGGCATGCACCACTACGCCTGGCTATTTCCCCTATTTTAAAGCCCAAGCCCCTTGGACATGCCAACTCTTCACAGCTTTCCCTTATATGAAATTTATGCTTTGCAGTCAATTACATTGAAGAAGCCTAAGATAAGTTTTGAATCAGTGGTTAATAAAGTGCCTTGCCAGTTAAGTGTGTGGGGGGGTTAAGCTTCAGGAAAAAAATTATTAGAATTTAAAAGAAAAAGTCTACAGCAGGCAGACTATAAATCTGAGCAGCTTCCCAGAGGAGGAGAATGGAGGAAAGAGGGAAAAAAGCCAAGCCTTGAGGTAAGCCAGACGGAGACCAGCCACAGGCAGCAGTCACGGGGGACAAGGGGGATGAAGTCCCAAAGAATTAGGGGAGCATGTTTAGAACAGAAACAGAGATTCAAGAAAGAAATGGGAGCTTCTCTCTTTTTTGTCTTTTTTTATTTTTCTAAAGATTATTTTATTTTATTTTATTAGAAGAAGCATTTCATTATAGCTTTAACATACTCAACAACAATTTCCAGAGCAAAGATACATCTCTTTCAAAACTGGCTATAAAATTTTTAGGTTCACAGTTGAATTAATACAGTTATACAATACTGAACTCAGTATAAACCCTGTAAGGCATAAAATTGAATGAGTTTTTAACCTTTAAAAAGGATCTCCTTTCATTTTAAAATACTGTTTCTTACAGAAACACTCATTGCTTTTGCTAATAACACTTAGACGTTGGTGCATGAGCCTCTCATCTGTAGGTATCTGATTATTAAGCTTCTCTTAATTACTTATGATTGGCTTTTCTAATTCAGAAAAGCCAGCAGATTCACTAAGCCCATTCAAGTCACTGCCTGGTACCAGAGGATGGGAATTCTGGGAAGGGAAAGGACATTCTTTCATTAATGGAATAATTGTTCCATCTGTCTATTTAACATGGCTATAGTGAACCTGCCTTCCTAGCAGTGGTCCTTTGACAGGTGACTGACCAGCCCAACTGGAATGTCAAGACCCTTCTCATGACCAGAAGGAACTTGTTTTCCTTTTAACAGGACAGGGAGGGTGGGGGGCATTCTACCATGTCCTGTCCTTGCTAACACGGCAGGTGAATCTGCTCCAACTAGCTGTTGGCAACATGTTTCTTAAGTATCCATTTTCGCTCTCCCCATCACTGGTCCTGAGTCTTCGTGTACAAAATGGAGATTGGAAAAGGACATCACCAAGACAACAGTATATGTAGTGTGCTCCTTAGAAGCACATCTTAAAGTTAGTGCACGAAAGCTTTAACATCAGTGGTGATGTATCACTGGGACAGCTGTCAGCATATCATATGAGGGCTCCCTAAGTACTGCCTGAACCATTAGCACTTAGGGGACCGCATTCCTTAGATACACCCCCAACTTCTACCCTCCTCGGGGAGTGCACACCTCCCCTCTGAAAATTCTCATGTCCATTCATATACCTTTTAACTCTGGCTAGGTATCTATGCTGTTACTATTATCTTCTGCTTGTAGATAAAGTACAGCATCCAGGCACAGCAACCGACCATGTCTGGACCTCCTCTTGCTCTGTCTACCTGTGGAGCTCTGCTGATTGGTCACACATTAGTCTAGACATTGTAGTAAAGGATCTGTGGCTCTGAAAACATCTAAGATTCACAAAAGAGACTGGACTCTGTGATGTGCATGGACTTTAATCAGTTTAAAGCTCCAAGAAAAAGAACTAAGGTTTGCCAAAAGATAAGGGATTCTGCCTCAAGAGTCTGCCATAAACCAAGCAATTTATAAACACATCTGTTTTCCAGAGTTCTGGAGGCTGAATTCCGCTGTCAAGGCCCCACTGACTTGTGCCTGCTGAGGGCCTCATTTTGGTTCTTAGATGTCCTGGAAGTTGAGGGGAAGATCACTGGGACAGGTCTTCAAAGGGAACTGATCACAGTTCATGAGACTCCAATCGAGTGACATCACTACAACCTGTGGTGATTTAAATGAGGTGTCGCCCACGGGCTCCAAGTATTTGAACACTTGGTTAGTTGGTAGCACTGTCTGTGGAGGTCTAGGAGGTGGCTGGAGGAGGCACATCACCGAGGACGTCCCATTTCCAATTTCTCTCTCTGCCTCCCGTACCTGTTTGAAGATGTGAACCCTTAGCTTTCTGCCCTGCCTGCCTTGTGCCATGCCCCCCACCATGATGGACACTTAACCCTAAGGAACTATTAGCCCAATAAAGTCTCCCTTCTATAAATGCCTTGGTCATGGTGTTTTATCACAGCAACCGAAAAGTAACCAATACACAACACAAATGCCCTCGTCCTCACACTGTGTCTCAGGATGAGGACTTCAACAGAGGACTATGAGGGGTCAGAGGTCAGAAGGGAGCACTTAGTGCACAGTGGTGAGGAACTGGACACCTCCTGAAGGTATAAGCATCTCATAACTCCATCGCAGGCAGAAGAATTTCCTAAGAAAATACTTGCTGAAGTTGAAGACCTTGTTCTTGGAGTATGGATCTGCCTGGAGGCCTGAAAGCATCACCACCACCTGGAGCATCAGCACAGAAAGCCATCCTGTCCTCTGCACCATCATGCTTGGGTCTGACTATTCTGAAAATCCCTTCTGTACGTCTACAGTGTCTCATGTGACCCACCAACAGGGATCAACAGCTGGGCACCTTCCCGCAGCTCATGGTACTGAGATACCGTATCGGAGGATAAAAATGAAATCTTCGGGAGAGGTCGAGTTCTCATGCGTTCTCCCGGAATCCCTCTGCTTCCTCTCCCTGTAAGCTGCTCGAGGTGACCCAGAAAACCCTAAAAAATCATGCAAATCAAGATTTTCCAATCTTCGTGTTCACTTTAAGAACACACGTGAAACTGCCCAGGCCATGAAGGGTATGCATATCCGAAAAGCCACAGAGTACCTTAAAGATGTCCCTTTAAAGAAGCAGTGTGTGCCATTCTGGCTACCAACGGTGGAGCTGGTAGGTGCGCCCAAGCCAAACAGTGGGGCCAGACACAAGGTCGGTGGCCCAAAAAGTGTGCTGAATTTTTGCTGCACGTCCTTAAAAATGCAGAAAGTTATGTTGAACTTAAGGGTTTAGATGTAGACGCTCTGGTCATTGAGCACATCCAGGTGAACAAATCGGCCAAGATGTACCGCAGAGCTCATGGTCGCATTAACCCACGTATGAGCTCCCCCTGCCATATCCAGATGCTCCTCACTGAAAAGGAACAAATTGGTCCTAAGCCTGAAGAGGAAGTTCCACCAAAGAACAAGAAATCCCTAAGGAAACTGAGGGAACAAAAACGTATGGCCCAGGAATAAACAGCATAAAATAAACATACATAAAAGTAAAAAAAAAAGAAAGAAAGAAAGAAAGAAAAGCCATGATGTTTGACTATCGGGGGAAGCCATGCACACTGTCCAGCCTGTGGATAGCTGGGTTTGCAGGGATCCGCTTCCCCCAATGAGGGAGTAGAGAACTAACACATTTCCAGGGACGGCGGTCTAAGGAGGGCAGTGATGCACAGATAGTCCACAGGTGGAAACAGCTCTGAGACCAACCACACTGACTTGAGGAACCAGAGGGAGGACAGAGTTTGGTTTGGTCTTTCTGAGAAAGACTAACCTGCCCAGTGGCTAATTTACTCTCCTGGCTCCTGTTTCCTTGTTAAGTTTCCCAGGTTTACAAACCTCATTCATTACATGACTGAGCAAATTCTGGTACCTCCACCAACAAACCAAGGTACGAACAATGTTCCTGCTCAGTTTTCATGCCGAATTGTCCACCCCACCCTGACTGGTGACTCTAGATGTTCTGTGTGGCATGGTTGGCTCTGAGCAAGTGACACCAATGGGTCTAGTCCTGCCTAAATTCCAATTAGAGATGGCATTGTTTGGCTGTGGCTCCACCTCAGTGTGTAGAGTTCTGTGCACTGAGTCATGCAAACATGGATATATTCATATGGTACTTGGTCCAGAGTCTTTAAACATGTAGCATGAACCTGTCCTAACACTGCTGTCCTGTGCAGCTTTCAGGAAGGTTAAGCTTGTAACAAGCCACATCTTCATTTTTGGTGAGGAATACATACCCACACACAGCATGCACATTAATCAGGTAGCGGAGGGTAAGTGTGCACACACATTCCGTGTCTCCTTTTACATCTGTCACAGAGGATGTCACCAGGACGCTGTGATGGAGGAGACTGTTCACTCTTTCCAGGCAGTTGCTCCCCAAGGAACATGGTGATTGCATCCACAAATGACCAGAGGAGTGACGCTTCAGGGAAAAGACAGCTCTGAGGTGGGAACTAGAGGCTGCCGAGAGCAAGACATGTGACTTACATCCAACAATGAGCTCTGTATGAAAAACACATACGGAAGCGCAACCACCTAGTTTCCACCCTGAATTACAATACAGAAATGTTCTACGGTCCGTATAAATTGAGGAAAACCCACCAAATTGGCGATTTTCTTCTCAGTGTGGCCTCTTCTCCATCCGGGACAACCGAGCTACATTTCTAAACTGAGTTCTGTGCACATATCACATCTGACGTATAGGTTACTGCTTTACCGTCCATGAAGCGATCAAGGGTTGTGACAGTCGACCCCACCCAGGGGAACTAGGCTCCACTTGGGACTTTGGTGACTACAGGACCTCATCGGGCTTCCTGCCCTGTTCTGAGTGTTTATGCCTTTGCAGGGTCTTTGCACACTGCTTGATAAAACTTCGCCACAGTGGCAATCAATGCCGACTTTCATCTTGACATTTTTTCTGGCTATCAAGACCAATGCAGGTATACATTTTCCTCTGTTTACATAGCATCTGTCAACTGTTGTATGGTGCGAGCTGATTCATCATCACCTCTCTCCCCTGATCAATAGGTCATTTCGCTTCAGAACACTTCCTTCCCATTTCAGTTCTAGAATCTTCTGCTGACAGAATCTGGAAAGGAATCTGTGACTTCTGTGTATAACAGCCAGCCCAATAGACCCCCAGAAAGGAACATAAGCTGCACACAGTAAATTTCATTGCGAAATAGACATGATACACAGCAAATCTTCAAACTCAACATCTTCCTGAAAAGTAAACTGTACATGCGTAGGAGCCTCCTGGTTTAGTGTTCTGACACATAGTACACTCTTCTAACGTGAGCATTCCTGTTCTTAAGAATGGCCACACAGGTACAGACATTCATATAGAGTTGACAGGCAGACAACCTCCACAGTGGACTAGGGTATCATAAAGTTCTCAGCTTCTAATATACCTTAATCAGCAAACACAAGGCACCCAGGAAGTCTCTTCTTCCTTCATGGTTTTCCATGTATGTTATCACCAATGCGTTTTAAGTTATACTGCGTAAAATGTGATTTGAGACATATACATGTTTGTACTGGAAACTGTAGCAATCTGAATCTAATGCAGCTTTAAAAGGTAATCATGAATAAGTGTGGGCTATCATGTGATTCTTGATATGTTTTAGATGACCTCGGGGCTCAGACCAGACATAATCTCTAGGAGTCAGAGGGGAAGCTGGTAGAAAGCCCAGCCTATCTGAGGAGATGCTGGTAATTGATGGCTGTGGGGCTGTGGAAAGTCAGTCTTCATTAAGGCTGTGACTGGGTAGGTTAATCAGACTTCACTGGAAGGACCCACTCTGAAGGCCATTTGGAGACACAAAATTTGTTCAATATACCTTAAATATAGCAAGTGGGTTGCAGATAGAGAAGGAGACCTAAATATGATCAAAATGTAGTATACGAGTTTCACAAAAATTTGGTAAAAATTTTTTAAAAAGATTAGCTTGTTTGCTTTTGTGATTATAATTGAATACTTCTTAAAGAAATACATTTTTATGTCTTTTAAAATGATAAATGGGACTGGAGAGACAGCTCAGCAGTTCAGAGCAGTGGCTGCTCTTGCAAAGGACCCAGGTTCAGTTCCCAGAACTCACCTGGCAGCTAACAACCATCCATAACTCCAGTTCCATGGGCTCCAACTCCCTTTTCTGACCTGTGTTGGCATTGCATGACACAGGTGCACTTACACACATGCACTCATATACATAAAATAAAAATTACAAAAATAAAAAGTTAAAAGGTTAAAAAAATAGTCCCTACTTCCTAACATAATGAGCCGTGACTAAATATTTTACTGTCAAATAATCTCTCAGCCTCGTTAACCTTGTATTTTAGTTTTTTCAATGGCAAAACTTTATCATTCTCTAAAAGCAGAGACTTCCCGATTTAGATAAAACCCATGAAGAACTCTCACACTCTTTCCCTCACACTTGCATTTTTGTGATTTTCTGTAACTGTCTGGGCATTCACGTGGTAGGGGAGGATTTCACAAATCCTCGCAGTCATGGCGGCGGTTACACCAGAAGTGTACACTATAGTTCTCACCTCCTTCCTCCACTGCATCTCAGAAATAAATTAATGACAATAAACGAGAGTTCAATAAACTCAGCTATACGTTTTCCTCGGGTTTGATGTGCTTCAGATCCTTGCTAAGGAGCATTTAAAACCGCGGGCCTCACAGAGTCAGGCAAGAGGGGGTTTGAACCTCTGAGCTTGGTGGTGAATTCACCTCCGGGCATTACTCTGGTATCATCGAAATTATTTGATCTCTTCTAGTTTATTCTGTACTTGATAAATGTTTGATATACTCACGGTTGAAACAACAGCAACGAAATAATATCTGAATATTGGCTATCAAAATTCTGCCAAAAAAGAGCCAGAAACGGAAGCTCCAACTCTTTCCGCCTCCACCACAATTAAAAAAAAATCTCTTTATTGTGTTTTTGTGCATTTTCTATAATAAATCTTAACTGGGCTAGAGAGATGGCTGAGTGGTTAAGAGCACTGTCTGCTCTTGCAGAGAACCCAGGTTCAGTTCCCAGCACCCACATGGCAGGTAACAACTGTCCATAACTTCAGTCCAGGGGATCCAACACCCTCTTTCAGTCTCCATGGATGTTGCATGATATGGGTGCACTTACACGCATCAGGCAATACACTCATACACATAAAATTAAAATAATAAATAAAATGTTTTTAAAATATAGAAAATAATAAAAGTGATAGATCTTCATCAAATTTAAACCCCTTCCCCCATCCACGCCCCCCTTATACCCACCACCGGATCTCATGTGTTCTGTCATATATGTTAAGTTCTGTCCAGTCCTTGGGTGCAAGTTTATCCATTGGAGTCTAGTCAACCTATTTAGAGTCACTGCCTTAAAGAAGAATGCAGCTTCCAGGCCAGTTCCAGCTCCACTGCTCTAAATCCTGTGTCTGAAGTATGTCCTGACATCAGCAATAAGGCCTTCCTTACCTTCAAATTCTGGAAGGCAATCAAGGGCTGTGGCAATAACCTGAGTTATTTTGGGAAGCTCTTAGAGTACCCTAACCAACAACTCGAAAGGAGGCGTCTTCTGACTAGCACTGTGTAATATGGTCTTCAAGTAAACACGTGCACTCGTGTTCAGATATTGTGTATTTTTCAGGGAGGGCGAGTTAATACATTTTCCTCTGTCTTTTTACAACACCTAAGTTTTATTTATTTTTCCTCTCTCTCTCCCTGTCTAACCTCTCTCTTCCTTCTCCAGTTTAAGTGCCCCCAATTTCCCCATTTTCCAATGCATAATCCATTAAACCCATTAATGGATTAAATTCCATTAATCCAGTACAAAATTTTAGCCTTCTCCAACTGAAACAAATCATATTATTATTTTTATGTCATAATGGTTTTGGAATTACCTCCAATACTTAGGTTCTTTCATTTCTTTTTGTGAAAAGGATAAATTATGGAAGCTTTAGGGGAGCAGAGAGGAAAGATATCTCAAGCCAAAAAGCAAGGTGCCATGGACAAGGGTGTGGCAAACTCAGTAGCACGCAGGCCAGGAACACAGCACACACTCAGAGGTGCTGTGACACTGCATGGCAAGCAGGCGCTGTGAGGCCGGTGTGTGCGGCGTTTCACAGCTGTCAGGATCTCCTCCTGAGGTGGTGCTGTTGGAGTGTAGCAAGGACCACAAAGCTCATCTCTAAGGCAGAACAACATTCTTATGACAATGTTATCGGCTATGAAAATGAATTCCTGAGCCTGGTTTTATCTTGTCCAAGGGGGTCTGTGAAAAGACCATAGACAATAATCTGGAAGTAATTTAGGAAAGGTCTTGCCTAGAGACAAAAGCAGATAACCACTTCAGATCCCTCTAACTCTTCCCATTTTATGATTTAAATTCACAAGCTCTACTGGCAGAATCATCAGCTGGTCAAATAATGAATCTATTTTTTATCTTGTCACGCCCTCTGCTAATCTAAGCCCAGCGCGCTCTCATGGAAATGAGAACCCGGTGTCTGATCCAGCTGCACGGGGTGGGGGGGGGCAGCAGAACACAGTCCTGGAGCTGAGTGAGGGGGAGCTTGCTTATAAGTCCACAGCAAGCCTCAGATTTCCATCACCACAGAACATTCTACAAATACATATGTGGAGTCTGTTCCTCAGGACTGGGAATCAATGGGGACCTCAACCAATGAGTACTTGTCTATGCGGTGAGAACAACTTAGACTAACTAATATGCTAAGCTTGGCTGGCATCGGGAGAAGAGAAGAGGACAGGGCAGCGGAGGTTGGGAAGATGAGGGTCTATGAGAACACAAGACAAGAAACATGACAGACTTCTACTCACAGGAGCTCACAGTCCTCAAAATACACACCACCTAAGCTTCATGCTGGATTTAAAACGTGGAAAACACGAACCATTATAAGATTCATGTGGCCTGGAAGGTGAAAATGCAGCACTTAAACATAAGAGCAAAGCCTCTGCGTTCTTGACAAGGACGGAAACGTATCAGTGGCATTTCGGTAAGAAACACCAAGGGCAAAATAGAGTGAGGCGTTGCCATGAGAACACATTTTTACTTCTCAATGGCTTTATTCTTTGTGATTGTTAGAATTGAAAGTAAATTCTAATTTTAATGTACATTTTAAGATTTCTCTTCGCTACCTTTTAATTATGTGTGCATGTGTCTGTACATGAACACAGGTACCTGTGGAGGCCAGAAGCCTCTGGTCCTCTTGGGCTGAAGCTTCAGTAACAGAGTTGTGAGGCACCTGACAGGATTGGGTACTAGGAACCCAATTAGGGTTCTCTGCGAGAGCAGCAAGCATTCTTAACAGCTGAGCCAATTCTGCAGCTCATGCAAATATACTTTAAATAAATCACTTTTGATGAACCTCTTAATGCATTGCCATTATACATTCTAGATCCCTGGACTTCCTTCCCAGCAGCCACTCAGCTCTGACAGAGAAGAGGAAGCCAAGCATGGCAAGCTAGGGACCTGGACATGTGACTCCATTGCACTTGGACATTATCACCCCTGACTCCCCCAAAATTCATAGCTTAACTACGAAAACTTCAAACCTCTGTAGATTCCTTCTCTTCTCTGTGCAGCAAGTGGTTCTAAACAAGCTCAGGGTTGTGTCTTCACACGGATTTTCTGGAGACACGCGGAAGCTCATCGACCTCGACGTGGACCTTGAAGAGGAGGCACCATGGACGTGCACATTACTGCCAAGGAGGAGGAGAGGTCCGTGGTGCAGAGGACAGGCTGGAACAAGCTCTTTGTGGAAGGGGTGTCATTCTTTCTTTATATTGGGATGGTCTGGAGGAAATGGAGCATGTGAAATGTGAACCCTGAAGAAAGACGGCTCAACACCCCACCACCCACAGTCCTTGCTGAGCCTTCTATCCTAGAACCCCAGGCTTGTTACAGGCTACTCAGCAGAGTCTCCCTTGTTTACAGAGAGGACACTGAAAAATCCACTTTCCTCCCAACAGACTCTCAATAATGTTGTTGCTAATTGTACTGCCCTGTGTTTGGTCTTAATTATGAACAAATTATCTACGATCCAAAGGGAACCTCAAGTGGCAAGATTTCTAGTCTGAGAGGATCTCTACTCTGGTTTGGGGCTTATTTCAAGCTGATGAATCTTAAAATTGTCATAATTATCCCATTTTTCAGAAATTATGTATTCAGCTTTGAAACCCATACTCCTAAGCAACGTAAAAGGTAAAATTGGAAAGAAATGAGAAAGAACGCACACTTCTTATTTCCAATACATCGTTGCCTAGGTAACAAGGACTATCTAAGCGTGCTGAATCGGAAGGCGTTGCTCATCTATATTTGGGAATCAAATCTGCAATGAAGGCAGGTCTCCATGGCGGTAGCAATTGCATAACTGTTTCCCAGCATTTGGGGGAGGAAGTTTTATGTCATGCGGGCAAATTTCAGGTTCAGATATATTAACCACTCAATCACATCACGAGGAGAGAGTCTTCCACATTCAATTCAGAGATGAATATTCGCTATTGTGGGAAATAGTTTAATGCTGAAGGTCTTGAACTCCAAGTAGAAGGGGAAGGACTGAAAGTAAGGATGGATCATGAAAATCAGGGAGATACAAATGATCAAGTGATTACAAGTGAGACTGATGTGCACATCACGACGCAACCTCTAAGCAGAGAAACAGATGATCTGGTTGCTAGGTGAGTATTGATGAGGTTCTGGGGTGTTTAATTTTCTCAGAGAAACTTGAATTCATAGAAAACTGTGAAGACCTTGTCAGATGCTCTAGAAGGATAAAAAAGCAAGGTAGTGTTGTCTGCACAGGTGGAAACATGGACAGTCTGTCAATGTGGTCTCCCACAAATTAGTACCAGCACTAAGGGCACATTAATCATGGAGAAGAACATTCTAGAGAAATCCCCAGTGCATTCAGCTGATTTGGAGAGTGCATCTATGGGCTAGCCCAAGGATTCTTTATGTAGCATCTGGGACTGAGAGCAACCTTACACCTCTCAAGGCCCCAACTCTGCCCATTTACTATCTTCACTTGACATTCGTTACAGGCCTAATCCAGATGGACTAGGGCACAACCCCATGGCCGGGAGACACAGCTGACCCTGTTCTATGTGCAGTTGAGGAGGACTTGCTCTCAAGATGCAAACTTTCCAAGCATCTGAGAACCCTGAAAACCCGAACAGTGCCAGGCTTTCCCCGTTTCTATGGTGACACCAAGCACACAGCTAAGGATGGACGCAGAACAGTCTCACATGTCCTTTCATGAAAACAGGCAATGGTGTATTTGTGTAGATTATTAAAGTAATAAGTCAAAAAAGGTTCCATGCCACACATACAACGAATGTACCATACACACACACATAGGCCAGTATGTGTGTGTATTCTATAACTGTCACACAAATAGGCATTATACATGTTCAAGAGGAAGTAGTCACTTTCTGAAATGTTGTAAACTACTCTTGCTATCTTGCAGATGAGGGTCTGGAGTGATGGCTCCGTGGTGAAGAGCACTGCTGCTCTTCTGGAGAACCTGAGTTCAATTCCCAGTACTCACATGGTAGCTAACAACTGTCCAAACCTCCAGTTCAAGGAGATCTGACACCCTCTTCTGACCTCTTTGGGCATTGCACAATACATGTGCACTTACATACATGTAAACAAAACATGCTTACTCATAAAAAATAAAAAATTATAATATATATATATATAGCAGGTGATAAACTGGCAGAAAGAAAATTGTCAGGACTAAGTTGTAGGCATAAGTTCAAGTCTGATCTGAGATATTTTGCGCTGTTTGGTACGGAAAAATATGGCATTTCTTTTCAAGCACCCACTTCCTTAGAACGTAAATGTTCACACTGTCACTTTCCATACTCACTGCAACTGGAGCTCCCTGTGAGCCGGCGGCCCAGAAATGTGGCCAGAGCCTTCCATGTGGTTAACATTAGCCCAGGAAGGGGAACAGGTGTCATGTGCATGAGCCTGTCCAGGGCTGGGGAAGAAGCCAGCTGATGGACACAGGAGAGGGAACTCCTACAAGAAGTAAATTCCCCAGATATCCAGTGAAGGTTCCATCCCTATCACAAAGGGAAGACATGAGGATCTTCTTTTTCTTCCTTTCTCAAAGATCGGGATACGCTGCCAAGGGGTCTGTGGATTTCAGACTTTAGTAGGTGGATGCCAAGTCTTATCGGATACAGGCTGTTATTCTGTGATCATCTGTAAGCTCTTCCATTTGGCAATGAACATTGCTATTTGGTTTGTATTTTTTTAATGAATTCTTGTGTATTTCCTACAGAACATCTTAATCACCTTTATACCCCTTCCCTATTGGTCCCCTCTCATAGCCCCCCCAAGTGGAGTTCCTACATTCTGTATTTTGTGTTAGGGCCTTTCCTGTCCAGTTAGTGTCCACAGGACAAATGTTGCTACTTTTAAGCAGTAAAATATTGTAAGAACATCAGTTATCAATCCACAGTTATTATCTTTTCATTCTTGTTATTCTGGATTTATTTCCACGTTAGTTTCAATTCTATCCTAGGGGTTTTCATATTAATGTTACTAATAAGGAAAATTAGAGAAAATTGTGAAATAAAAAAAAATAGCCAAGTCTTCTTTCAAGTTATAATTTGTTCTCACCTGCCTCAGCCTCCTGGGTGGAATTACCGCAGAATGGTCACTATGTAGGCTCCAAGTTCCTACTTGGTGCTATTAAGCAGGAAGTGTGAGTGTCACAATTTCTTGTGGTGAGCCTCTCCCCAGATAGCCTTGGCACCTTCTCCCTGTCTGCCCAGGTCTTTAGAATGTAATGCTAGGAACCTTCACTACACTGGCCTTGAGGTATCAGCTGTGTCAAAAGTCCAGTGGGTTGAAAGATGAGCCAAAGTCAAAACTCAGGCTGAGAGATCCAAGATACATGGGGAGACTGGAGAAGAGACCGTCCCTTCCACAGAGCGCCACCAGGAGTCAGTTCTTCATGTTGTTAAGGGGATATTTTTGGAGTTTGTTTTTAAGAATAAAGTTTGGAGAGAGGATAACGGATTTCAGCTTAGGGTTATACAATAAAGCCAGTTGCCAGGAGACAGAGGCCTCATTTCCTATACTTCCAATCAGCAAGAAGCCTAGACAAGGTGGTGACGGATTTCAGCTTAGGGTTATACAATAAAGCCAGTTGCCAGGAGACAGAGGAGGCCTCATTTCCTATACTTCCAATCAGCAAGAAGCCTAGACGAGGTGGTTACATGGGGAGACTGGAGAAGAGACCGTCCCTTCCACAGAGCGCCACCAGGAGTCAGTTCTTCATGTTGTTAAGGGGATATTTTTGGAGTTTGTTTTTAAGAATAAAGTTTGGAGAGAGGATAACGGATTTCAGCTTAGGGTTATACAATAAAGCCAGTTGCCAGGAGACAGAGGCCTCATTTCCTATACTTCCAATCAGCAAGAAGCCTAGACAAGGTGGTGCCCAGTGTCCATGTTAAAACTACAGAAGTTTTACATTTTTTTCTTATCTTTCAGAAATACTGGATACTCCCTCATAAATAAAACACATGTCATTTATCAGTGATAACTTCACAGCAACTGGGCAACAGAGCACCAACTAAGTTGTTCACCTACTAAGTGCTCAAGGCAGTGGATTGGGATGCAGGATCAATGTCCTTAATGACCTTGGTTGCTATGGGGAATAGTTGAGTCCTCAGGTCCATAGACTGTCACAATGTAAGTGTGCACACATGCAGTTGACTGATCATACAGTTGTGTCAACAAATGTTTTAGAGATATTTACATCGTTGCTGTCATTTATACATTTGGCATTTATAATAGGATTGTATTTTAGAAACATCCAGATAAAATTAAGTTTGAGATGATGGTCATTTTGAAACACGTGACTATATCACTTAACAAGTAGAAAACTGCATAATTACCTACCTCAGAAAAATACAGGACTAGAGATAAGCACTCTTTACCTATGAGGTTTGTGAAGTAATTGATATAGTCTTCAGTCCAGATCATACATATGACTAGAGAATGTCAAGTCTTTACATAAATATCTCAATAATCTCCTTAAATACTAGGACTAGAAAAGTCATTTGGAGCCAGGAAAAAAAAATCAGGAAGTGATGGCCCTTCAGTGAGGATGTGGGGAAGAAATTGATTTTTAGTTAGCAGATAAAAATATTGAGAAAGAAACATGAGACAGAGTAAGGAGGCTAGCATTCATACTGTATTCTGCATTGTGAGATCTATTCAGACACTTCTGATATTGCCATTAAAAAATCATGTGTTTTTGGCATATAAAGAGGTTATGATAATTTCTTGGACTGAACCTTTACAAATCAGAGATTTTTTTTAAAAAATAGTTTATTTGACATCTCTCTGTAAGTAGAGCATGCAGCCCAGGCTTGCACTGGACATGAACACATGCCTTCATCTCCCTAGTCTGAAACCTCTTATCTCAACTTTCTGAGCCCTGGGATTACAGGTCGGGCACACGGGCAGAGTTTTCCTTCTCATATTGATCTCTTAAAGTGGTTATTAAACTTGGATCAGGAATTTCACCTCATTGGAGATAATTTGGACTTCTTAGATAGCGTATTTCTTGATCAGGTTCAATAACTAATTTTAAATGCTTACTAAGTTATAAATAATTCAATAAAATCACCTTCTAAGTCATCCTCATGTCTCCCAAAAGCAAAACGAATACTGTCAGAGCCATTCCCCACACCATCAGCTGTCCCGTCTAATGTGGTCAATATGAACATACATGGAGAATCTGCTACACATGTGCACAGATGTGCTTTCTGGCTAGCTGGGCTAGGGTAGTATCTTAAGTGGTCCATTAAAGAACACCCAGCGTTTGAGAGTAATCTTGGCCATCTGCTTTTCCTCTCCTCAGATTTCTCTGGCTCCGTCTCCATGGAGATTACCTCCTTCTTCTTCATTTTCCCAAAGGCATCTCAGCACAGTAACACGTTATCTCTGCTCATTGTTATGATCTGCCACATGTGCTGTACAACACAGGGTTTGGGCCTCAAGATCCCTTTTTCCTTTCCTAGGCTTGGACATAGTTTCTCAAGCTTCTCACAAGCTGAGCCTGGAGGGACGGAGCCCCTGCAGATGAAGGGAGAGGCTGATTTCAAATGTGCTACAAGTGTTTTTCTGCATCTTAGTGGACTTCTTCATATCTCCATAGGATGATTACCCAGAGTATTCACTGTAAGAATGACCTTTCAATGTGTGTATTGCAAGGCAGCCTAAGGTGAGGCATGGAAAAGCACCAAAAAATGCAAGACAGATACATAAAGATATTAAAAATACATCTCCTAAAATGGAGCCTATCCGCCATGCTGCAGAACCAGTAACATGACACATGAGGAAACTGCAGGCCAGAAGCACGTAGCAGACGGTGTCTTATCTTTAAAGCTTTCCTCCAGAAAATTTCTACATGATTTACCTAGGCATAAGAGCAACTTGTGGGCTTCGCGGCTCCAACGGGACACGGAGAAAGTGTGTGAACCAAGAGGACAGCATGGCAGTCAGGACTTTTTTCTGAAACTGCATAAGATTGTGTGTAACACCACAGCCACCACTGCAGCTAAAAGTAGCCAGGGCCCTCAAACAGAGGGAGGAGGAGATGGAAGGGCCCCCCACGGAGCCAAAGAAATCAGGTCACTGGGTTTGAAAAAGGAGAAAAGAGCAGAACCAACCAGGGTGTGATGGTCCATGCCTGTGACCACAGGATCAGGAGACCGGGATCGAATGTTCAAGGCTGCCTTGATGAGTTAGCAAGATCTTGTCTCTAAGTAGAAGTAGAACCATTGCCTGGCAAAGGCCTGGGCTTAATCCCCAGAAATGGGAAACAGAAAAGTGAAGAGAATAAAGCTTCAGTTCCCATGAAGGAATATGTGGGAGCAAGAAAACCACCCCAAGCTAAATATGCAACCAGAAACCAGACTGTGGTGACCAGAGGCAAGACGGGCATCCTTAGAAAAGGGGTTCATACTATCCTAGCAAACAGTAGACACTGCCTTCCATTTCGATGGCTCTGTCTCTCCTGACAGGTGAGTCTGGGAGGCTTCTCAGTTGGAGGGTCCTAAGGTTGGCTGGACCTAGCCAAGGCATGTATTCAATAAAAATGGAACATCAGGCCGGCCTCTCCACTGGTTAAATACCATTGAGAACCCACATGATACACATTCTTACAAACTGTAGGGTCTGAATATATTATTGTCATGTCCAAATTGTTGCTGTCTATGTCTGAAAACCATTGATCCCCATGCCTTACACTGTACAGTTGATGGGAGTCCAGGGCCTTCCAAGAAAGACAACTGGAAATCCATCCTTAAAGATTTTCTTTAACAAGGGAGGGAGGAAGGACATTTATAGAGGAGGAGAGAGAGGAGAGATATATAATACTTAGGTGGTATGTAAAATCCAGAGAGAAATGTATTAGTTCAAAGGCCTACCAAAAATTACACGTACAATGTATCTGTATGAGTGGATAGCTATTTAGCCAGAGACCCAGTGCCAGTCAGGAATAACCTCCTTTTGAGTTGTTGGTCAAGGTAGTCCAAGATACTCTCAAAATAGCACAGGCTATTGCCACAGCCCTTGAGTTACTCCAAGAATTACAAAGTAAGCAATTGTTGCTGATGTCAGGGTATACTTTGGACACAGGACTTAGAGCAATGGACCTGGAACTGACCTGGAACTCTCCCCCTAAAGACTAGCTTTCTTAGTTTCTGAGGACACTAGGCAATCTGCTAAGAGAGATAATCAATCAATGGTCCAATTCCATCTTTAAAGCCTAATATCTACATCAATGAACTGCACAACAAATTATATCTATTGGTGTAATAGTTACACTGTTATTTGGGGGAAAGGGGTAGCTACCAAATTTAATTTAAAGCACACTCAATGTGAAGAAACTCATGTGTGGTACTATAAACATAGCCAAATACATGGGGCTGGAGTGGTGCTACATCTGTCACATCCCTAGGCAAATGTAATTTTTTACTACATGCTAAATATGAACCCTTAAATCTAGACACGTATGCCCATCACCAACAGGTAAGGACTTTCAGAGTTTCACAATGGTCAGACAGAAAGAAAATGTGTCTGGGAGTTACCCAGCCCCAAATGACACATCTGCAGTGGAACCTCTTTACCTAAGGTTCATGGAACATAGCAGAACAGGGGTAGAGGGAATACTATCCTTATCTTTCATCGCTCGCCAGTGAAACTTCCTCGTGCAACAAAGGGCAATTAAAACAGAAAGCCACAACTTGCCAAAATGCTGAGAATAAGAAACTGCAGAGTATATATCCGTGGACTCATATTAAACCTCACCCACCCAGGGTTCAGGGACCATTTCAGAAGAACAGGCATAAAACTGTAAGAGACAGATGTAGTGGATGATCACAAAGAAACACGTGTTTCAGGACTGTGGGAACTTGCTCTTCTGAACTTACAGCAATGGTGAGAGCATGCATAGAATCCATGAAAATCCAAACCAAGGAAAAGCCGCGTACAACTGGGGAGATGAGCAGGAAGCCCCACCTTAGCTAAGGAACTACTGGGAGCTGATCACTGCTGGGCGAGGGTGCTGGTCTTCTTTAAAGGAGTGATGCTAGTTAGATCGACCAGGCTCCAGTAGATGAAGTCACATTGAGGTATATCTGGGTATATAAACTTGACTTGATAGACCTTAACATATATGACAGAATGCATGAAATCTGGTGGGCAGGCGATGAGGGAGGATACAGAGGAAGGAATCTAAATAGAATTAAGATGTATTGTACAAAAGGCCCAAAGACTGAATACATACACACATACATACACACATATACACACGTATGTGTATGTGTGTGTGTATGTTTCCTTTCTCCTTAAATACTCTTTTTTTCTAAGAAAAAATATTTTTTAAGGTTCAGCAGTATTAATATTTGCAAAAATATATTACTTTCTAACTTTAAAAAATAAGATTTTTAACTTTAAAAAAATAAAAATTCTGGCACTTTTCTAGCATTGATGTCAATCCCAGCACAGGAAACATCATCTTTTAAAAATTATTTTTATTTCATGTGTATGCATGTTTTGCCAGCATGTATGTAAGTTATACCATGTGTATCCAGTGCCAGGAGAGTCCAGAAAGCTTTGTGGCTTCCCTGGAACTGGAGTTACAGACAGTTGTTCGCTGCCATGGCTTTGGGAATGGAAAGCCTCTTCTGGAAGAGCAGCCAGTGTTCTTAACTACTGAGCCATTGCTCCAGCACCAGAAAAAAAAATCTTATTTTTTATTTTTTTTCTAGTCAAATAGAGACATAAGAACATTCATACTTCCTATGAAAGAATAAATTATAAGACAGTGAAGATTAAAAATCTTAATCTTGCCGGGTGTGGTGATGCACGCCTTTAATCCCAGAACTTGGGAGGCAGAGGCAGGTGGATCTCTGTGAGTTCAAGGCCAGCCTGGTCTACATAGTGCATTCCAGGACAGCTGGGGCTACAAAGAGACCCTGTCTCAAAAAGACAAAAAAAGTCTTAATCTTAATTTTTTTCTGTGTCTTTGTTTTTTATTTACATCATTAATAAAATATTTTTGGGGTGTTTGTGAAAAAAAAAAAAAGCTATTCTAATTTAAACTCATCAGAGGTGGGATCTTAAACCTGGCAAGCCATGGCCATAAGCAAACACAACCTGCTCACTTTCCTATACTGTCCATCTCTAAGAAAGTTTTCATGTTTAATATTTTGTGACCATTTGTGCACAGCATATGGAAATGTGTGATGGTGTGCTTACCTGAGCAGGTGTCTGTGAATCCGAGGCTCTTCCTCTCTTGCTCTAAGTCTACGGAAGAGAATCTCTCACTAACCCAGAGCTCCTTGCTTTGGCACAGCTGGCTGGTCAGAGAGCCCCCAGGGACTGCCTGTCTCCATATCGCCCTGCACATTGGTGGCAGATGTGTGCCGCTGCACCAGGCTTTTATGTGAATACAGGGGATCTGAACTCAGGCCTGCATGCTTGTCCAGTAACTGAACTAGTCAGTTTATTCAACTTCTAATATCCTTATTTTCAGTAATTAAAAATAAATTCAAAGACTCATGTAGCATATATTTGGAACTTAAGTTTCCATGCCCAAGTATACATTTCTGTTGCATGCCTGTTGTACATGTTTATTTACATATTACCCGTAGACTCTTCACCGAACAAGTAAAGCTGACAAGTTTTAGCAGAGCCAGCCTCACCCACAAACATCACGTTCTCCACAAGAGAAGGCGTGACTCACGTACAGCCTCGTGGGTGATGACGAACCTGAAGAAAAATCCTGCTATCCAGAACTTGCTGCTCATGGGGCTCCACCTGCCTCTGCCTCCTGAGTGCCGCGATTACAAGTGCTGTTACCACTCCCAGGGTCAGTTGTCACTTTTCAATTGATTTTATAGAGATCTTCGATAGTAATCCAGCTTAAAATTTACAAATGATAAAAAAAACTCTAGTGCATTCTGAGAGTTTTTTGGATTTAGATATGTCCAATGCTTTACAATAATAGGACAGATTCAAAACACAGACTAGGGGAAAAGAAAAGTCTTATTAAAGTCAAAGGCACAAGTCAATGGTAAGTGCTAGGTACCAGGTACTGTAGTGGACCATGGATCTCAATGCGGGGGGCCAGAGCTTATTATTTGGGATCCTCCAGCCTGAGAGAGTCAACTGCTCCAATGAGCTGTCCATTTCTTTTCTCAATGACTAATTTTTAGCTCACTTAAGGGACATTCAATTATCTAGGACGGAAGGTCCCGGGGACAGAGGAATGGTCTCCAGACCTGCCTCCCTCTCTCCGCAGGTGAGCTCTGATTTCTTCAGTCTGACTTTCTTCACAGAGGCACCCCTCCTAATACTTTTTGGTCTCACTCTTTTACTTCTGCAAAGTTACCTTTTCTCTGCAGCAAGAATGAGGACTTATTCAAGAATTTGACCTGAAAAATCAGGAACCTCTTCATCTTGAATTAGATAAATTTGGGATATGACATGCTGAAAAAATGTAGAAACGTGTTTCCAAGAAGCTGAACTGACTTTAATGTTTTCCAAATAGAAGCAACATTAAAACAGACGATGTGTTTCTTCTATCTATACTGTAGAGGAAATATCACTTAACATGAACTTTGACATTCTGAAATGACTATATGAAATTTTATTTTAAATATATACTATTATTTGATATTTTCTAGTCAAGTAGAGATATAAGAACATACACACTTCCTATGAAAGAATAAATTACAAGACCATGAAAGACTAAAAGTTTATTAATGGAATTATGGGACAAAGCTACGTAAAATGAAACCCAGGGACATACACATTTGTGCCTCCTGTGGAAACCACACAAATGTAGGTGTCCCTGCCTGATCTGCTCCGAGTCCTCTGGTTGGAGACAGGATGAGTTTGAGAATGACTACACCTCGGCAGGAGTCTTAGGACCTCTTAGTGCTGTAAACCTTATCCAGCTCAGGCAGCATGAACTCGATACTGAGTCTCTGCTAGAGTCCACAGCCAGACTATTGGATGGGACTTTAGTGAACTTACATGACATGGTGAATGACTTCAAAAGATGTGGTAAATTCCATTGTTCTAAAAACAAAAAACAAAACTAGCAATAGAAACTGCAGGCTTCGGGGAGACTTCAAGATTCACACACAACAACATGAAGGAAGGAATAAAATTCAGTGAAGCAGATACTGTACCCAATACTACATGGGTTCTCCTAGCAAAGAAAACACGACCTGATGTTAGAAGGGCTGTAGTTCTATCATTTTGAGTTTTCTGACTTGACACCACGAGAGAAGAGATATGTAGTAATGACATATCTAATAGTCCCCAGCCACAAACAACTCGGTGGCTCAGGAAAAGCCAATAGTTGGCAAATTACCCTTAAAATGTATTGAACAAGGGGGCATTTGGGTTTCTTCAGTAGATATTTACTGAATAGAATCACTGTCTGAAGCCTTGTGCTAGGGAAAAGTTACATAAAAACGAAAAATGGAAAATCCATGACAAACACCCAGGCGTCTCAGTGCCCAAAGGGAAGACAGCCAAAGGCTGACAGACACATCTGAGGGCAAGGTGACACTTCATGGCTGCTGAGGGTGGCTGGGGGAGAAGAAGACCTGAAGCCATCAGACCTGCTTGGACAGAGTCAGGGGCACACCTAAGTTGGCTCCACAATTCAGCATAGATTTCAACAGAGTGAATCTATCTGTATTCCAATTACAGTTATACCCACACCAGCTTCACCAATTCCAGTTTTAATGACTGCTGGTTGTGTGCGACTCCACACGACTTGCTGTGCACAAACCTATTATAAAGCATTATACTATTTCTACTCTAGACTTTTAAATGCACATTGGTAAGGAAATGTCAGGATAGAGACATTTAAAGACCATTATGATTTTAAAAAGCACATTAGACTTTCGGTCACTTGCTAACATGAAATATAGCCAAAAAGTTGCCTAAGTCCCTCTTGTGCTCAGGATCTAAAAAAGGGTTGGAGAGATGGTTCAACTGTTAAGCTTGCTGCTCTGTAGAGGACCAGAGTTTAGTTCCCAGCGCATCCTAGGCAGGTCACAACCACCTGTAACAATAGTTCCAGGGGATCTGAAGCCCTGAACAGCCCTACTCGTGCACATAGCTACACACACAGGAATTTATATTGTTTAAGGAAAAGGGTCCAAAAAGTTATTTAGTGTGAACAATTTGAAATTTTCATAATGAATGAGACAGAGAGAGAGAGAGAGAGAGAGAGAGAGAGGAGAGACCATATAAGAATGCATGCATATATAAGTAAGATCCATATTTTGTGGATTATCAAGGGTTCAAATCTCAGCAAATGAGCTACTCCTTGGTCTTCTTATCCCATTTGTCTCCACACCTAGCCAAGACCCTTTGAAATCAACACAGGTTTGAAGACCAGGCATACTTTGTACCTCACCTCCGTGCTTAGAAGACATAAACTTCCTGCCCTGTCATATCATTGAAGTTCTTCTTAGACCAGAAGGTGCATCAGAAGGTTCTGGAGTGGTATCATACACAGAGAACATGGCAGGGTGAAACAGCTGAAATCCAGTTGTTCTCAAAGCCCAGAATCTCGCAGTCATGCAAATTCACTTGGAAATTAATAGCATGACTCATGAACGACTCATGTTCTGCCTAAGTTTATAAATGAACAAGGTTTAGAGATCAGTGTCACTGAGTGTGGACCCCATGAAGATCCTGCAGATCATGACACTGAGTGTGGATCCCATGAACATAAGGCAGATCAGTGACCCTGAGTGTGGACCCCATGAAGATCCTGTAGATCATGACACTGAGTATGAACCCCATGAAGATCCTGCAGATCATGACAATGACACTGAATGTGGATCCCATGAAGAGCCTGTAGATCATGACACTGAGTGTGAACCCCATGAAGATTCTGCAGATCATGACGCTGAGTGTGGATCCCATGAATCTGCAGGTCATGACACTGAGTATGGATCCCATGAAGATCCTACAGGTCATGACACTGAGTGTGGATCCCATGAAGATCCTGCAGATCATGACAATGACACTGAATGTGGATCCCATGAAGAGCCTGTAGATCATGACACTGAGTGTGAACCCCATGAAGATTCTGCAGATCATGACGCTGAGTGTGGATCCCATGAATCTGCAGGTCATGACACTGAGTGTGGATCCCATGAACCAGCAGATCATGACACTGAGTGTGGATCCCATGAACCTGCAGATCATGACACTGAGTGTGGATCCCATGAACCAGCAGGTCATGACTCTACAGTGTAGATCCCATGAACCTACAGGTCATGACACTGAGTGTGGATCCCATGAAGATTCTGCAGATCATGACGCTGAGTGTGGATCCCATGAATCTGCAGGTCATGACACTGAGTGTGAACCCCATGAACCTGCAGATCATGACACCGAGTGTGGATCCCATGAAGATCCTGCAGATCATGACACTGAGTGTGAACCCCATGAACCTGCAGATCATGACACTGAGTGTGGATCCCATGAACCAGCAGGTCATGACTCTACAGTGTAGATCCCATGAACCTACAGGTCATGACACTGAGTGTGGATCCCATGAAGATCCTGCAGATCATGACAATGACACTGAATGTGGATCCCATGAAGAGCCTGTAGATCATGACACTGAGTGTGGATCCCATGAAGATCCTGTAGATCATGACACTGACTGTGAACCCCATGAAGATCCTGCAGGTCATGACACTGAGTGTGGACCCCAGGAGCCATCAGGTCATGACTCTAGAGTGTAGATCCCATGAACCTACATATCATGACACTGAGTGTGGACCCCATGAAGCTCCTGCAGAGGGACTTTCCTGGTGCAGCTTCTGGCTCCAGCCCTGCTTTCCCCAGAAAACCAACTGAAGGCTTTGATTAGCACAGCTACAGGAAGGGCGAAGTGTCTGTAGATTGTTTGCACTAGAACAGTGATTTGCAAAATCAGTGACTGTAGCTATGGAAAGCTGGTTCTCTAAAGCTCAGGCCTGAGGACACGGCCAGAGAGGGCACTGGGAGATCCACATGTCCAGTGCTGCACTGTGGCTTTGAAGCATCCTTGCAGAGGGCAGAGGAAATCATTGCACAGGTCACTACTCAGAGGCATTGCACTGTGTCTAATTTCAATCTTTACAAATTTATCTCTGTGGGCTGCAGAGATGGCACTATGGTTAAGAGCACTGGCTGCTCTTGCAGAGGACCTGGGTTTAGTTCCCAGCACCCTCATGTTGGCTAACAACCATCCATAACTCCTGTTCCAGGGGACCTGATGCCCTCTTCTGGCCTCTGCAGGCATTGCACGATATGGGTGCTCTTACATACATGCATGTGATATACTTATGCACATAAAACAAAACTAATAATTAAAAAGAAAAAAATATCTTTGTGGTATTAGGGAGATGATCACTGGTTAAGAGAACTTGCTGCTCTTGCAGAGGACCCTGGTTTGGTTGCCCAACTCCGGGAGGCTGCTAACTGTAACTCCAGCTGCCGAGCATATGACGCCCTCTTCTGGCCTCCAAGGACACCAGCATGCACATGCACATACCCACACACAGACACACATGCATATACATCATTTATTTTTTTAAATCATCTGTGTGTGCATGCGTGCACATTCAAGTGTGTGAATGCATACACATATGTGTCATGGTGCACATGTAGAGCTAAGAAGTTAATCTCAGATCTGGCTCTTGCTTTCCATGTTGTTTAAGATTGAGTCTGTGTGTTGTTTTCCTCTGAATAAGCCCACCTCACCAGCCCATGAGTTTCCTGGGCCTTGCCTGTGCTCACCCCCAATCTCCCTGCGGGTAGGCTGCATTCCCAATGCTTACACTACAGCCTCCAGCTTCTATGTGGGTTCTGGGGACTCAACCTCAGCTTCTTAGGCTTATGAGGCAAGCAGTTTTCCGTGCTGAGCATCTCACCAGACCCTAGTCTTGATTTTTGAAAGAGGCAGTGGATCCAGACATATCTCAAGCAAAGTTCAAATCAGAGACATATAAAGGCATCTATGACTTTTAGAAATTCAATGAACTGGGCCTTTTTGATTCCTTACTTTGTGTAGGGAAATTCACATTCAGAAACAGATTTGTTTCTGATCATAGTGACAGAGAGAGATACTGGGCCATCTACCCTTCTCCTGCCTAGCAGGGTCCCACCTCACACCCTGATGACAGCAAATAAGTGACAGGAATCCACACTTAGCCACCTACCTCTCTGAAAAAATTCTCCTGAAATCTTATATTTTCACAGCCTTAGCACATTTTCAAGAATGGCAAATTTTGAAAGGTGGCCAATTCCCACCACATTTCTAAGTTAAATACTTATAAACAATTCATTTTTCATTTCTCAAATACCCCAATAATCTCTCCTGAAAGAGACAACCACTTCTCTAAGTCACTTAATATTGCATGGCCTTCCATTCTATTTTTTAATTTGTGTTCTTCTCTAATTCTCTGATGTTACCTTTAAGAAAAAGCTGGAACCAGAACTTTCACATTAGAGAAAAGGTCGAGTCATGGCCTTTATAATGCCAAACTTTAACAAAACAAATGTCCACTGTAGACTTAAGGGGTCCACAGTAATATCTTTGGTCCCTGGGCTGTGCAGCCCTGAATTTTCCTTCACTCAGAGACTTGGTTTGAACTGATGGCAAATAAAAACCTAATGCTGAAGGTGATGTATGAGCAGATGCTGTGAGCACTTCAGGTGCCTGTGATGCAGTCGGTGTTTTGATGTCTGATGCCCTAGCTCAATGGTGCCCCCTTCTGGCCATCAGTCCTTCCCTGCCCTTACTGCAGGATCACAGACTGTTAGGGACTTAGCAAACTGTAGGGAGCATGAGTCTGCTACTAGAAGAAGGTGGAACCCTGACTCCAGGGGATGCCCACCAGGGGCCCCCAAGCCATCAAGCCAGTCAAGCCTCAACAGGCCGACACCACAAAGGACACTGTAACTTTAAGACCAAGAAACAGAAGAATTAAAATAGCACTGAGAGCAATGAGTGCAAAGCTTAGAGAATGCTCCAATTTGCTTTCCATCCAGTGAGTCATGGTGAGCTCCCAGCCTGTTGCCAGCACACCTCAAGGCAAGGCTGCCACAGTCTGGTGGGGCAGTGGGCCAAGTCCTCCCCCTCATTCAGCTAATGCCTCTAAACACCCAGTGAAACCTCAGGCCGAGGCACTCAGTTGGTTAGCGTAAGAGCCTCAAGAATCAGAAGACATTAACAATCTAGTTAGGCTAATCATCTACACTAGCTTGTCATGATGGCGGTCTTTTCCTTGTCAGTAAAACGGGGTACTTGCTTTTCCTGAACGGCTTTCTGCTCTCCTGGAATTTCCATCTCCCCTGTGGAAAGTCAGCGCTGTCCACTGGTCCCTAGCAGGTTTGTGTAGAGCCCAGAGCCCAGTCTTCCAATGATCTGAGCAACACTTTACCACCATGAACACAGAGGCGCCCTCTAGCCTCCAGCTCCTGATATGACACCACATTCTCAGCTGGGTCCTGGGGAGACGCCTGCCAGCCATCACTTTAAGCTGCTGTTTCTACCTGTCTGCCTAAAGGGACTTAGAGTTCTAAGTTTCTTCTGCAAAACAGATATCACCCAGGAGGAAGTGACGGAATTGGTTAAGCTCTACCCACACACCTACAGCTGGAGCCTCCCCCTCCCCCTTCCTAAGAACTGGGTGTCAGGAAAGAATCCCTTTTCCTGGGAAGGGATTACTGTTCCAGGTGAAAGGTTTGTTCCTTTGTAACAAAGAAATGAGTGGGAAATCCTGTGTCTCCCCTCCCCTCCCCTCTCCTCCCCTCTCCTCTCCCTGATTGCACCTCTCCTTACCTTGTACTTAATCATCATTATTACATGTCAGCAATTATATCTGATATACTCAGAGGGATACTGAAGACATTAAAAGCAACAGTCACCACATATTAGCAGGAAGAGACTAAATTTGGCTCAAGCAAAATTTTGGTGACTCATATTTCAGGAAATGCAGGATTTGTCAAGTGGAAGGGACCACGGAGACCATGGCTCAATTTTGCTTACAAGAACCTACATTTGAGCAGTTAGACACAGTAAGTTAGGAAATTAACTCAACATGTTTTCTAATACAGCCATTTATAACAACACATGCATTCCAAGTTTTACCTATGAGATTAAAAATAAGATTCCCACCTGAGATTAAACCGTTATTTGGATCAGATTGGTGGCAGATCGCCCTTGAAACACAGATGTTCAAGTTAGTTTGCAGGAGTGCAACTCCACCACAGTTGTGCCCTCTCACACTCCTGCTGCTTGTGTGTGCCTATCTGATCATCTCTATATATTAAACAGGAAAATAACCAGGCAAAATACACGTCTCGGAATGTGATGGGTATAGAGCATGGGCTGTGGTAAATGCGGCCAAGCATTAGAGAGAGACCTGGTGAGGACCTTGCTTCCCAAGTCTCAATGTGTTCAGCTACAGAGCTTGTCAAAGGGCAGGTTCACTCTATTTTATATGAAAATCACATCACAATTTTAATTTACCCAAGTTTCTGTCACAGAAATTGGTCGAATGCATTGACCATATGAAATCCTGTTGTGAAACCTGACCCCTCTTAGGGTCTACACCACATCGTGGATAAAATCCAGAGATCCCTGAAGCAGACAAACAGGCCCACAAGATGACAGAGCCAGGCCCACAGGCAATGCACCAACATTGAATTATTGTAAACATTTGTATTCTGGTTTCCCTTCCTTAGGAAGCCCTGTCTTATGAGACACATTGACTGTACATATGGCAATTTACCTTCAGTTCTGGTAAAGAAGGAAGAACGGGAAAACAAAGGTTGAGCGGGTTTAAAAATATATTTACATATCCTGTGAAATGTTCTGTCCAGAATGAAGATTGCTCACACTGGGGAGATGTGTTCTGGCTGACGATGATGAATAAGACTCCTCAGACTGACAAGAAATCAATCGTGTTCTTTAACAAACTCACAAGTATGTATAAGAAATGTGTCCGACTTGTGAGGCAGGTTTCTTGTTGGGGTTCAGGGAGATTTCTACTTTGCTCTTCACACAGTGCCCTGCGGTCACCAGCTTACAAACGGCCCTGTCATTAAAACCACAGCTCCTCTCTTGGTGACCCTTGCTTAATTCTGTCTCATCTGGTTGGCAGCAACTGTGTCATAAAAAAGTATGTTCAGCAAGCTATGTGGCTATGTGGAAATCCACGCAGCAGCGTTCATCTGAGGGGTGGTTAGACCTCCTCAGGCCTCAGAGATGACATAGGGGGTTAGGGACCTCCTCAGGCCTCAGAGATGACATAGGGGGTGAGGGACCTCCTCAGGCCTCAGAGATGACATAGGGGGTGAGGGACATCCTCAGGCCTCAGAGATGACATAGGGGGTTAGGGACCTCCTCAGGCCTCAGAGATGACATAGGGGGTGAGGGACCTCCTCAGGCCTCAGAGATGACATAGGGGGGTTAGGGACCTCCTCAGGCCTCAGACATGACATAGGGGGTGAGGGACCTCCTCAGGCCTCAGACATGACATAGGGTGTGAGGGACCTCCTCAGGCATCAGACATGACATGGCGGGGAAGGACCTCCTCAGGCCGCAGAGATGATACCTTGTGCAGTCTCCTCACACCTGCCAGGTTGATGTGTATCTTGGTGACCCTTGCTTAATTCTGTCTCATCTGGTTGGCAGCAACTGTGTCATAAAAAAGTATGTTCAGCAAGCTATGTGGCTATGTGGAAATCCACGCAGCAGCGTTCATCTGAGGGGTGGTTAGACCTCCTCAGGCCTCAGAGATGACATAGGGGGTGAGGGACCTCCTCAGGCCTCAGAGATGACATAGAGGGTTAGGGACCTCCTCAGGCCTCAGAGATGACATAGGGGGTGAGGGACCTCCTCAGGCATCAGACATGACATGGGGGGGAAGGACCTCCTCAGGCCTCAGAGATGATACCTTGTGCAGTCTCCTCACACCTGCCAGGTTGATGTGTACATTCCTGAGACTCTGTCCTCAGGCTCATGTGCCTGCCTGGTATCCCAAAATCTGCAGTGACCCTGCACCTCAGTTTGTGTCAACGCACCTGTAAAGTTGCCTGAAAGTGATTTTCTATCATTTCAATGTAGCATTGATAGTGGGTCCAAATACTCCCACCAAAGTTCACCTGATGCCACAGTCCCAACAAACTTCCAGGGCATGCAGGATACTTGGATATTAAGAAGACAGAAACTTCAACAGTTTTTAGGGTGACGATGGGTCTATAAATTCCATTCACTAACTGCCCATTTCATACCTATTAACATAGACAGCTCCTCAGTAGACCAACTGAAATGGCAGTTCCCAGAAAACCAAACATCTGCTTGGACTAAAATTATAACATATGGCTTGGAATGTCAAAAAGGAAATCAGGGGCATGAATGTCTAATCACTGTGTGCAGAGAGCCTGCTGGATGTTCACTTTAAATGCAGAAGTAGATGCCCAGCACATGCCCCACCTCCTTGAACACCGGCATATCCCCCACCGGAAAGCCTTGCCATCCTCACTTATTGAAATGCTTTTGAATCTCACCATCTTATTTTCTTAATCATGTGTATGTGTCTGTGTCTGTGTGGATATGCACACAGGGGTGCAAGTGTCTTCAAGTATCAGAGGCTTCAGGTCGCCCTGGACCTGGAGTTACAGGCAGTTGTGTAAACATCCTGATCTGGGTGCGGGGAAGTGAACTTGGGCCCTCTGCAAGAGCAGCCAGTGCTGTGACTACTGAGCCATCTCACCAGCTTTATCCTCCCTTTATAACAAGGCCTGATATGAGTAAGTTTGGCATTAGAATTCTTGTTACACATTTTTTAAAAATCACAAATAGTTATAATTTAACTGTATCACTTCTGGCCTCTCAACTGTGACAGAAGCCAGGGTAGTGAGGGACAGGCACTTGTCAGAGTGTCCGTGGGACTAACATCTTACCAACAGCAGTCCCACAGGAACCGTTATTCAGATATTTTGGGAACGCAAGAATGAACGACTTTTCACCAGTCAATGTACATCAGGGCACAAATGGTACAGTGATGATGCCTTCTCAGGAAAAGAGGGAGCTCAGTCTTCCAAGCCAGAAAGCATCCAGGTATCTGTCCAAACTTTCTTTAATTTTCCCTTTCAAAATGTAAATTATAAAAATAATGGAATTTTGAAGTTCAGGAAACATGCTATAAAATTCTGAGATTTTACAAAGTGGTAGCCAACTATAATTTACTTTCTTGTGGTAAAAATGTTAAAGAGGTCAACAAAAATCTAAAGACAGATCACTGTGGCCTCTTAAGTAAGGAGTGGTGTCTATTCTCACTGGTGTGGTCATCTTTGTGAACCATTCAAGGTCAGCTCACTGACCCTCTTGCAGTGTTAGAATTAGAGTCTTGGGGCCAAAAAAAAAGCCTTATAAATTTCAGTGTTCAAATTCCCTCCCAATATCAAATATCATTCCCTAAGCCTGGAGCATTAAGAGTTTATGTTTTGATAAACCCAAGACCCTCAGCCCTCCTATGCCCCCCGACCCCCACAGCACAGCCTCCTCTAACAGGCGTCACTCTATAGGATTGTGATCGAGTCATTGTGGATGTATTAACTGAGAACAGGAAGCCAGGAATCCCCCAATGTGGAAGTGATAGACCCCAGGATGAAAGGGGAAGTGGGCACTCTCAGACACTATACGATATCTTTGTTGTGAGGCCTCAAATGCTTTTCAGAGTCAGAATTAATCTGAGTTAATATAAATATAATGGGGGAAATGACTATAATATCCATAAAAATAGATATATGTGAGAATGAATTGTCCATTACTAGCAATTACATAGCATGGGTAAAATTCAGCTTAAAGATGGGTAATAACTGTTTTCTAATTTCTCTTGGCATGGGACTATTGTCTTGACAATATACAGCCTTTAGCTTCCGTTTCATTTTTATTTACATATACTTGAATTCTCATACATAAAAACACTAGGGTTGGCATTTTGATGTAGTCCCAAATAAAAAGGGGAATACCATACAAAATGTGGGGATGGATGCCTTTGGAACAGTATTGATGCAATTTAAGGGACAAATGACATCATTCTGAGTCTTGCTGATCTGCTTTTTTTTTGGGGGGGGGGAGCTTTTTGAGACAGGGTCTCCCTGTTGCCCCAGCGTTCCTGGAACTCACTGTGTAGACCAGGCTGTCCTTGATCCCAGAGAGATCCACCTGCCTCTGCCTCCCAAGTGCTGGGACTACAGGCGTGCGCCACCACGCCTGGCTGACCTTCTGCTTTTATCCATGTTTGAAAAACAAAACAGAGCCTGGGAGTGACCTGAGTGGCACCGTCTGTTTGCTGCTTAATTTTGTAAAGACTTTACAAGGCAACAATGAAATTGTATTTTTAAATACTTGAAAACAATAAGGAAAGAAGGAAGCTATCTATTGACTGTTGGAAGAAAGAGTCAAATTCAAATTTGAGTGCCCACACAGGGTTAGTTAGGGGTGAGGCGGGTTTATGTACTTCTGTTTTACTGGTGGCTGTTTAGGCAAAAAAAATCTGGCTACTTAGATGTAGTAGCCACTGTGTGGTAGACGTAGTGGGAAATGTGTTAGGTCTAAGCCAAGAACAGGTGATCTGGTCCTTAAAAGAATGTTTACAAAAAGAATAGCAAATGTCACATGATTTTGCCATGTGATGGAGCCTTTCCTTGCCCTGCTTTTGTTTGGATGCTGGTTCTAGGAGTAACGAGTCAGATATTTGTAGCATTATTGTTAAAATCTCTCTCCAGGCAAGCATGTGTGACTTTGAAAAGCGATGAGCCAGGGTGAGAAAGAGCAAGTCATAAATCAAGCTAGAGAGTCACGATTTCAGCACTCAGTAGGTCTGCAATAATCAAGACAAACTTGAAGACACAGGACAGTGGCAACAGAAAGCTGACTTGGTATTTGCAATGCAATCATGCAAACCATGTAAAACCCAGGCATGTTGGTGTACACCTGGAATTCCAGCCCTAGGGAGGTGGACAGTGGTGGGTCCCTGGAGTTCACCAACCAGTCAGTCTAGCTGAATTGAGCTCCAGATTCAGCGAGGGAACCGATCTCAAAACTAAGGTAGAAACCGACTCTCTCTCCTTCAGGAGCCATCTGTTGCCAACTGGTCTTCAGTTAGGAGTGGTCCTTGGTGAGCACCCCTCCCCCGTGCTGGACTTCTGGCTGGCTTGATTTGGTACAGACCTTGTGCATGCAGTCTACATGCATGCACATGCTGATGAGAGGAAGTGAACTCTGGGTTCAAAGAAAAGAATACATGAAGTTGGGAGGAAAAAGTGATGATGGCCTTGTGCATGCAGTCTACATGCATGCACATGCTGATGAGAGGAAGTGAACTCAGTGGGTTCAAAGAAAAGAATACATGAAGTTGGGAGGAAAAAGTGGTGATGGACATGGGAAAACTTGCAGGGGAGGAAGTGGGGGGAGATTTGATCTAAACAATTTACATACATATACGAAATGCTCAAATAATAAGTTTTAAAAACCTAAAAGAGAAGTGTTTGAGTAGATTCCTTTAACTTATCTGTGTGATATTTTAATTTGTGAGCTAATTACATGAAAGTGAAAAAAATTAAATTTTACTTTTAAAATTCTCCCTTTTCTTTAAACACAACGCAGTGTCACTTTTTATTTTGTTTTATATCTTATTCACTGTTTTTGTTTTATATGTATCAGGGTGTTGCCTGCCTGCATGCAAGTGCATCACTGCATGTAACGTGCACGGAGGCCAGAGGAGGGCATCAGATCCCCTGGAACTGGAGTTAAGGACCACTGTTAGCTACCATGTGCTTGCTGGGAACCGAACACAGGTCTACTGCAAGAGCAGCCAGTGTTCTTAAGCCAACTCTCCAGTCCCCAGATTCCCTTATTTTAATGCAACAATTGAAAACTGACTAATCCAGTTTGTGTATGTTGATAACATTTACATGAAAACTCTGTAAAGTCCAGTTCATAGTGAGAACACGGTTTATTAGCCACCTGCCTGTGAGGATGGAAATAGTCATTCTTTGTTTCCAAAAAAGTAAAAAATTATAGAAAAAAAGCAAAGTGAGGTGGAGAATAGTACAGGAAGATGCCCCGTGTTAACCTCTGGCCTCTCTCTACCTTCACACACAACTACACACATGGACATATACACACACAAGAAAACACACAACAGTGAAAAATATAAAACTACCATATCCAGCACAACCTTTGCTTAGTCTTTAATTCATGCATGTACCCTCCTTAGACACATATTTACAAATTTCTTATATGTGTGTGTGTGCATGCATGTGTGTATGTATCTCCAAGTTAATACAAAACTGGCTGTACAATCTTCAGCACATGTACCCAGACTATTGACATTTCCTAATACACAACTCCAGAAATCAGGGTTCCAGCCACGATCCAGTCATTAATAAGTTTGCTCCACACTGGGTCCAAAACCCAGGGCCCTGTTGGCTCAGTGTGTCCCTCCTGGAGAGGTACCTTCACCCTTTGTCTATGAGGAGTAACTACATGCTGTGCCCATGACGGATGCTGTTATTGTGAAGTCTCAGGCAACCATCCTGTTAGCACCTTTGCCTGAGTTTCTTCTAAGGCCTGGTATCCTGGGGAAACCTGCTCAGCACTGAACACTTAGTTTCTCCTGTTTAGGAAGTGGGGATGAGCTGAGGCGATACGGTATGTATCTCAGGGCCTGTTGGGTAGAGAACCCATGCCATCCATCACTGCTTCCTCTGGTGGCCTTTCTCCCTTGATGGAGTTCACCTGGTGGTGTCCATGTCTGCCTCCACGCCCCTGCCTTACACAAAACTTTCCTAAAGGTGAATAATCTTTCAGGAAGTACAAATTGGCCATTTCCTCCCTCCACATCTTTTGTTGTGGCTTCTATAGGCCTCTCTATCCCAAGGCGTGTTACTGCCAAGTTCCTGGGTAGAAGCAATATTTTTAAACTGAATTAGACTTTATTAAATTCTCTAAGATCCTGCAGCCACGTGTACCTTCATGGGATCCCTTCCTCTTCCATTCGGGCCTTAATTACAAATCTGCTTAAAAAAATCAATGCCCATCCTACTGTCTCTTTTATTTTTAATGTAGTTTGGTCACTGCAGGTCTCTTCAAATTAGAATGAGGTTTCTGCAGGAAGGTAAATTTTAAAAAAACAATTCTATATATTTGATAAGACATGAAGAGTACTAAGCTGACAGTACACATTTCATTAATATTTATGGAGTACATGTCTTATACAAATATGGAACTTTTTCAAATTCATAACGTATAGAGGAATATGGACTTTTTAAATACGTTGTTTTTATTTTATGTGAATGAGTATATTGCCTGCATGTGGGTAGGTGCACCCATGTCATGCAGTGCTCACAAATGTCAGAAGTGGGTGTCGGATCCCCTGGAACTGGAGTTACAGAAGCTGTTTTCTGCCATGTGGGTGTTGAGAATCGAACCCGGGTCCACTGCAAGATGGCTCTTAACCACTGAGCCATCTCTCCAGCTCCAGAATCTGGACTCTTGTGTCTGACAGATGTCCTGTTAGCTCTCTCCCTGGCTCTGGCGATGATGCCCAAGCAGATTGTGCATCTCTGAACTTTGGCGTTATCATTTGCGTATGGGCTAAGATCACAGAGAGGGAATGTGGAGCTGTGAGGTAGGCTTAAGTGAGAAACCTCATCTCTGTAAATATACAACAAGTGAAGAAAAGAAAGAGGCATAATGGGAGAAGAAAAGTTACCATGAGCCCAGGTACAAAGTGAATTTTAAACAAGACAAAAATACTTGTTTTTAAATGTTAGAAAACTATTTGTCTGGTCATCTGTGATTTGTATCTGGTTTAATGTACCCTTGTGCATCGTGTGTCACGGTGTGCTGGGCTCTATTTCTAAGTGATTTGAATTATCAGCTGGTGTGTCTCTGTCACACCCAGATGAAACATATACCACCATTTCCACCGTGAAGATGAGAAAACCAGTCACAGCTGCCTGTAACTGGACCCTGACAAAGATGGGGTTTGGGGGATTCCAGTTCCCAATCTGTGCCCCTCGGTCTGCACACTTAGGTCCATGCATTTTGCTCTAGCATTTCCCTGAAAGAAGGTTTACCCTAAGAGAAAAAGAGAGGCCAAGAATCAGAGACACTACGTTACAGAATGAATCTATGCAGACCAAGTGTTATAACAGAATCAAACGTGAGAACCAAATTAAAAATTCCAAGGAGCATGTTGTGAAAATGCAGTTGTGACAGGAGTTAATTCAATCTAAATGAGTGCAAGGAAGGGGGATTCTATGAAGTCTGTAGTTTTTAAAGGATATTAGATGATTTAATAAATAGTTTCACTGGGGCCAGCAGGTGAAGGTGGGGCAGACTGCAGAGTTTCAAATGCGATTAAGCAGAAAACGGAGATGTTACAGCCGGATCATTTCCTGGAGGAAATGAGCCAAGATCCTAGCAAAGCCTAGGCTCTTCAGAGAGGGAGGGCACCATTTGGCCAGGCCAGAGGCCGCAGAGGCGTCTCTGGAGCGGCCCTGGCAGGGCACCTGTGCTCAGGAACCGCCTTATGCATGATGCTCCTGGACGCTATTCCTGGTGCCAGCGAGCGTCCCAGCATGCCTCAGGTCGAACGAGGAAGATCTGGGTAACTAAGACTGTTCCTTCAGACGTTTCCTGTTCCTTCAGAAAAGGCTCCCACCATTTCCCTTAGTAAACTTGAGACAAGGTCTTGGATTATTGTGGCAAGTGCACAGCTTAGGACAAAATAAGTCTTCAATGGATTTCTCTCTCTCTCTCTCTCTCTCTCTCTCTCTCTCTCTCTCTCTCATGTTTCATAGCGCGCAAGGCATGACAGCCTTCCACAGTTCCT
>NW_008334665.1:1660602-1726219 GCF_000622305.1 Nannospalax galili | reverse complement strand
GTCTTTTTGAGACAGGGTCTCCCTGTAGCCCCAGCTGTCCTGGAACTCACTATGCAGACCAGGCTGGCCCTGAACTCACAGATCCGCCTGCCTCTGCTCCCCAGTGCTGGGATTAAAGGTGTGCACCACCACACCCAGCTGGATTTCTTTTTTTCTTATTAGAACTTTGCCCACGTCTCTTTCTCAACCAAAAAGATTGTAAAATGAAATTTTGAAATGTTATGGTCTAACCACTAAAATTTGCAGAAAGAATTCTACTTCTGTTATAAAGTTATCAGTTGTTATTTATTGACAAATACGTTTAGGGTTAAATCTTAAAAGATAAAGGAATCATTATGTGCTTTGATTTTACGTGAAACCTTTATCCCCAGTTGGTATCTAATCCCTGGCTTATCTACACTCTAGAATAAATTTCAAGTGCTTCAACATCCAAGATTAGTTTTGGTACTAGTAGAAGTTTATATAATTTAATCCAAGCATCTAAGGGTTAGACTAACATCTCAGCAGCGGCCTTTACAGCGATAAACAGCTTTAAATACTGGATCTTTCACCATGGAAGGAGCAGCATTCTAACCTCTCCAGAACAGCTGCTCACGTTGGACTGCAGGCTGCAGGCTTCATCAGAACCCTGCTGCCCACAAAGGTCCAGACTGACTCCAAAGCTGCCCTCCTTTCTCTGGCAGGTCTACAATGTCTGGGACTGACTGATGTCTCTCTACCTTCATGTTTTTTATTAGCTTCCTAAAGGAGCCTTTCCCAAAATATGTCCTGCCCATGCTACAGGTCTGCATCCTATGCAAAGTTCAAATTTGTGTACGTAAAAGGTGACATAAATTCTTTGCTGTGCTGTTCTGATGTGATTCAAAGATCCCTAACTTGATGTTCTCAGTGCCTTCTTACCCCAGCTCCTTTCTGAAGAAGGAAGAACCTGGGATTACTGTCTGCAGAAGCCCAGGACCTAGAGAAGGGACAGACTGACTCCCATAGCCAGGGTCCTGGCATCTCACAGGCCCTGAAGACAGACTCAGGTGCTGACTCCCTAGCAAATGCATTCAGAGGACAGATCTTGAGTCCCTGAGAAAGACGGTCCTGTGGTAAAACTGGCACAGGACTTTTCAAAGCCTTCTCCCCAAGGAGCAGGAGGATTTACGATTGCCAGCGATTCAGGCTGAGGGACACAAGGCCCCTCTTGGTCATTCAGTGCCTTAAAATAGCTGGAAATCCTACTCTAAGCCCAAGAGGGAGAAAACCCCCAGTGCTTCAGCTCTGACTGCATTTCCTGTCTTCATTGAAATGAGACATAATCTGATTTTCATAACTTTCTCTAAAGTAATATATTTTCAGTAGCACAGTTTTCTATCTTGTTTTCTGCATTTTTTCAGGTAATGTGGGTAACAGCCTAGTGGGACGTCTCTGCTGAGACAAGGAACAAATCAGATCAAGGTGCCAGGGGAGTCCAGGTGTCGCCCTTCATGAGACACTGGTACTCAATGTGTCCCTTTCCCTTAGGAAATTTGTCAGACGGTGAATTCACAGACAAAACTCCAGTTCGTTCATTCAGTCTCTCATTCATTTATTTAATTTTCACTCTGGATACATTCTAGAGAAGAAAAACAGAAGGCTCTGCTGGTCCTGGGTTACCCACTTCCCCACTCCATCCACCTGCCTTTCTCCTTTCTGCCCCCCAAACCTCTGCCACTCTCTCCTTGGAAGAGTCTCTCTCTCTCTCTCTCTCTCTCTCTCTCTCTCTCTCTCTCTCCCCCTTCCCCCATCCTCCCTCCCTCCCTCCTTCTCTCCTTCTCCAGTGAATGCCATGGACTCCAGGGAGGCTCTGAAGGCCAGGCTTCTTGCTGAAATTCCCTGTGAAGCCGGAGAGCTCCCTTTACCCTCTGAAGGGAAGACGTCATGGAGATCCTGGCTTCTCTCCAGAAGAACAGACATACTTGCTACTCCAGAAACTGAAGGTGAAGATGCAAAGTTGTAAGGCAAGTTCTAAAAGTTCACTTGGAAGGTACGCTACTCCTTTACAAGAAGTTAAGCATGTGTTACTGTGCAGGCGAAGGGCAGACACACCCGAGGAATGGGGTGCCGTGAGCCTTAGGTTCCGATGTGGACAGGCAGCTATTTCCCTGGTGGGGAAGGGGTACCACAGACAATCCAGAGATGCAGAGATTCCTTCGTGGACTCAGAATCCTAACGTCTCCTCTTCCTCCTCTTCTGAGGAGGTAACTCTCCTTACAGCTCAAGGGTAATAAAACACAGGACACAAGGCTCACAACTGTATGAATGTATGTGCACTTGTGCAGATTCAAAATGATCCAAGCAGTTCATCCACAGTGGCAAACTCCTGGCAACTGCATTGGGAGAAACTGGCCAAGGTTAGAACAGGAAGCAAACGCACATTGCGGTCACGGACCGTGGAACTCTAACAGACACAGGAGGAACCAGTACTGCCATGTGACAGAGATTTGCTTTGGTCAAGATCTGAGTGCTAAGAGTTGGAATCCAGCCAAGCATTAGGAACACAGTGTAATTGTGGGTAGCAAGGGTTTGGGGGCCACCGGGGGTGTGGGTAGCTGAGGGGAGAAAAGAATCAGGTCTTGCCTTGGCTCAAAGTCCTTTTGCTAGAAATGAATATTCACCTAGTTGCCTTTCTCTCCTACAGAGATTGTGTTTCCGCAGTAGCCTTCACTCTGACTTTACACAGCAAAATGTGAAACCTTGTTTAAAGCACAGACTCCAGCATCTGCCTCCCATAACTTCCTCTTGGTTCTGTGCCTTGAAGACTGGCTGGAGAAAGGCTTAGGATAACAATCAACCTGCAGCCAGAATATTCAATTCTTTTCATGCAATAAGCTGCTTCCATTGCTGTCTCAGAGTCACTATTGTCTCTAAGTTGTACAAGCATTTACCTGCACAAAAAACTGGTGAGCTATACACAAGCATCATTTAAAAATAAATATTCCAGGTGGGGAGGTTGGAGAGATGGCTCAGTGGTTATGAGTACTGGCTGCTCTTGCAGAGGACCCAGGTTCCAATCCCAGCACCTTCATGGCAGCTAACAACTGTCTGTAACTCCAGTTCTAGGGGATCTGACACCCTCTTCTGACCTCTGCTGGCACTGCATGACACAGGTGCACTTATGTACATATACATGCAGGCATAACACTCATACATATAAAATTAAAATAAAATAAAAAATACTTTTAAAGGCACTGGTCAGATGTAACTTTTAACACATTCTTCTATTAAAGGAACTGGGATGAATAACTTATTGTTGGGTTGAATCAGGAAATACACAAGTAAGTCTTGTACGTGCCAAAAAGAAGGAAAAACAACCAAAAAAGCAAATCTAAAGCGTCAAAAAACAGAAATAAAATCCCATTTAAACAATTAACAATGTCATAGGACACAAAGACCAACTTGGAAAGTTTCTAAAGGCCAGAGCTGGAGAATTTCAACAAAAAACAAACACAGAGAAGTACATTTGAATTATATTCCAAAGTACAAAAATACCCTTAAGCTATACAGAGGTATAATTATGTGAGAGAAAGGCAAATGTCTGGTGCAGAACTGGGCAGAGTACACTCAGAGGCAGGCCCTGCCTCACCCTGGTCAGAGCAGCCACTGGTTTTGAAGAAAATTATGTGAAAAGGTGAGGACAGAATAACTTTCTAGCAGAAACCTGACAGACTGCCCCAGCCACAGGACCAGGCTTCAGGGCTGTGAGGCATCCTGTTCACATGTCCCCCGACAGGCTGTGATGAAAGAGTTACTGTACTCGGTGCTGTGCCTCCCCAAACCCCCTGACCAAATAAACCACAAGAAACATATCAGAAAAATCCTGTTCAAGATGTACCCTCCAGAAACACCTGGACAGCAGCGCCCCAAACTGTCAAGGTCGTGAGAGGAAGGATGGTCTGAGCCTCTGTCAAGGCCCAGAAGAACCAAAGCAGACCTGCCACCTCTGTCAGGTGGGATCCTGCCTAGAGCAGAAGGAAGACCATGGGCAAACCCTAGAGACGGGAGGTGGAGCATGATCTTCGGGGACTGTGACTATGTCTGCATGAGTTTATTAACTGTGACACAGCACCACGGTGACCCAAGATGCTTATAACAGAGCAAGCTCCATCAGAGCACACGAGAACTCTGCAATATCTTGATGCTTTTTCTCTGAAGCTAAAACTCTCCAAAAATGAAGTTTTATTAAAATTTTTTAAATGTCTGCATGACCCTGCCCTCTTCTATTAAGTACTCAACTATTATCATTTAATTTAATCTTATTTAATTTTCCTCTGTGCAGTGGTGATTCATGAGTCGATCAAAGATTTCCTTTCTAAAAATATTATGGAAGCCATGATAGTTTAATGAAAAAGTTCACTTTAATTAAATAGGAAGAAGACACTTCTGCCTGGTCGCTGCTCCCTGGAGGGAGGGAGCATCCAGGCATCTTATTAGCACAGTCCCCTGGCTCCTTCCCTCCGAATCCATTATGGTTAAGGGACCCGGGAGGACAGAACTAGGCAAAGAGGTTCTGGGCAGATGGATGTGCCATAGATGATATTTTTTTCTTTGCTTTAAAGGAGAAGTTATCCATGAGAGAGACCTAAAGGAAATAATTCTTACTTTCTATTTTTCCAGAATGTTCTGGCCAAGTGAAGTCTCTGAGCAGGTTTGATGAACATAGTAAAAGAAAAGCCAATGTACTTGCTAGGATGGCATTGGGGAGGCATTCTCAGACAGAAGGACAAGTATACACGGTAGAAACAACCTTGTGTCTGTCCCTTTGAGAAGCAGGTGTCAGAGAATCATGATTTTACCTCGGCCCTCAGGTCCACACAGGCTCATTCAGGTACTGGGCGTGGCACGGGGCTCACAGGGCTGCCTGTCACTGCGGTGCTCACAGAGGAGTGAATTTTCAGAAGGAAAAGTGATGTGTAAAATAAAGATTAGGGGCACATATAGCCCCATCCACTCATCGTAACTCTGGTAGGGACAGGTCCTGGGGATGCCGTTAAGAATATTGGGGGCGGGGGTGGCTCAGTTTGTAAAGTGCTTGTCTTGCAAGTATGAGGGCCTGAGTTTCTTTTCCCAGAACCCATATAATACACCAAAACAGGGTGGGGTGGCATTTGCTCACAATCCCAGCGCTGTGGATGTGGAGACACAGGGGTTAGGTCTGCTGGTGGACCAGCCTAGTCTACTTGGCAACCTTCAGACCAACGAGAAACCCCATTCCACAAAAACGTGGAGGCAGCTGAGAAACCAAATCTGAGGTTGTCCTCCGGCTCCCATAACCACGCACACGCACACACACATGCATGCGCACACACCCATACACATGCACGCACACGCACGTACTAAAAAATAACAAAGTTCATCACAGGCCAGCAACACCCTTGGTGGGGGAATGGGAGTCTCAGAGGACAGTGGGCAGGGAGGCGGAAGGTCCATCAAGCCCGTACCGGGCAGGCCAGTGGGGCGGGCCATCTTGGAGGACACACAGCTCCACAGGGTCAAAGAAAAGCTTCTGCCAGGAAACCCTTGAAAGCCAAGAGTAAACGTTGGAGTGGATGCTGAAACCTTGGGTGAGGGAGACTGCAGAGGCTTTCTTGCTAAGATAAAGAACTACCTTATGTGGGGTGCAGGAGCAGGAGAGAGCTGGGCTGTGCTGCTCACAGGACAGCCCCTCCCAAGATGGCCTGTTGGGTGAAGGAGGGGCCACAGGAGAATTTAGAGAGGGGCTGATTAAGAACTGAAGGGAGAGGAGTGTCCAGGATGTACCTCAGGTTTCCAGCCCGAGACTCTTAGGGAAGAGGATGTGGGTGTGATTCACAGGCCGGTGTACTCATAAAGCTGGCACTGAAAATTTCAGACGTGTTCATTAATAAATGTGAGAAGTGGCTTAAAAAGTAATGAGCAGAGGTGAAAAATATGTCCACAGGGCCTAAGGCTCTTAGGAGTTAGCAAGCAAACCACAGCTATACAGCATTGGTATGGGAAAACAGGAAAAGCACACTCACGGTCTTCAAGTCAGGGTTCAGAGTGCTACATAAGACAGCATGAAGTAATAATCGGAGCTCGTGACCGGCTATAAACAGACCAAGGGGAAGAAAGAAAACCACCTCCCTCCCAAAGCCACTGGGTCTCTGGTCCATAGGAACAGTGACCAATCTATTCACGGGAACATTCACGTCTGAAAGGAAGAGGGAGATGCTGTTTGTAATTGCCTGAGGTAAACAGGAAATGTGTCCTGTCCCTGGCAGGCCAGATCCTGCCACCCTTCCCTGACACTTCTCAGTTCACCTCACAGGAGGGTCTCAACTGGTCATGGTCACAAGAGATGTTTTTATTCAAATTTTTACTAGTCTTGACTAGGACTATCCTTTGCAAGAGGGTGGTCATCAGTTAAAGGCCTTTTCACTACCTGGCAGGGCTAAAGTGCCCTCCACACAGATTGTTCTTTGTTATTTTTGTTTTGTTTTCTTAAGGTAGAGTCTTACTCCGCAGCCCCAGCTTGGAACTCCCTATGTAACCAGACTGGTCGCAGACTTACGATGATCCTCCTCCTCAGCCTCCACACCCACCTTCTCCGAACTGGGAACTGTGAGATGCTGTTAAATGAATAGACAGTTCACGGATGTCTGGAGAGAAGACACGTGTAAGGCAGTGTGCTTCTGGGCAGGCCTTTGGGTCACAGCCACCATGTCCCAGGCTGAAGAACAGAGAGATTTCTGCTGGTCTGCCTGATGTGGATGATCCTATTTCTGGGAACCACGATTATCTGTACAGAAACTGTTTGCTTTAAATTCTTGATATCTGATCTGAAGGTAGAGAACCCAATTTCCCTAAGTCAGTATATCAACAATGTAGCGCACAGCTCATCAAGGGAAAAGGGAAGAAAGTTGAACAGTTGACACTCTGACACCAGCAACAGAAGCCACAGCAAAAGAATTTACTTTGCATTTCCTTTTGGATCAAACATCTACTTTTTTCATATTTAAGAAAACTAACAGCATTTACTCAGATGGTAATGACTATATGTTACTTTTTCTGGTATGTGTTTGTCTGTGTGTGTGTGTGTGTGTGTGTGTGTTTCTGTGTATGTATTTGTGTGTGTATGTCTGTATGTATGTATATCTGTGTATATCTCTGTGTATATGTGTCTGTGTGTGCATGGTGTGTGTATGTGTGTATATATGTGTCTGTCTGTAAAAATGTGGGTCTGTGTGTGTGTGTGTGTGTGTGTGTGTGTGTGTGGTGCTGGAGACTGAACACAGGCCTCCTGCATGCCAGGCAAATGATCTACCCCTGAGTTACATCCCCACCTTCTTTGCTGGGTTTTTCTTATGTTCATTTCTGTTTGTTTTAAAACGCCTTTGCCAACCATGTATAAGTATTACTTCAAAACTGCAGACCATTTAGTGAGTAATGTACTACAACTTGCCCTGTTATACATGTTTGCATTTATTTTAATCTACTCTATCTTGCATATTTTTTTTCTTGTTTTTGTGCTGTGGCAAATGACTCTGCCTTTTCTAGGGAAATGAAGACTAGCCTCAGTCCATCAGGCAGCGTGCACCAACAGTCCTCCTACCATCAGCGTCCAGCCAGGCCTGGTCACATCCTCGCTAACCTGGCTGCATTTTAAGCATCATGTCTTTCCTTAGTCATGCAGCTGGGCTGATTCTCAACAAACTTGATGAACGCATTTGGACTGTCTGCTGTGACCTGGACAGCACCAGCTTTTTAAGGTTCTTGGACTTTGACTTAGTTTGACCTGCTACTGACTGTAGTCCAATGTACTGGCTTAATAGCTTTACGTACTTGGCTTAGTAGTTTTACATGGTGGGTTCATTGATCATTTCTTCACTCAATACAAGGTCAAAGGCTATGCCCAGGTTGTAGTTAATGATGGGGCCTGATCCACAATCCTTGTTTTGCACCTGATCCCTGAGCTTTATAACATCCAGTTCCTCCCTCTACTCTGTGCTGAGGGTCAGGTGTCTTAAACAGGCTTTTATGCACAGGATCTATTGATTACATGCATTTTAGGAGGGCTGAGGGATTGCAGAGGAAGTGAGTTAATCAGATTGGTAATTTTAGAAAGTAGTGATCATTCATGGGGTGGGGTGAGCAAGGAAAGGGAGAGTCCCCAGAGCCCAGGGGCCAGGCGGAGCGCACTTCCCTATCCCTTGACTAATGGTGTACTTCCTTTATTTAACCCTCACATCTAGGATCTTTGCATAGATTTCATATTTTTTTCATGGAAAGAGGAGAGTTTAAGCAGATTTTCAGCTAAAATTACCAATAAGCCAGCCGGGGAATACTCTAGATGCACCTGCAGCTCCCATTTGGCCCCATTGTCTGTAGTTGAGGCTGAGTCAGAATGACAAAATGCTGGGGCAAGCTGGCTAACTTCCTAGGCAACCCCTTCCTGAGGACATTATAAAGCATATTCCTACTGAGCTTTTAAAAGTGCCATCTGTTGCATGGCTTTGAATTATATTGCTGCTCACCTTAACTGTTACGCCACAAAGAATAATGAATAATTAGACATTTTAAAATCTAACTTTTGGGGCTGGAGATGGCTCAGCAGTTAAGAGCACTGACTTCTCCTGTAGAGGGCCAGGGTTCGAGTCCCAGCACCCACATAGCAGCTACAAACTGTCCTTAACTCTATTTCCGGGGGAATTCAATGCCCTTTTCTGAACTCTGTGACATTGCACAACATGGGTGCACTCACATACATGCAGGCAATACACTCATACACACAAAATAAAAATAAAAAATATTTTTAAAAAACGTCTTTCATACATCACATACATAAATATTTTGGCCTCAGTGAAATAGATTTCTATAATTGTGGCTACCTAATGAAGTAAGCAATTTAGTGTGAATTATTTTATGGACTTCGTAAGACACATGCTTAGCAAATGACCCTCGTAATCCTGATTATGGAAAATGATAATCTCCCCAATGCTTAAATACATTTGTGATTCTTGTGTTCTTGTGACAGCACAGGAAAATGTAACCCCATTGGGTGTTCAGTTCCAAACTCTGCATGTGAAGGAGATGCAGAACAGGGCAGAGGTAAAAATCCAATTTTATGGATGGCATAGGGTGTACATATGTAAAGATCCCTAGTGTTTATTTATATTCTAGATTCTCAATTGAATTACTTCCATAATATATATATATATGTGTGTGTGTGTGTGTATCTTTTTAAAAATCTGCTTTCCTCCCTAACACTTATAAATAGATTCTGCCAATGTCTCTATGATCTGTAAACCAAGAAATGTCATGAGGAAGTTGCTGTAAGTTACTAAGTGCTGAATGAATTACTGGATATTCAATTAGAACAGGTGCAGTTTAACCACGAGGAATTAGCTGCACTGTGTGTGTCTTTGGACCGAGAGCACAAACACCGACATCTCACAGTTTAGAAAAGCCTCCAGCAAAATGACCCCCTCTTTGTTCCCCCTGCCCACCTCACCCTCCTTCCACTCTGTCTTCATTTTTCCTCTGAGTATTCACTGTCACAACAGTGCAACCCTGGCCCTTTCAATGTCACATGGGCCTGGGTAAGCTCTGAGTAGTTTTGGTCAAGCTGGATGCTTAGAAAAATCTCTAAGAAGATATATATGATGCATGCACAGTAGAAAAGTATCTTCCTTGAGATATTAACCAATACAGAGAGAGAGAGAGAGAGGAGGAGGAGGAGGAGGAGGAAGAGGAGGAGGAGGAGGAGGATTTTCCCAGATCTGTGCCTATGTCCTGTGTTCGGTGCCCTGAGATCTGAGGTGCTGAAGAGCACTGAGCATCTCTGTTATATTCTTGCCAGAGAGCTCAAACTTCAGCCACATCAGACTCAGCAGAAAATATTAGATGAGCCAAACGGAGGGACAACCTACCAAACAAGCAATCATTCACGTTCACACTTGACAAGGTCAGAGAGAGGTGGAAGGATGGAAACCAGCAGAAAGAGGAATAGAGGAGGGGTAGGAACCCAAACAGAGTGTATATTCTGGAACAGAATAGACACAGGGAAAATTGGACAAAGCCCAGTAAAGTATGTGCTTTAGCTAATAACCCTGTGTCAACATTAATTTCTTCATTTTGGTCATTGTACTCTGGTTATGCAAGATATTAACTTTGGGAGAAGGCAGAGTGAAGGTTACATGGGACATCTGGACTATTTTTGAAAAACTGTATGAGTCTAAAATTATTTCGAAATGAAAGCTTAAAAAAAATTAAACCCTGAGATTGTTTTGTAACTTTTTTATTGAATTTTTATGTATTTCATACAGAACATCTTAATCATATTTCTACCCCCTTCCCCATGGGCACTCTCCCATATGCCAATGGGGAAGGAAGCATAAAGATGATTGAGAATCCCTGAGATATTTGCCTCAGCTCTCTGGGCACAGCGAAGGTGCAAGGAAGGGGGCAGGAGCCCGAGCAGGCATTGGGCCCTGGGAGCCGGGACCATGAACTTCAGCAGAAGGCTGGCCATCCTTTAAGACTTGGCTGATTCAGAAGGAAGCCCTACTCCCACACCATGAGGTGCTCAAACTCACGTGCCTTGGTCCCAGGGTCCCCACACAGTGACCCTCACACAGAAGAGCAGTAGCTGCCCCAAAGGAAAGAACCATCAAGGGTAGAAACGGCATCAGCAGCATTAAGAAGACCAGATCTGCAGCCCAGAGGATGAAATAAATATCCAGGAGTCCAGGACAAAGACAGTGCTCTTGGGAGAAGAGAGAGAAACCACCATGCAGGGGACCCCCAGTGTTCCCTCAGTTCTCTACCCGGGTTTTTTAGCACTCTGCACAGCAGCTCCCTTCCACAGAGCCCAGGGGAACAGGGAAGAAAGGGTGATAGGACAGTGAAAATCCAGCCAGCCCCATCTCAGGGAGGTGACAGTGTCTCTGTGGCAGTGACACCGGGCTGACAGCTGGTGATCATGAAATGAATCCGTGAGTCTCCTCTGCAGTCCCCTCCCAAAGATCTAAGACCCACTATAAACATCAGAGAGCTGCGGTGGAGCTTGTCTTGAAGCTCCTTCCAGTCCTCAACTTTGTCAAACCCTTTGAAACCTGGAAAATGAGAAAACCTGTCACAGCAGAGAGTTAGGTAAGGCACGCTGGCATCTGAATGCTAGTCAGATCCTGGACACCGAGGCAGAAATAGGGTGGTAGCAAAAACTACAGAGATGTAAAGACTTGAAGGTTAGGTTCTTAGAATTTCTGTCAGCTCATTTGTAATAAAGTCACACATCACGTGAAGCCCTAGCCATAGGGGGTGTAGCACACAAGGGAACCCCTCTACTGTCTTCCCAACTCTTTCATAAAGGAACAAAACCAACCAGTGATATCAAACAACCACACCCAAGACACAGGCACGCTGACTTAAATGTGGCTATGTGTCTAGTGTCCCTAGTGACATGTTTAGTGACCTCACAGAATTATAATAGTAACCTGAAGTGTCCACGGATGACTCAGTATGTAACCTGCTTATCTTGCAAGCACAGAGACCCTAGAACAGAACCCATGCCAAGCCCAGGCCTGGCAGTACAGCTTTGTAATGAAAACGCAGCAGAAGACACAGGTGGATTCCTGGGGTTTCCTGGCCAACAAACCCAACTGGTGGGCATCCGGTAATGAAAGACTCTGTCTCAGGAGGTGGACAGGCCCTGAGGATGAGCTCGGCCAGCGTCTGAGCTCAGGCTGCCATGAGCACACGCATGCAAGTGCGCACTCATCCAGATATGCACGAACACACGCAAACACACCTGCACGTGCAGACAAACGCACGCATAGAAATGAAGCTGGGTGGGAGACCCGACGCTGTTTCTGAACAGTGAGGCTTCGGAGGGAAGTCTCTGGAGTGTGCTGACACAGCTGCCCTTCCTCTGCAAGGTGGCAAGAGGGCACAGAAGACAGGCCACAGCACGGGGAAGAGGGAGACTAGGCTTCCAGAGCCCCTGTCACAATTCCTTTACTTCAAAGGAATAACCAACACCATGCCCCCCCACCACACACACTGCCCCTCCACCCAGGCGAGCCATCACCATACCCATTCTGCATGAGAGATAGAGGAGATCCATGCAAGTGCACGCCTGAGCTACTGCTTTTCATGGGGTAGGGGGAGCTCTGGATCCAGGGTGAGGCTGAATTTCTACTGCTTGATCTCTCTCTGGGCAAGACTTAGTCTCAGTTTGCCCTGCTTCTCATCACTGACCCCCTGGCTTCTTTGCTAACCAAGATAAAAAAGGTGTTATCCACTATGTGAAAGAATGCTCATTTAAATATTTCAGGAGATTTCCCTAAGCCTAGCCTGTGTAAGCTGAAATACCCTGCCCAGCTCCCCCCATAGGAACTGTGCCCCATCCCCTGGTATCTCCTTGAGAGCAGGGACTCCAGGCAGGATTTCCTCCACCCACCTAGCACCCTAATTCCCATAGGGCATGCCCCAACAAGGCAAAGGGTATGAGGAAAGGAAGTGTGAGCTCTTTCTGTGGTAAAAGGTATAACTAGAAACAGTCTCCTTTCCAACAGATCATTCCATTAACCAAAGATTAAGAGACAGACACACTCCAGTGGGCTTTGCATGTGCATTAAGCTCAGGAGCCTAATGGCATCTTCATCATGTCATCATGGATTGCCTGGGTCCGGTGTGTACAGGGGCTGCATAAACTTGAGCATCCCCAGGGTCAAGTGAAATCCACTTTTCTCAGTGGAGGGAGAATCGTTTTAAGGATAGGGTGGGGATAGGGTGCAGGGAATATGAGTGGAATAACATTTTATGGGAAAGTCCATTGCCCTTTAGTGACAATGTCACTTAGTGTTCACTTTGAACTACATTCCAGGCATCTGTGCCCCACTCGAGGAAGCCTAACCAGATGCCATCTTTGCAACAGTGGTCCCTAGCATCTCATAGAACATTCTAGAATAATCTGTCTTCTGCAACATTGTTTTCCAGCTATGAGGAAGCAGTGGCTGTTGTAGACAGTGATCTCTGACCAGTGTGAACTCAGCTCTGCTTCTGCCCTTTGAACTTGACAGTATGGAACCGTCAGATGTCTTCTGTGAGATACCTGCACGTTTCGGTTTTCAGAGAAACTGCCCAAAGAAACCGAAATGTTATTTTAATGCCAAAGGTAAATATGTTTTCTGCTAAGAAATTTGATTTCCCAACAGCATGCCTTTCCTTGCTCAGAAGGACTCAGGCCACCACATCCATTTGGTAGAGAGATGCTTACAGGTCTCAAACACAGTGGCTTCTCAGCCTCCCTTAACCAATAGTCACAGTGCTATAGTTACTTTACTTTTCCAGTTGCTGCAAAAAAAATACCCTGAAAAAGCAAATTAAGAAAGCAAGGTTTTATTTAAGCTCACAATTCAAGGGCAAAGTCCGTTGTGGCACAGAAACCAAGATGGCAGGAACTTGAGGCAGGTGGTCACATGAATTCACAGCCAGGACTCAGAGAGAGGAAAGCTCATGTTCACTAGGCTTTCCCCTGGTTATTCAGCCCAGGACCCAAGCCCAGGGAATAGGACCACCCACCTTTAAAGCAGGTCTTCCCCCTCAATTAAACTAATCTAGATAACCCTTCACAGGTGTGTTCAAAAGCTAACCTAACCTAAAGAACCCCTCACGGGTGTGCCCAGAGGCTAACCCAATCAAGGTGATCCCTCCCTGGTATGTTTAGAGTCTATGCAAATCTAAATAATCCTGCACAGATGTGTCTCAATCTAGATAACCCATCTCAGGTGGGAGCAGAGTCTTGTCTCCTGAGAAGTCCCAGAGCCTGTCAAGTGGACTGCCAATGTGAGTAATCACATCTGTAACACTGGCCTTAGCTTTGTCTGGCCCCTTTGTTCCCAGAGCACTTGGATTTCAGACACATGTTCTGCTCCTAGAAACGCTCATGGTCCTGTTGCCTCAAAGTGGGAGAGCAGAGGCCGGGGTAAACCTTCTGCCATGTTCCTCTCTTGACCACACAGAACCGGGTTGGTTGATGGTGATTATCAGCTTGATGGGACGGACTCACCTAAGTGACAAGCCCCCCGTTGTACCTATTGCCAGAGATGCTTGAAGTGGGAAGACCCACCGTGCAGGTGAGGAGCACCATTGCATGGTCTGGAAGCCTGGACCAAGTACAAAGAGAGAACCAGGCAAGCATCATCCCTCATGTTTCCTGGCTGTCCATACAGTGTGACCAGCTGCCTCTAACTGCTACTGCTCCTGTCTCCCTTGCCATAATGATCTGCCCTCAGATCAGGAGCCAAAACACATCCACCCTTCCTTCATTGCTTTGTCAGGTTTCAGTCACCACAATGAGAACAAAAATAGCAGAGTACAACAAACAGATCCCAGAGTGCTGCTAAATTGCGATGAACACAAACACAGACCAACCTGAGGCCAGTTGCTTGCAAATGATGGATTGGTTTAGGCAAACATATGAAGAGTATACTATAACATTACAACATCTTTAAAAAGTGCTTTTATTTATGCCTATCAATAAATGTATAGGTCACATACTTCATATATTGGCAAATAACTTGTTCAAATAATTTGGTAAATAGTTTATAAATATTTAAAACATGCTAAAGCAATCAGCGACATTTATGCTTGTATAATGTTTCAAAAATACTTAATAACACTATGAAGGTATTTTATGCAGAAGAATCACCTCACTTTGTTGTATTAAAATATAAACAGAATTTACTCTTGTAGTGGCTGTTATGTACATTGTTATACTGGAAGTTAATGTCTCAATTCTTAAAAGTGATTCTGTGTCCCCGAGAAACTTTGTAACTCTGAATAAATATTAAAAATGTGGAGCGTTAAGAAGTGAATGAATGTAAGGACCACATCCAATTCCCCAGTGCTTAGCTGGTATCTATGAAATGTGAGTAGACCATCCCTCAGAGATGGGCATAGCTCAACTGGACCACCAACTTCTTTCCTTAAAGTTCATCTTCACAGCTGGTGTTTGGATCTGTCTCCTGTGATCACATGATTCCTCCGCTCCTGACAGCACAGCTGGCTCCTCTGAATTCACACTGTCAGATTCTGTTCTGTTGGCCTGTGCTGTTTGCTGTGTTTCAGCTGCAGCTAAACTCTGGACTGCTGCCCAGGAAGCCTCACTGCTACACCCCTCTGTTACCACTCCCCTCCCATCCAAAGTCTTCCTTCTAGACTGCCATCCGTATCACCTTCCTCCCTGTATCTGACAGAATACAGTTTGATTGGCTGTCTCTGTACAATTCAAAGGTAAGCCTGGGAGAGATGAGTCCCAATCCAGAGAAAGGTCTAAAGTAGCCTAGTGGACAGTCTGCATTCCCTAGGGGGGCACACAAGGAAGGACCCTGTCTCTCCAGTGGGTTATCTGTCAGGTCCTCATGTCACGTAGCACAGAGGAGATTGAGCCACTCCTGTACCACTAAGACCAAAAGGACCTGAAAGAAACAACTTAAAGACGGATTTATTTTGGCTCACGGAACCAGTGGGTATCACTCAATCCTGTAGGAGAAAACGTGGCTAAGCAAAACAGTTTATCTCATCCTGGCTCAGAGAAAAAGAACAGGAAGGGATCAGGAAACGTGCTCCCACAGGGACAGGCCCTCAGAGACCCACTTCCTCCACCATCTCCCAATAATCTATTCAGATATTTAGTCCATCAGGGCATTGAACTGTTCTTTAGGTCAGAGCCCACATGGTGTAATCATCTCTGGAATCATCCTCACAGACACCCCAGTGGTGTTTTTGGTAATCTCCTAAGTGCTTCCTAATCCAATCAAACTGGCAGTCATAATGAACCATCACAGACAGGGGCTCTGAGACCAGCCAGGAGGGATGTCATTACTGACCTCAATTAGGGCAGAAAAGCAGGAGGCTTTCCTTCAAGGAATGGAGTGGAAAAGCCTTCTGGACTCCTGGGATATAAAGAAAGTGAGCACTACAAGGGCACACCCAAACTGTGAGGTTCGGGATGACACCGTGATCGCCAAGAAGCAGAGGATGTTACCGCTCTGCATGAAGCTTTTAGAGAACACTCTCTGGTGGCTAGCAGGTTCCACGGTGCACGGACTTTGTCTACAAGAACTTACAAAACCCTAGCTGGGATTAAATTTCCTCGAACTGGAGAAGAAGAGTGTTTTAAAAACAAACAGTTGTGCTCTTTGGTATTCTTTAGAAAGACGGTAACAGATGGCATCTATGCCCTGTTCAGCAGCACAAGATTCTTGTGTGGTTTTGATGAAAACTCACTCCCAATATTTTTAAAGAGTATGTCTTAGCTCACTGATAAATGTCAGGCTATGCTTAGTCTGCATAATCAGAAACAGGGCTTATTTCAAAATCATCCTAGTATAATTGGTCACTGGTGGCCTTTTCTACTGACCTCACACAACAGGCATGAGAGACATACATCCCAGTTGGAGAGGACATGCCAAGAAATTAGTTTAAAGATTTAATATAAACGTTGTTTACCAATCTTAAGAATGAACACCTGGATCCCTTGGGTTTCCTAGGAGGCAGCCCAAGGCAATCGTTTATTTCAGCTCCCACAGGCATATTTGTACAACACATTCAGAATGTTATCCAAAGACTTCAGAGAATTAGCATGAAGAGTTATGAATTCACAACTTCTTCTAAGAGTGTAGGTTCCTCTTCACAGTTTTGATTGACAGCTGTCAAAAATACTCATAGTTCTCATTCCAAACTACAGCTGCTAAGATTCCAAAGCATACAAAATCCACAATCAAATAAGGATAGTGCATCTTACTGTAAATTGTAATATTTATTTTCTCAGAATCATATCCAAGACACGAAGCCAATCCAGTGTCCCATTCCTTGACTTATGTCCCAGTCTCCTGGACTGGTCTCAGAAGTAGAAAGGACTGACAGACACTTGGTCTCTGCTAGCTACTAATATTTAAAGGGAAGTTTATTCTACCGAATTAAAAACATGCTGTTCTATAGCTTTATTCTTGAACAAACATCGGCCCCTCAAAGGAACACAATCTGAGCCTTGTTCTAGGAACTCTTCTAGGCTTTGATGTTGGCAGAAAGTGCCTGTCTTCCCTCAGAGTGTCACTGTTTTGGAAAGATGTAGAACTCAGCTAGAGGATGTTGGTCACTGAACATGGGTCCTGGAAGGTTTAGTCCACCTCTGCATCCAGAATGACATTGTTTCTTGGTTGGGGCCATGTGAAAAGCTGTGCTGCAAGGACCAGAGGCTGACCCATCATGGCTACCGTGCCTTCCCCACCACAGTGGATGGTGCCCTCTGAGGTCTGAGCACACACTGACCTCTCCTTCCTTAAGCTGCTTCTGTGAGGTATTTTGTCATCATGATGAGAAGCATAACCAATAACTCAGCTAGGTTTTTAACCTGTTAAAACTTGTGACTGGGGCTGGAGAGATGGCTCAGTGGCTAAGAGCACTGCCTATTTGTAAAGAGGACCTGGGTTCAGTTCCCAGCATCCACATGGCAACTAACAACCATCCGTAACTCCAGTTCCAGGGTATCCGATGCCCTTTTCTGACCTCCTCAGGCATTGTCCGACATGGGTGCACTTACATACATGCAGGTAATACACTCATACACATAAAATTAAATAAAAATAGTAAATACAATATTTTTAAAATCTGTGACTGTGTCAGCATCTCTAACCCCATTCTCTTTAGCACAATCTGCTCTTCATCAGGGAGCTTGATTGGACAGGTAGATTCTAACCATCCATAGACCCCCAATCCCTGCCACACTGTTACTTTGAGGAATTATTGCTAAGTTTCCCCTGAAGTTCTCTATATATTGGTGAATACCAAAATGCTGTTATTATGAAACTTGTCAATAATCTAAATTTGAACACAAAGTAGTTCCACAGTTAGCCTGTTGCTTCTTCAAAGAGCAGGCTATTTTTACAAACACATTCCCCCTACACATTTGATGTTGAGCATAGAAATATGGAGAAGCATTAAAATTAGAAGAAAAGGGTTGGAGAAATCCCTCAGCAGTTAAGATTGTTTCTTCTTCTTTCTGAGGATCTGAGTTCTGCTCCTAGCACTGTGTTGGGCAACTCGCGACCACCTGTAACTCCAACTCCAGGGATATGAGACCGTCTTGCTGACATCATCAGGCACCGTATACATGCTTCATACACAACTCCATACAAATAAGGAATCTTTAAAATGAGAAAAGAAAATGCTGTAAACCCACGTAATCTGAATCATTTTCCTGTTGATTGAATTGTCTTGATAGATTATAAGAACAGAGACCCTGGGTTACTGATAAGGTATTTCCAGAAAGGAGAGCAAAGAAAACAGAGGAAAATGGTTCAAGTAATTTAACCAACAAAAACTGCAATAAGCAAGCAAAATCCTGCTGACAGCAAGAAAAACATGTTTTTTTAATTTTATGTGTATGCATGTATGGCCTGCATGTAGTTAAGTGCACCTGTGTCATGCAATGCCCACGGAGGTAAGAAGAGGCTGTCAGATCCCCCTGGGACTGGAGTTGTCAATGGACAATTGTTACTTTGTGGGTACTTAGATTAGAATACAGGTGTTCTGCAAGAACAGTCAGTGTTCTTAACTGCTGAGCCATCTCTCTAGCCCCAGAAAAGCATGTTACTATTCTCATAAAAATAAAATAAAAATACAGGGGCTGGGGAGATGGCTAATTGGATAAGAGCCCTTTGTTCTGCAAGCCAAGGACCAGAGTTCAATCCCCCAGCATCCATGCAAAAATCTGGCCGTGACTGTGCACAGCTGTAACTCCAGAACTGCAGGGTGGAGACAATTGGATCCTGCCGGCTTATTGACCAGCCAGCCCAAATGTGAATTTCCTGTCAGTTCAGAGACCCCGTCTGAGACGGCCAGTCTTGTCACCTTAACACACCTAAGAAGAACCCTCAATTGAGGAACTTCCTCTATCTGACTGGCCTGTGGATATGTCTGTGAGGCATTTTCTGGATTGCTAATCAATGTATGAGCCCAGACCACTTTGGGAAGTGGCATTCCTGGACAAGTGGACCTGGGGTGTTTATGAAAGGTAGCTGAGCAAGCCAGAGGGGCAAGGCAGTGAGCAGAGTTCGCCATGGTCTCTGCTTCAAGCGAGTTCCTGCTTTGGCTTCCTTTATGATCAACTGTAGCCTATAAGCTAAGTAAATATTCTCATTCCAAGGTTACTTTAGACCACTGTGTCAAGGCAGTGATGTGCAGATTAATCAAGGTAGACACCTTGGGTCCTGCTTGCTTCTGTGTGTGCATTCAGAGGTACAAATACCCCTAACCTGAAGTGCATGCACCTTGCACACACACACACACACACACACACACACATGCAGAGAGAGAGAGAGAGAGAGAGAGAGAGAGAGAGAGGAGAAACATAATGATTATGATATTGCTCATGTGTCCAGATGACTGTTAAAGTATTTATGCTTTATCAAATGAGTTTAAAGTCTTTCACAAGAAACAAACCATTTCTAGAGAAGTGGAAGTCCTAGACACAGCTCACTACACATCCTCCTCTGCCGTTTCTCTAAACCCATCCTTCTTATAAATCTGTGATAAAATCCCTCCCTGTACATAATTTTATTGTACATATCATCGCCCTGATAACAAGCATCACAGTTACTTCCTATTTTCCATGTTTTGGAGGGATTTTTCCATGGAAACCGATGCACATTATTAGGAGCACATTTGCAGACACATATCCTGCAAGTTGGGAACATTTTCTTAAGCTGGCTACATGTTGCTAATTTGCATTTCCTAATTATACTGATTTTTATTACCATCAGTAGTTTGTAACTTTTCACTTTCCCACATTCCCCAATGTTTGGACTCTTTTCTTGATGCTTAACTGTCATCAATTTTAAATCAATTCAGTGCCAATGGCTTTTTCAGTTGCATTACCTGGCTATCTCGGTGTCAAGCTCAGGTCCAGCCAGGGTCCTGGGCCCTGGTCTCTCTACCACACAGTGTCCTTCATGATTCCATCAGCTTGTGGCTTATGACTGTCACTATCTGATCCGGCTGTCAGAGGCCCTCACTCATCTTTGAATCTTTAAAAAAAATTTCATGCAATTCAAACTTACCGGTTTTATAACATTTTGTATTTTTAAAAATTCACCTTCTTTATTTTTACTCTATGCGTGTGAGCGTTTTGCCGCATGTCAATGTGTGCGTGCACTGCCATGGAGTCAGAAGACAACATCGAGCATCTGGAACTGGAGGTGCACTTAACTGTGAGCTGCCATGTGGGCTGCTGGAAACCAAACCCACGTTCTCTGCAAAAGAATCCTGTACTCTGAACTACTGGGTCAGTTTTTGCACATTTTTCACTTTGCTGGTAAATATTCCATTAAGTTCCTAAAAGTTTTCTCTATCTAAATTCACAAATACACTTTTTATATTCCTCTCCCAAATTTGTAATGGTTTCCCTGTTTACATTTAAGATTTTAATCTATATGAAATTTATTTGGGGATAAGATGTGCCTTAACAATTTAATGTAAACAATTCTAAGTAAGCTCATCGGGTCATGTAAAAATCAAGACATCAAAGTAGTCAGGTAACTTATTGGGAAGAAGAGGTTGTCATCAGGGACTGAAGGGGAAGAGAGAGAGTTATGATGGCAAAAATGACTAAAATTCTTTAAACACACACGAAACTGTCAAAGGATAGAACTGGAAAACAGAATTCAATATCATTAAATTCCACAGGAATGGGGCTGCTTTGACGCTGTGATACCTCTGGCTTCGAGGCTTTGTTCTTTACTTCAGATATCATGGGCTGCAAGCAGAGTGGTAATGTCCGGGACCAGAGTCCTGGCCCAGCTTTGAACCCCACCTGTGTTGTAGAAAAATGCATGTCCCTGCATGATAAGCTAAACAACAATTGAGGAAAAATGAAGTCATGTGCTGCTCAGCAGTATAGCTTCTGGAAGTTTCTCTGCTTCATTTATTTAGGTGTTTCCATTGTATTTTGGATATTTAAAAATCTCACAACAGAATTGTAAAGTTCTCAAACATTTAACTTGATGTGTACACACACACACACACACACAAATCCTGTTGTACATATACAAGTTTGGGTTTGGGTCCCACGTATTTTGTTGCACTTACATTTAATAATTGTTTTATCTCTTTATTAAAGCATTTTACTTTAAGTTGCAGTTTTGCTGATTATAATATTGCTAAAGCAACCACCATTCTTTGAGATGGCATACACTCTACACTCTAAGTTTTAATATTTTATCTGTTACTGTCTCATTATTGGATGACTGGCTTGCTTTATGCAGTGACGTTAGTTTTTTGATGATTTTATTTAGAATGTTGTCTGTAATTTCTTGTTTTCTGATTTCTTTCTTATGTGATGGTTCTGTGTTCTATTTTTTTTATTGTATGGAAATGACAAGCTTTTCACTGTCCTGGGCTTGTTCCAAGTCCAGGAGCCGCATTCTGTCAGTGCAGTACTCTTCGCTCCTGGCCCTCAGGATGGCTTTAGACTATTTACAAGCTCTGGGGAATGCTTCTTTATCTCCAGAATGCACTTTTTCTTTCCCCTGCTAAGCCAATCAGAACATACCAGAAACTTCCGCTTTTATGCAGGCATGAAGGTGCCCTGGTCTTCTGCTTGCCCTGGGATTTTGGCACACATGAGGGGTTGGGCTGACCCCATTCTCTGGCACACTTGAATTAACCGTCTCAACCTGTGGCTCTGATTACCAAGGGGTTCTGCTCAGTGCTGCTTCTTCTCTCGATCCTGTAGAACCCTCAGGCCACCAGAGGCACACTGAGATTTCTTCCTTCACAGTGGGAGCTCTAGCCAACCCTGAGGCCCCTGGAGCTCTGCGCTTGTGAAGCACCCACAAGCATGTGAGGCCCCAGGTCACCAGAAACCATCAGTAAGTCAGAACAGGAGGACGGGACCAACACAGGGGCACAGAATATCAGAAACCAGGTTTGTTTTCAAAGTAGTTAAGCTTTGAGACCATCTGAAACACAGCAACAGGTAACTGGGACATGTCAAATTTCTTTAGAGGGTGTGGACTTAACAATCAGCATTGGGCAATTTTTTTTTTTTTTTTTGAAACAGTGCCTTCCTATAGCCTTAGCTGCTCTGGAACTCGATATGTAGAACAGGTTACCCTGGACCATACAGAGATCTGCCTGCCTCTGCCTCTGCCTCTGGAGTGCTGAGATTAAAGGTATGTGCCACCATGCTCCACTAGGGGTGACTATTTTTAAAATATGTAGTAGCCCTACTATCACAGAGGCCATGTATGGACAGCAGATGTCTCCACCATAACCGGGTCATGAGCCTCATCTACAAGTAGGTCAGGGTGCAGGGAGACTGTGCATTTAAGGTGGGGAGTCCCAGGCCTGAGAGGCATGGCGTGAAGCTAAGCCACGGCCAGTCCTGTGTCTGAGGGGTACACGGCATCTCTACTCTCGGCAGTGACTCTAACAGTCAGTGCTGCAGGCTTTGGAAGCCAGAATAATCCTCTGTACCATTCACTGCCGCAACTCTTACCTATCCAGCTCACAGCAAGTGCCAGATGCACTGCCCCCTCTGCATTTACCACGTGTGCTGCTCAGCACAGTCCTCGGCCCTGAACCCACATGTGTGCTTTGCTGTGGGTTACTTCCTGCACCATTACCGATAGCATACAAATGGGGGTGGTGTTTGTCTTTTCTAAAGCTCTATAAGTAAAAACTGGGAACTTCAAACCATCAAAACTGAGATTCTTACTTAAAAGCTGTCTCCCAGTCACAAGTCCATACACAGACACCCAGAATGCCCTGGGGATTATTTGAATAGTTCTTCCATGAGGCTCGCCAGCATCGGATACACTCAGGGCAGTACACAGTGGAGGGAGTGGAGGGGTGATTTGAAATAAGAATCTCAACTCCAAAACTCGGTGGCTCAAGACTTTCGGTCACTGGGTATGAGCTCAGAACTTGAAGAGTGTCATCTTTTAGTGATAATGCCAGGCCTCATTTGAATACTGTAGACATTGACACTCGGTGCAGGAGGTAGCCTATAGCACAGCCCACATTGAAAAATTGTTAGAAACTTTTTTCTCGTATAAATTCACTCCATAAAGCAATCACCCCTAAAGGCTACTGTTAATAATGACATTCAATTTTACTTATAAGACAAAGGGAACTATTTCGAATAGACAACACCTAGGTGATAAATTAATAAGCACAGGGTGATCATGTCGGAAACAGGTTTAAATTTTTTAAAAATGAGCAGGAAGCCTGTGGCTTGTCCGGTCTTAAGACTGAAGTCCCCTGTCCTTACACGGCTACTCTCTCTGAAACCGCCCACACGGCCTCATCACCCCATCTGTCTGGACCTGCTACTGCCCTGCTTGTCATCATGTCCACATAATTCCAATTATGACTTTGAATGTCATTCGCCTTGCAGTGCAGCCTCTGGCTTTCCTTCCTTACTACACACACTTCTCTGGAGAAGGCAGGGTTATCCTGACGCCAATGAAGATGTTTGTTTATATATTAGTTTCCTGATCTTCACAGATGGGAATCTATCAAATGCATTACTTTTCAGAGTCCACTTAAGAAGATCTCTAGGCCAACAAGAGGGGGGGAAACATCCTGCATTAAAAGTTCCCTGAAAAAGTAAATCACCTAAAGTCTCACAGGAAGTGAGGGCTTGGCTTTAAGGCCCGATTCACCACCACTTTGTGGCCAGTCTTAGCACCAATTTACAAACTTTTCTTCCAAGCTGAGTTTCCACCCCATCTAGTGGAGGTAGAGAGACACGTGCATATAAAAATGGTTATGCATGTATAATGATGACATGCCAAAATAGAGACTTAAATATGGATAGATTAAAGCACTGCATAGTGCCCAAGGTGATTTACTTCTGGGAGGAATAGCTGTGGTGTGGGGTATAATTACTGAATAAATTAAAGCTGTAGACTTGGAAGGACGGAATGGGGAAGCTTAGAGATCTGGAAGAAGTTATGACTTTCTGGTCCTAAAATGTTCAAGAGCCATGCAAATTGGAACCATCAGTTCCCAGCCCATAGGAAATTGTTTTTCAATGTGCTATAGATTTGCCCATCCCCAGGAGTCCTGTGTTTCCATCCTGACAAGGCAGCTCCAGGCACATATGTGTGTGTGTGTGTGTGTGTATGTGTGTGTCTGTATACAACTATACATATACAAGTATATTTGAAACAATGAATTTGCACCAGAAAAATTCTGTGTTCAGTTTCATGGCAAGTCCAACCAGAGCCATAGAAAATGGCTCTGTTCTCATGCAGGGCTCAGGGCCAGGCTTGTCAGCAATTACCTTTATTAGAAGGGTGGACTCCAGTGCCATGGCTGGGATCCAGAGCAACCTGCAGGCTTGGAGCTTTAAATTTAATACAACCCATATTTTAAGCTGTTTCATGCTAATTTTTTTCTGGTTTTTAATGGCCACTTCATTTCTAGAGCACCTCTCATAGTGTATACAGGATAATCCCTCCCCCTTTTAATGTCTTCATGAGCTAATGCTTTGAAAAGATTATTACATCATTTGAAGCACTTTTATTTATTTATTTTTTTTAATTTTTTATTTATCTTTTCCACAACGGCAGAAAAAATGAACTCAGCCTGTATTAATGGGGGCCCAGCCTTTCATGTGGTATAAGACTAAGTAAATAATGTAAACTACACATTTTGAAAACAATATTTTAAGGATTATATTAAGAAAGTGTTTGAGAGACGATACTTAAAATGTACTCTTTGTTTCAAATCTGTAACAGTATGGCGCTGCGCTTGCAGTAGGATATTCTTAATGTAAAGGGATCCTGTCCGTACGTGGGAAACACTAACGATAAGACAGTTTTATCAGCTCCGTAGTTCAGTTTGAAGCAGGAAAGTTAAATGCTCATCAAAAAGAAATGTTTCAACCTGAAATATAAGAAAAATTCTTCAAACGAATTCTGAAAAAACTTCAGGTGTTTGGGCATTTTATGTTTCTTTAAAATATTGCAAATATGTCTTGAAAGTATTAATTAAATAAGTATTTTAATAATATTTAATGAGAATTAAATGACAGGGCTGGAGAGATGACTCGGTTGGTAAAGTGCTTGCACACAAAGCATGAGGAGGTGGGTTCAGATCCCCAGAACCCACATAAAAAGCCAGGCCTGGTGGTGTGGACCTGCAGTCCCAGCACTGGAAGGCGGAGATGAGACAGAGGACAGCTGGAGCATGTTGGCCATCCACAGTAGCAGGTACCAGGTTCAGTGAGTGACTCTCTCAAAACGTAGACAGCAGGTGATTGAAGAAAACATCTAACAACCTCTGGCCTCTACACGCATGTGCGCAAACCTGCATACACACATGCCTGCACACATGAAATGTATACATACACACAGATGAATGGACAAGCCTTGCCATTGGTTACTTGTCAATATGCATGGCAGAATCTAGTTATGGTTTAAATTATATGTGGTTTTTGAAGGTACCGGATTTCAGACTCGCAGCATCCAAACACCCCCTCAATAATTCAAAGTGGGAACCACTAAACGTTCCTGATACTTCTGGGTCCACGTGCTTCCACCGCCTGGCCCCACAGCGCAGGGCCCTGAGCCCGGGAGGCCACCCTTCTCTTCAGGGTGGACAGCAGAAGCCTGCACTCCCAGCGTCCCACCCTCCTTGCCTTTCGGCCCTGTCACAGGCTATTGGGAAGCTCCCCTTAAGGCAGTGCGATCTGGCTGCTCACTCCCTGGTCTTGCTGACATGGCCCAGACGGGAACTTGGCTCTCTGGCACTAGCAGCCCCTGTGTCGCTGCGGGCCCCTCCCTCTGCTCCATCGGATGCATCTTCACAGTGATGAGTTGCCTCCTGGATCCCTGTCCCATCCCTAGGGCTCGCCTGGTTCTACCTGTTGGTGACATCGCTGTCTTCCTAAAGCCCTTCCAGCCTTGGGCTCCAGAGTGCTCAGCCTCTCCACACAATGACTGAGAAAATTCCCCTGAAGTTCGTGGCCTCGGATCAAGGTCGTTTCTCACATATGGTCTAGCCCTGAGTTCTCAGCGGTGCTCAGCCTCTCCACACAATGACTGAGAAAATTCCCCTGAAGTTCGTGGCTCGGATCAAGGTCGTTTCTCACATATGGTCTAGCCCTGAGTTCTCAGCTTTACATGTGAAGGCTCTTCCTTCTGCCCATCTGAGCAGCTCAGAGCCTGGAGAACACAGGACCTGCAAACGCAGTGACCCTCCCACAATTAAGCCCTGTCCTCTCTCAGTTGTTTTCTACCTCAAAGTCTTGGCATCATCTGAATCCTCTCAGTTTCTTGAACCTTCAAATAGTAAATCCTTTTAGATCCAGTATGAAAATGCATCCCAAATTAACCCAAACAAGCCACCCCAGAGATCTTTCCTTTCCTGAGGTCATGTTCAGGGATGATTTCCTTGGATTTTCCGGTGGCTGACCTTTGTTCTTTTTCTCCTGCAAGTTAAAGTTCCCTCTTCCTAAACCTACACTTGTGTTCTAGTGGAAAAGGCTGATTGACTGACTAGAACTCTGTGATTATAGAGACTTGGAAAATTCCAGATTCAGAAGCAAATTATCTTGGGAAACCTAATCATCTGTGTCTGACCTAACATATTTTGAAAAATATCTCTTCTTATATCTTTATTTTTATTGTATGTGTATTACTGTATGGCCTGCATGTGTGTTAGTGCACCCATATTGTGCAACGCCCACAGGGGTCAGAAGATGGCATCAGATCCCCTGGAACTGGAGTTATGGATGGTTGTTAGCCACCATGTGGGTGCTGGGAATCAAACTAGGGTGCTCTGCAAGAGCAGCCAATGCCCTTAACCACGGAACCATCTCTTCAGCCCCTGAACTAACATCTTTTTATCAAGTAAAACCTTTAAAATATATTCTTATATTTCACTAGCTTTCACCATCTCAAAAACCAAGACTATCTCATATCTGCCTAGTCCTAGATTTTCCCCACCTTGCTATAACTACTCAACTACTGTCCCCACAATGTACTTGCTAAATGTCTTAATTTATCATTTTCTGTATTCTGTAACTAATTAAATATCATGCATCTATTTTTTCCATTTCAAACTTGTTATTTGGAATAACTTGAATTCATGATCCTGGGCCACGGTCAGTTATATCTGGATCTGAATAACTTTTTTCTCTTTGAGATGGGAGCTATGTTTTGTATTGGCATCCCAAAAGAGATTTCAGGAATCCACATGTAATACCACTTCGGCCCTTGGCTGACACTGCCCTGCCCCAGTCTAGGCCCCTCATTAGTATTAAGAGCCATCACGATCACAGGGATTTATCTAATATTTATTAGAAAATTTCTAATAGATATTAATTGAACAAACATGTATATACCAATCAAAAGTTTCAATTCCAGGAGAAGACAAATGTAATAAATTAGTGTTTGCATTCTGTGGAAGTGTAGGGGTAATATTCAATATTAATGAATACATCAACAAACTTTCTGCGCAGGGACTGGAAATGCCTGTAAGCAACTTAATATTCCAAATTTTGAGCTAATCAAAATCTTCATTCATATTTAATACAGTCTACTTATCAAAAATATCCCTGATAATGCTTTTATTTTTTAATGAATTAATAGGCATAGGTGTTTATAGGAAAATCATCGCAATTTAAATATTCTTAGCCCAGGAAAACACAGTGAAGGTGCTGATAACAGCGCATTCTAATCCATCAGCCTGTCACTTGGTATATGGTAGGCAGGTCTCTGACACTGCATTGCTATGTCAAGTCTAAGTATGCTCTGCTATTACCACCCCCTCTGCAACCACCACTGGTTCAATGCTGTTGTTTACGGTGTGTTTCCTGAAATGATCCCTTAACAACTGTGAATGTCCTTCTTTCCTGTTTCCCTCCTCTGTCCCCACAATGAAAAACTGTGATTCCTGGATCTGTGTTTATCTGGTACTCAGTAGAACCTGCCGCACCTACGTGCACCCCAGGCTGTGACCCAGCCCTTCTGCCTCACTTACTATGGTCTGATAGTGACAAGAGCCAGGGAATCCTCATTTCATTCTCCAGAAAGGTGATATTCATGATGTGAGTCTCTCTGCTTCTTCCGTTTGTGAGGAGGAGCCTAGAGCTGTGACCAAGGGCTGGACAGTGAGATGTAGCCATCATGGACCAACATCACTGGGAATCCTCCACAGAGTGCATATTTTGAAAAGAACAAAGCAGGGCTGTCCTGAGAGAACAGGACACGCCTTCTGCAGACAGGGCAGTGAGGGACTCCAGCAGAGGTCACCTGGGGAAGCTGTGGGGAGGTTGTAGAGCTCCACATAAAGGAGCACCCAGGAACCGTGACCTCTGCAGGGAGTCCATGATGGCTCATCTTCAAGGCCCCTAGCAGGATGGTGGCATGGCTTACCAAGCCCCTCTCTGACATTCAAACTGAAACAAAAACATCTTCAACTTTAGCTGTACCATCTAACAGCATGAAGACTGTAGCATGCTTACATTTCCCAAACATTTTAATTCTAACTATTAAAATTCTGGGTGTGGTTTTGAATAAAACACATCTATAAAATATTTTATAGTGTGTGGACATACATTGAAAGACAGAATGTGAACACAAATTTAAAGAATGTGGGGTGGGGAAATATGCTTAATTGAGGTGATATTTAGTTCATTAAATAAAAATTTAAAATCACATGAGTTTTAGGAGTAATATTTGAATTTATAGTAAATGTATGTTGTCATATTCATAGTATACACCCATTAAAATTTATTCAATTACCCTTGGCATTATTATGGTTAATATTACTGAATGCCAAGTTAATTCTAGTAACTGTGCACTGGACGCAAACTGCAAGCCTCCAGCTTCATGTCAACACTGTGAGCCGCCATGCTGACCACAGGTGTCCACGCTACACTGGGTGCTCCACTCAGTATTTCACATGTCATTCCCTCTATTTCTTACAGTCTATGGTATCTGTAAGCCAGCGATAACTATCCTGGATTCAGAGGGCGAAAACTGAGGTACGAAGTGAGCCATTTTCTGTGGGGTGTGCAGAGAGTAGCCACACTCCAGAGCCAGTCCATCACCTCTGCGTAGCACATCTGCCATGTGTGTTTTATCCCCTCTCTGGGATCTGCAGAATAGGCAGGGCAGGATGTGCATCAGCATGCCCCCCTGTACCAAGAAGGACAGACAAGTCAAAGGCAATCGATCTTACAGCTCCAAGGACTTGTCTTGGGCTTCTCAATTTTCTAGGAGTAAGAATGTTTTAAAATTCTAGCACAAACTACTTCTTACCTGTGTGAGCACGAAAAAGTCTGCCCAGCACGGTCTGCATTTGTCAACTGAGAATCTTAACATGGTTGCTTTGAACACACATCCAGTGACCTAGTCACTGAAATCCTGTGGAGGGGATGCTCTGGAAGAGTTATACTCTGCAAAGTTGTTTTCGTCCCTCTTATAAGAACTGAAGAACTCAGCTTTTCACAACAGTACATAGCCCTGTGTTAAGACACAGCACAGGACAGTAGGGATTGTGATAGCCCACTTCAAGTTGCCCTCTGACCTCCACGTGTACAAGCCCACATACTTTTATATAACAGAGAGAGAGAAAGAGAATTAAAAACAAATAATATCGCAATATTTTAAAAAGGAGACTGTATTTCTCATAGATAAAGTCCATGTGGTAGGATATATCTGTGCTTTTTTCTTGAAAATATTCTTAGAAATACACAATGTTTGGAAATGCAAGCAACACATTAAGTCACATTTGCATCCAGTGATTCACCTGTTAAATGCCCTGGTCACAGTTGCTATAACCCAGCTGCACTTTAGGAAGGAGCCAGACAAGTTCAGAAAATGCTCGTCCCTTTCAGCCCTTTCAAACAGCCCTGATCTGAGCACTGTTTGTTTCCTGTACTCAGTATTCTGAGCTCCACCTTCTGTTCCCACAGCCTGTCCTGTAACACCTGTTAACAGGCATGACCAGGAGCAAGGTGATTGGGTGGAGGAAGAGGATTCAGTCAGACGGGATCCGTTAGAGCTGCCTGCTGGAGACAATGACGGTGATTTCATTTTTGGTCTCTTAGTGACATAACAGCTCTAATTCCTTTCTCGGGGGACTCCAACAATTGTCAGGTGGTGGGGAACGCACCCCACCGACCAATGTAGTTGTGCTAAGTAGGTGCTTTTCCCTGGTGTGGTCTTACAGTGTAAAGCGCCCTGTGTCCTTTCCGAGTGGAACCAGGGATGTGAGCACATCTGCCCACAAATGTACCATCAATGCAACACGAAGCACTCACAGTTAGTTTCAGCTGTCAATTCATCACACTCAAAATGGCAAGTTTTAAAGGGAACACCAGTAGCCATTGGATGTACCCTGAATTGTGACCCCCACCATCTAGTTTGAAATCTATCCTCGTCACTATGGCCTCTTGCTGAGTTTTTTCTTCACCATCCTCTGGGTGCTGGGGGGCAGAAGAGAGGTTTTGGTGACTTAATGTGACATTTCACTCTAAGAAGATGGTTTCTTTTTTTTCTTCTTTACATGTATGCGTGTGGAGACACACATTCACGAGTTTACAAACACTCCTGTGGAAGTCCACGGCTGATGTTGAGAATCTTCCTCCATTGTTCATCCCCTTACAGACTGGCTTGTCTGTCACTGAACCCAGAGCCCACGGACTCAGCTGGACTCCCTGAACAGCTTGCTGGGAGATTCTCTTCTCCACCCTCTGAGACTCTGACAACATCGGGCTGCCACACCTACCTGACATTTAGGTGGTTTCTGGGATCTGAATCCTGGTTCTCTAGCTGTGTGCCAAGTACTTTAAATACTGAGCCAACTTCCCAGGCCCCCAAGATTCAATAGCATCGGGGAACGTCATTTCCAGTGTGGTAACCACTTAAGGTTGAGATTTTCTGAAGTAAAAAAATGCAAGAAAAACCAGGTGGGAGTCTGGAAATGAATTGTCCAAGGAAGGAACAGAGTCCTGCTGACCATGCCTGCCACACAGCTCAACGTAGGGTTCTGATCAGGCTCTGGGCATCCAGTTACAGGGAAGGTGCTCACTGGAAAGCGAAATAAGTAAAATAATTAATTCTCTCAAACTTAGAGTCATCCTCTGTCTGAAGGAGGTGATTAAATTAAAAAGCAGGGTTGTTGGTGACAGCAGAGATATAAAACATCTTCTAAAGATCCAGGTCAGCTCCTACTGGGAGAGAAGTCAGCAGGTGGAGGAGGGGCTCCTGATGTGCATGTTTCAATGGATAAAACGAAATTCACACACCTGTGGGCAGCACTGATCCAACAGGTGCATTAGAAAAGAAAAAGTATGTGAAGTTTAGAGGGCAACTGTCTGAAAAGTTCTGGGAGGAGTTGGAAGCACGGTTTGATGGGTGGATGTGATCAAAATGTACTGTATACTTGTAGGAAGTTCTCAAAGAATTAATAAAAATATTCTTGAATGAGTGAAACCAGGGAAAGGGAAGGAACGTTTTCCTTCCTAAGGAGGAGGCTCCACCTTGGCCATCACTGCCTGCCCACTGTGAACATTTATAGGTCACCTTGTTATTCACTGACCATCCTCTTTGGTTGCTTAGCACCCACTAAGCATCACCTGTGGTACCTTTGCAGTTCATCCACTGAGCACGCTCTCTGGTTCCTTCACCGGTCATCCACTGAGCATCATCTGTGGTTCCTGCAGAGCCAGTGGCATAGCGAACAGTGTAACCAGTCACTGAGGAGCTTCAAGACGTCTCTGCCTCTCTGGACCTGAGCTGGGAAAACGCACCAGTGCTCCTCAGAAGTACCTTACTCTTTCTGTCTTCTGCCCATGGATGCCGGGGCAGGTGGAAAAGCCTCTTTGCTTTAGAAACAATAAAATGCCTGCAACATTTTAAGGATCGAATGACATTTAACACCCATACCATTTTGAAAAACTTTGCTAATGTGTCTCTCTGGTTTAGCAGGTGAGATAGTAACTTGTTTTGAAGCTGAAAATGCAAAGAAAAAGTTGCATTAAATGTGTCTGAAATAGGATGGGAACTTGGAAAGCCTAATGCATGTAACATCGTGATGCAACGTTCTGGGACAGCGAGAATTCTGCACAGATCTCTTCAAGCAGAAATACAAACAGCGGTAATTTCTTACAGACGTATATGAATGACTCACTTAAATTTTCAGATACATGTAATAAAATGCATATAATTAATTATAAAACTGATTAGCTTATCCCTCTCACTTATTACAAATGTGACTTTGGTATCTCTACGGTCATTATAGGAAGGAGCAGTGGCCATGATTCATAACCCACGCTTTCCTTCCAAAATAAAATAAACACTAGCCTAATACATCATTTTTGATCCACATGTCTGTATTGTGACATGTGAGAAGTGCTGACGGAGTGTGACAGCCTTACAGGCTGAAGAATCAGGTGGGGAGAGCTGAAAGCCCATCACACTAAGACAGGCAGCCAGCCGAACGCTGAGACGCCTTCAAAGTTCCCTTCCCCGTTGTCTCCCTCCCACACCCGGCAGAGCTGTAGGACGCTGAGCTGTCCCACACAGCAGCTGTCTGCTCTCCTCCCCAAATGGAGTTTCCCACTCCAGTATTCTGATATTTAAAAAACATGTTTTAGAAAAATATATGCCTGACTAGAAAAACAAAACCTCAACTTAAGATATATTTGATTTAAAATGACTATCAAAACTTACTCATTCATATATATACATATATATATTTATATAATGTACATGTTATAAGATGAATTTGATTATAGTATGACCCCTTCTTCCCAAGGGCATGAAGAAAAACAAGATTACAAAGTAAAAATCTGCATTTTTAAATGTCTTTTAAGAGGCTGGAGAGATGCTCAGTGGTTAAGAACAATAGCTGGTCTTATAGACAACCAAGGTTCAGTTCCCGGCACCCACATGGCAGCTAACACCTGTCCTTAACTCCAGCACCAGGGAACCTGATGCCTTGTTCTGGCCTCCACAAACACTGGGCACATACCTGGTGCATCCACGTACATGAAGGCAAGTATTCATACACAAGAAATCAAAAATTAAACAAAATGCTTTAGAAATGCATTAAGAAAACTTGCTAAAAATATGGGGGTTGCCTATAAAGGGAAACCTCATACACTCCTCAATGAACGTGCTTCCGGTTATCCACTTCAGAAACTCTACTATGAGGTTTTTGTTATTGTTGTTGTTTTCTGGTGTTGGGAATTAACTCCAGACTTTGTGCATGCCAGGCAAGTATTCAACTATCCCTACATCCCTAGCTCACATGTCTAGTGTTTAATGTAAATGTTTAAATAATCAAAATAATTGCATGAATCTATGAAGAGAAAATTTCCCCCAGGCTGTCCTTGTTCTGGTCAATGTTTGGACACAGTTGAAAGTAATTCCTGTTGGGAGTAACATTGCCCTGGTTTTCCCTATGGAATGCAAGTGAAATAAGAGATTCAACTGAAACAACCAGAATGAAAAGTGTCCACACAAATCCATGCTAAAACTCTCTAGGACGACCCTTCTAGTTCAGCCACAAAGTCCCTGTTTCATTTGTGGAAACTGACAGCACACCCTAAACTCCTCAGAGTTCAGTACTTGAGCCTCAGAGAGGTTAAGTGCACACCCTTGCCAAGTGGGACACAGGTGGCCATCCCTGCGCTGCATTTAAGGAAAGGGGCCCAGAAAAGGGGAAGGTCCAGATCAGCACACCTTTCAGAATAGCAAGGCCAGCGACGACAGGACTGAATGACAGCACTCATCAACCTCAGACCCCCAGGAGGTGAGTGGGACATGTACGTTAGATCCAAGTCCAGAAAAAGAAATGATCTCTAAATCCCCGAGGACTGAGTTAGAGCCTTTACAGGGGAAACGGTGCTACACAGCGCTATTTCTTTTTATTTGGATGCATATTTGACATTGATTTACCAATAGCCAGGTGGTAAAACACGTTTTAGAATGTAACTGTCTATGTACAGCTATAGGCTGATTATATTTAATATGGTGTCAACATGTTTTACAAAAGGGCCTTGAAAGAGGAGAGATTTCCAATTATCTTGAAAGCTGAAATAAATCTGATTGGCCTGTGAGACTCTGGTGTCGGTCTTGGACCTCAGCACTTGCCTCCAGCAACATCCCTCCTTCGTTTTCATGACTGGGAGCCTTGTCCTCCTCCTGACTCATTCCAAAACCATAGCATCTGCCTTCTCCTGATGCCACAAACGAACCATGTATAGCAAGAAACCAGTGTGAGGAAGCCAGTGCCGTGAGCCAGAGACTTCCAGCGCACATTCTTGTTACTTTGGGCACACAGAAATGAACCGATCAATAGCAAAACAGCAGCAGAAAAAACAACCTGTTTCCAAGAGATGCAAAGTGAGAACCATAGCAAAGTGACCTTAGCCAAAATGCACAGGATGCCGGCTCATAACAGAACAGGCTGGCACTGGGCACCCGGCAGCTGTGTGTATTTGAACTCACTTAGAAATGTCTTTATCTTTGCAACTTTGTAGAACCAACAGAACGTGTAGAGAAAATAGAGAGAGAGAGAGAGAGAGAGAGAGGGAGGGAGGAAAAATGCAGCAACGTTAACATTAGTACAGACAGAGAGGGCACCACTGAGGAAAATGCCCCCGGTCTCCTTCACGAAGAAGTGACCACTGTGGTTTTACCAGGGGAAGCTCTAGGCCTCCACGTCTGTGGGGAGCAGCCAGCTCAGCCTCTCACAGAGAACCCAGGACAGATGCCATCTTTTCATTTCATAAATGCGGAAACTGAGGTAATGAAGGCTTACATAACCCACCCAGGGAGCACACTCACCTTGATTATGAAATGAGATGAAAACCAGACCTCGGAATCCACGGTCTCACCCACGAGAACACATTTAAATAATTAAAATGAACACTTTTCATTTCTGGCGTCAAAACAGCCAGTGTGTGGTAGTGTCTAAATGGAGAAGGTTACCTACATGCCACTGAGCCCTCACTGAGGGTAAAGAGCTGAAAACACAACAGAAATTATGGGGAAAGCTTGTTATTCCTCTATTGCATATAAGGTCACTTTAAATGCTGACCAATTTTAATTTTCAAACACTACCTGTGATTATATATTGCCAGATACTGTTTATGTGTTTACAGAAAAACTTGGAGCAATTTGCCTGACAGAAGAGAGTGCTTGGAGGATAGTCACTAAAGAGCAAAAGGTCAAACCTCAGGAGGTGTTTATGAAGGATCAAACTTAAGCTACAGTCAAGATGAGCCACACTAAGAAATGAGAGTGCTAATCATGAGGTGAGGTAAGTACAAACCGCTGCTCATCTACTGCTGAATAACCATTCTGAACCCAGCTCCTCCACGGAATCACCCCGCTCTGTGTTCCTTTTCCACAGACCGCTGCTGTCTGTGAGCAGATACAGCGAGTGCACCTTGTTTTCTCTTATTAAAAAGTATTAAATACAGTACTAGTTTTCGAACTTAGTAACTCAACCATTTGGGAAAAAATGTATCAAAGAACTTTTAATTACCTGGTCCCACTTTTCATGCAATTTCCAGTTAGGAGCCAGAGATCCACTTAAGAACTAATGGCCAGGCCATCTTCAGAAATGACTTTACAGTACCCGCCACCTGCCTCTTCAGTGCTCACTATAATGAGCTCAGGAATGCCGTCACACGCACGACCCAGCCCAGCCTCCTCCTCCACTCAGCAATTCAGACTCTCAGGACAAGTAGCTGGCGGCTTTTCTGATTGTTCATTCAAGCACACGTGTGTTGCTGAGTATTCACGAACATTCACAGATACATGTGCTGACACACAGGTGTCATTTTACGTAGCAGTTTTGCCGTCCCCAGGTCATTGCATTGAAAACCCAAACTTGTTCTCGATAAACTGACCTTGAACTTTAAAGAGACTTTTCTTATGATGCTACATGAAGAAAACATTTCCATCAATATAAATAACGTGTGTGCATGAGTTTTTATATGTAAATATGTATGTGTGTGCATGAATGTTTATGTGTATGTGTGTGCAAATCTGTGATTGCATACATTTTCATGTACCTGTGCCTGCATGTGCAGATGCATGCGTGTGTGTTTATGTGTACATGTGTGAGTGAACATGCATGTGTAATCTGTGAGATTTTTGTGCATGTTTGAGTGCATTTCTATATGTGGATGTGTGTGCATGGGTGATATGTGTGTGTATTTGTGTGTGCATACATGAATGTGAATGTGTGACATACATGTGAGTGTCTCCATGTGAATGTGCATCCATGTGTAAGTATGTACATGTGTGTGCTGCCAAGGTGAAAGCCCTCACCAGTAGACTTTCTCTTAATGCACTTATGATGGCCTATTTCAACTGAAACAGAAATTAGACTTTATAATGCACAGCGATTTGCACACCAGGTAAGTGCACATGTCAAATAAATGTCTGAAGTCAAAGTGCTACCTTAATACATTACAGTCCATGGAGCCACACTACCTCCATGGAGGCCAATGTGGCGGCTGCTCTTTACGTCTTTGCCATACATGAAGCAAACTGTCAGCTTATGAATGCTTGTTCCCCAAGGAATCACAGTCACAGATATAAAATATAAAATTAATGATGTTGATCAGATAAAATCGTCACAGGTTTACAGAGGTTACAACGTCAATCATCAGAAGCATCCTGGGTTTTTGCTGAGGGTGGGTCTTTTCAAACCATCGCAAAGTCTAAGAAATTTTTATTTTGCCCCCCAAAATTTGCACACCTTCAAAATAGATATAATCGTTTTAGGCCACAGTAGCTTGGAGATTTTTTAGGATCCTCAAGTTAAGAAAGTTAAAGAAATGGAGTTGGATCCTCTGTGGAAAGAACAGAGCTGTGGCCTGAGATGTGAAAGTTTCTCCTCCATAGCAACGGTGCAGGTGCAGCCCCAGCTCAGGCTTGCACAGTTTGGGCATGATTCTGCTTGTGGCTCCATGCTTTCTCCGGTGCCTGGGGCTATATAAACTATTTCTCCCTTCTCTCCCTTCCTTAGATATGCCAGTGGCCATAGGTAGCAGGTGAGCCCCTCTTGATGGGGTACTTTTGTGGAATGCTGGTCTGCACCTCCACTTCAAATCACCTTCTTGTCCTTACCAGCCTGTGTCTAGGGGCTCAGAGGGAACAGTAGGGGGCAGGGTATGTCATAAAGTTTCATGTGTCAGTATGATTAATTTGATCTGTGATCTGAATAGACCAGGTGTTGACTGCCCTAGCCAAAGGAACAGGGGTGTCTGAGGTCCAGTGACCAAGCCTAGAGAAGGAGCATCACAAAGTGGTCCATGATCTTTTTACTACATAGAAATGATGGGTGCCCTCATCAGGAGGAAGGTGGGACGATCCCCCAGGATACCTAGTAATGAAGAGGAAGAAGCTCCACCCTGACTGGCCTCAACCTACCTTCCTGTCATGAATCTGAATGAAGGTGAGAGGCTGAGCAGGGTTCCTAGGCAATGGCATCCCTCATTCAGGGGCCCCAGCTCCTGTGCTCACCCCTCGTGGTCCACAGTTCACTTCAAGTGGAGTTGGGTAATCACTGCAGGCAGGAAAAAAAAAACAAAACAAAACAGCACGGGCCTTCTGAATGTGAAGTGTCATGATCTAACTGGGCTTTCTGACTGCGGACCTGAGGGTACCCGGAAAGACTCTGAACTTGGGGGATGTGTCACTTGGGGGTAAGTGCCAGAGGGAAAGGCCAGAGTCAGGGGTACCACAGACGTCTGCCCTATCCTGAGCTGTCTGCCTAGTGACACTGAACCAAAGGCCTGTGCTGGGTCAAGGTCCACTTTTCCTCCGGCAGGAGTTTGAGTGCAAAATGGAAATGTAGGTAGCTTTGTTCAAACAAGTAAGTATACAATAAATGAAATCATGGATGTGGTCTCCTTGACAGTGTGTGAAGGGTTAATTCAATAAGCTGTTTTGAGCCAGTTATTATATACAGAATAAAATCCTGTATTTAGGTCATAAAATCTCTGTTTATAAAACATTTCAGTGGTTTTAACTTGACACAAAAATGAGAAAGCAAAATATGTCATTATCTTTAAATTGATTATGCTGCTTGGTTTATATTTTTATTTTGGATATACTAGGTTAAATAAGCATATCATTAAATTATAAAAAGTATTCAGAGGTTTTATACAACTATTGGTGAGACTTGCATGAACTAGGGAGAAGAATCAAATTCACATCCTCCAAATGTAAGACTCACTGACAGGTTTTAGGTTTTAAGCCAAAGAAATATGAACTAAATTGCTAAAATTAACTTACAATTGTTATACTAATTTAAAATTGTTATATCATATTAATTTATAATTGTTATGATAATTTTTAAAGATGCATCTATTTTTTATTTTGTGTATGTGTGAGTGCCTGATGTATGTATATGTACTACCTATGTCTGGGGCCTGTAGAGAACATGTGGGTGCTAGGAAGCAAACCTAGGTCTTCTTCAAGAGCAGCATTTGCTTTAACTGTTGAGTCATCTCTCCAGTCCCCAGGAACTGGTGTATTGCTTAACGTGGATTTAAAGTTCCACACAAAAAATGGCACCTGCTTCAGGACTTTTTCTCTTTTAACTTGAAGACGCTGCATGATCCATTAAACAACAAAAGAATACTTAGCATATCCGTCACCTCGTGCATTTATTTCTCTGTGGCAGAAACTTTTCACAACCTGCTTTTCCAAGTATTTTAAAACACATACTATGTTTTGCTGGCTGTGGTCTACCTACTGTCCAGTTAAACTAGAACTTATCATTCAGGCTCAAAGTTACAATATTGGTTAGTTATCCTCTGATTTTCATCAAAAACTATTTGTACATATTTACTGTGTGATAATGTCAAAGATTCATACTTTTAGACTAAGTTATTACTTGTAAGTCTATGGAGAAACATGGCCACACAAGACAAGCTGTGGAGTGTCTTCCAAGGCCTTGGAGCTGTCACAGGCATGCAGGACTCACCGGGTTCTCGTGTCCTTCTGCATGTATCATGCACATTAAAGCATACCATTAAAAGGACCGTGACTGAAAACCAGTGCAGTGGGATCCTCAACACTTCTAACACAAGCAGAGCGCCACATTCACAGTCCAGTGGAAAAGGCTCTAACTGTCAAACACAAGCAGAGCGCCGCAGTCCCAGTGCAGTGGGATCCTCTAACGCTTCTAACACAAGCAGAGCGCCGCATTCACAGTCCAGTGGAAAAGGCTCTAACTGTCGGTTTTCTCTCTCAAGAAGGATCCAGTATTGAATCTGACTTACTGCCTGCAGCTCCAGTGAGCTAGGGGCTCCTACCTTGAGCCTGACTTCCCTCAAGCCCGCTCATCCTCCAATCCCATGTCTTTTCAATTCAGGTACAGTTTTCAAAGAATCCTGTTTGTATTTCTCAGTATCTTTGAGCATGTTTCTTCTTCACTCAGAAAGATCTTCCTGTTATCTGTCTTTGCTAGGAACATCCATCTAGGGCCTGATGTGAGCAAGCATTTATCTCCTAAGCCTTTTCAACACTTCTGGATATAGGCAACAGGACCTGAGGAAGCCCCCACCCCATGATGACAGAGTGTTGGCACTTCCCTCCTGTGTGCCCCACGGCTGTGGAGCAGCACCAGGGACTTTCTGTTCTGTGGGCTCTGGCCTTCACTATGCTTGGCACAGCCCCCAAGACTTCATCCTGACGTGCTATCCCAGCCCAGTATTCACAGCTGCTTCATGAGAAAGCGAAGGGAAGACCAGTTCCTTAAATAAGGTGTCTAACATTTACGTTTCTTGTGTGTGTGTGTGTGTGTGTGTGTGTGTGTGTGTGTTTGTGTGTCTCTGTGTGTGTGCCCCATGTGCAAAGTGGGCTGTGAAGTCCAGAAGTGGACATTGGATCCCCTGGAGTCGTTGTGAGCTGTGAACCCTGAGTGTTAGGAACCAGACTTGCGTCCTCTGCAAGAGGAATACTTTCTCTTAACTGCTGAGCCATGCCTCTCTCCAGCCCTGAAAATGAGTCCCCAAGCCTGTGCCCACTTCCATAGCCTTGCTTAGTATGTGTAAGCATGTACATACCATGGTACAGGGATTCTGTGTGGGAATACATGTGTGTGTTCACCACTCACTCTTGAGTGAACTCAGACAGCTGAAGAATAGTGCTTGGGAAGAAGCAGCTTCTGAAGAAAGTCAGAGCTTGCCATAGTGCTGCTGGCGCTGTACGGTGGAGTGCTGGGAGATTAAACCACTTTAGGTCACCACCCACCTGACCCCATGTGATTATGACAGCTAATTTACCTCACTTGTGTAATCCTTGTGAGAATTTTCACCACCCACCTACCCCATGTGATTATGACAGCTAATTTACTTCACTTGTTTAATTCTTATGAGAATTTAGCAAGAAAATCCATTTAAGAACATTATACCTTACAGATACATCTATGTATCATCCATTGTCTGTCTATCTTCTATCATCTATCTATCATCTATCTATCTATATCTATCATCTATCTCTATCTATCTAATGTACCTATACACCATCTATCATGAGACAATTCTCTCTCTATATATATATATATCTACCCATTCACTATCCAACAAAGACACACACTTAGCTGGTAGAAAACACTGCTCTAATTGAGGGAAGGAATCATTTTAAGACAAAAACAAACATGACACAATTCCTTAAAACTCAGTGTAAGTAGCATGTCATCTGATAGCTCTTGTTAGTTTAGTAAAGAGAATTATACAAATCACTTGTTTCAGTGGAACTAGCAAATAATATATTACAAGAGTACTGGATTAATTATTAGTCTAATTTCATTCTGTACTTAACAATTAAAAGGTGTTAATTTCTACACTAACCTATAAATTCACTTGCTATGAAGATCTTGAAGGGGGTCCCTGTGGAGAAAGTCAAATGCTCCATGTGAGCAGCATTAAAAGGAAATTCATAGATATTTTCATTGTATTTATAAAGTTTAAATCAATGACCATATTAACTGCAATATTTTAATTTAATTTTTTCTAATATCCATTATTTACCTTAATTTTCCTATGTATGAATAACATGTAAGTAATGCCCATCTACACATCCTGCCAAAAGCATGAGCTCAGTGCCCACGTGAAGTTCCTGGCCAAGGCTATCACATTTTGACAGTTTAAGAAGTTTGAAAATGTCTTCAATCCAAGCCAATGAATTTAAATTAAAAATTTAAGCTGCAATCTGTTAATATTAAAGAAGTTTTAATTTTAAGAAAGCAATACTACATTAAAGACTGTGGGAAAACCTTTATAGTTGATTTAATGTTTTATATCTAAATTCAATTTTCAGTAGAGTTCTTATATGATGTATTGCCATTTAATTAGTTTGCCTTACAGAAATTATTGGGTGGGCGGGCTCTCTCTTGGAAACAGAAATTATTGGAGTAGAGAGAAATCTAAATTACCAAAAAATGTAAATAGTAAGTTGAAAACAAAGACGTTTTTCTGAGCATCACATTGGCTGTGCTTCCTATCCTTTGGGCATTTGGAAAATGACATATACACACCCTGGGTACTGTCCTTTGTGACCTTCACCCTACCCCAGACCTTTACTTCATATGTCAGCGTTGCCCATTTTCCTGGGGACTTGGGCTATCCATGCGGCAGGGGTCTGCCAGTGAGAACTGGCCTCTCCTCCAGGTAAATCCTCCCTGGGGACTTTCTTCAGACTGTGGCTGACTTTATTGCCTACAGATGGATAACATGCTTTCATTCTCTCAAAAGTCCTTGAAATCCCTGATAAATACTATTTGATTTCGTTGACCACTTACCTGGATTTTCATGATTATTTCCTTTCAAATACAGTCTTACATTTATTGTCAAATACCAGATGAATTATAATATCACCATTTAAAATCTAAATTACAAAACATTCTTTATAGAGTCTAAAACATTTTTCAACTTAGCATATATGATATTTATTTTCTAATTATGTTTCCAAATGATCCTTATTAAAACATGAAATATTCCCCCAACAGAGAAAATTTAATGGTTTTAAAGCGTTTCATCATGACACCCAGTAAAACCCAAAACAGATCACAGAGATCCGATGAAAAGCTTCACTGGGCAATCAGTCAACACCAACAGTTTCTACTTTACCCACCTGGACTGTGGAAATGCATAGCATTCCCTCAAGTGTCAACATGGTCAGCAACGGGGGAAGAATAGTCAGGGTTTCCAGAATACGCACAAATTTTCTACCCTCTGAGCAGATACCACCTAAGATGGCCTGGCAAAGTGAACTTCACAGGAAGTAGACACCAATTGCTGCAGAGACTTGTTTATATGTTAAGCAACAGAAATGTGATGCAGGGCTTAAAAGAAGAGCATAGTAGAACCCAAATTGAACTCTAATCATACTTTGATCGCACATCTACCTGTGACGATACAAAGCTTAGAGTATTTCTTGGCAGTCGGTGACTCATGCAAAGCTCCTTGACTCTTTCCAGCCACTGGTGCTGGTTTATGTACAGCCGTGCTGGTCTCTCAGAGTCAGAGAAGTTCAGATCTTCAGCATCCCGGCAACGCAACTTTAGTTACAGGATGGAGGCGTCTGTACACATCTCTGCGGGCACCAAGTCCACCCTAATTTTTTCTCATGATTGCATTGTATCTATGTTCAGTTACATAAACCACATGCAAGTCTTAATGCCCCACAAAGAGCTGCACTATCATATATTCTAAGCGTTCCAAAGGAAAACAGTCAGCGGTGACGTAGCAGAGACACACGTCTAGAGCAGACCACATGTGTGGCTGGCAGACAGGGGTCTATGACTCCACTCATGATTTCTTTTCTCAATTCACAAGCTACAGAGTCTACCTGTGTGAACAATGATAACTCCTGTTTACAGATAAGAGAAAATGAAAAAGTCTATGCCCAACAAGACCAAAGCAGACAGACCTTGTACTCCATGCTTACAAGTTCATTTTCTTCAAATCTAATGCTAGGGAAGATATTTCTTCTTCACGGTTTTGTTAAATTTATACCAGAACGTCTTAAAATAAGATCAACATCTAAACACACCCAATCACAAATCTGAGGACAAAGAAACAAAACAAAGGTTCCCCCCCCAACTTTGCAAGGCTCAAACAAGAGTAAGTCCAAATTAACTGCTCAATTAAAAGTTCCCACTTTGACAAAAACGCTCATTTCATCAGATTGCTTTTCTCAGGCCCTAGCGTAACTTTAATAAAACTTTTCTACATTAACGATGAACACTTGACAGCCTCACAATGCTCCTGATTTATAGTCACTCCTCAAACTTTTCCTCGACAGCTAACGAAACAATAAATTCAGTCCATAAATTGAGATCAATGACGGAGAATTTTAGCACGTTTTGTGTAAGGTATTGTGGGAATTATGGGAAATAGTGTGCCAGTTATCAGCATGCTTCAAACCAACCAAATAGTTCTACCTGTGATCTGTGTAGCACGTCTGTGTCTAAGTCCACACAATGATTTCACAGCAGAACTTTAGATTATGTCAACAGTGAGCCAGTGTGCAAAGCACAGAAGTCTCCTACCTTCATACATGGCCTTGAATCCCTGCGCGCTCACTGCAAAGTCCGTGGTGAACCACAGTGTGAGGAGCGACCCAGTGCTCACGATGGCAGACGGCAGCTGGAATCCCGACAGCCTGGATGTAGAAGAGATATAAACAGAAAAGTCACGGTTAAATACACAAGGCGTAACGCTAAAGAGAAAATCTGTTAGTGAAATTTATTTGATGAAGTTCTTTGATAATGAGAGAAGTTTATTATGTGGACCCTGCTGGCCTTAAACTCCAGCTCCTTCTGCCTCAGGTTTCTGAGGACTGAGACTGAGATTACATGTATGACGTCATGCCCAGCTTTGATAATTAGCTTTGAAAATTTTAAAAATTATATTTATTTATATGTTATGTGTACGGCTGTTTTGCCTGCATGAGTGTAAGTATATCACTGGAGAAATGGTACAACATTGTTCTAAGCAGAGCAGATCAAGACACCCAGTGATGCATGATCACCCTTGCACACACCGTCTGAGTCAGTGTTTAGCCATCCGTGTTCAGTTCTGACTTCCTGCCTCACTAGATAGCGCTTGTCCTTGCATAAACAGGAAGCTCAGTTGCCTTCCTCAGAGGTCAAATAGCTACTGATCTTAACACTTCGTTTCAAGCTAAATCTTTTGTCTTGTAAGTAATGATGTCCACCCATCGCTATGTTTGTGTTTAAAAGCTTTAGTGGAGATAAAGTCAGAATTTGTGAAGAGTAAATAATAGGATCCACAAATGTAAACTTAAAATGTAAAGTTATGAGACTTTTAAAAAGAAAACAAGTAAAATCGTCAAGGCCCATGACTGTGTAAGAGTCTGCATTTTCCACCAGTGCCACAATGTAGTGCTTTAAAAAAAATTGTGTTTTTTCCAAAGTCAAAGGAAAACTAGGTAAGTCTATATTTTATGTAACTTTGTAATTAAAGGGGTTTTCTACAGATATGTGCTGTTGAGTACCCTGGACACTAGGTGACGGTTCTGAATCAATCAGAGGAAATGTGTAGGCCTGCAGAGGACATCCCAGCTTGCCAGTCAGCATGCAATGGCAGCTGTCTTCTTAGACCTCCAGAAGCTGAAATCTCAATGGTGGAACTAATCAGGATGGTCCACTAAGCACAATAAGGTAAAACAACGGATAAAAAGAAGACAGACTAATAAGTAGCAAAGTAAGATACAAAGATACAAAGTTGCTCACACTTGGCCTTGTTTTCCATTACAGTTATTTTGTATACATTTTACTTTAGTTTTATTTAGAAATACCAACTTTCAGGCTAGGGAGATGACTCAATAGGCAAAGCGCTTTTTGTGCAACTATAAAGACTTAAAATGTGATGCTTGGCACTCAGGCTAAAAGGGGTGCCGTGCACCTGTGACTCAGGCATGTGGAGGGGAACAGGTGGTAGCTCGTTGGGCAGCTGATCTAGCCAAGTCTGTGAGCTCCGGTTCAGTGAAAAACTGTCTCAAAAAATAAGGTGAAGATCAATTGAGAAAGACCGCTGACCTCAAGCCCTGTTCTCCATACACACACACACACTGGTGTTGGTGTATCCACATGTGTACCCATGAACATGTGCATGTACATGCACCACACATAAGCTATCAGAAGGTCAACTTTCCTTGTTTATTATATAGTCATTATCTTGGCCACGATTTCTTATAAGTCAATCTTAAATAGCTTTTTTATTAATTAATTAATTTTTTTTTGTCTTTTTGAGACAGGGTCTCCCTGTAGCCCCAGCTGGCCTGGAACTCACTATGTAGACCAGGCTGGCCTTGAACTTGCAGAGATCCACCTGCCTCTGCCTCCTGAGTGCTGGGACTAAAGGCGTGTGCCACCATGCTTTTTAACTGAAAAGATATGGGGAAACAGGCAAGTGTGTCAAAATGTACACAACCAATGGTTCGAGACCAGCATTGAATGAGACACAATGCTTCAAGATGTACACAGTAAGCAGGTGGCGATGGTGCGGAGTATCAGCCCGCCTTATTTCAGGACTTATTTTGTGCTACAGTAATGAAAGTTATCTGGTTTAGATCTACTGGAACAGGGCTAAGCCCACAGATCAATACACCAAAGTAGACTTGACCTGGAGCTGCAGGAATATGTCTTAATACTATTCAGCAAAGATGTAAGTTGAAAGAAACATCAAGAACTTGACTCGGAACACCTAGACCTTCATAGGCAACAAAATGATCCTAATGAGAGAATCCAAAAATGTACACTTAAAATGTAAAATGATGAGACACTTAGAGAGAGAATAAGAAAAGCCTCAAGGTCTAGGCCTATGGAAAGAGTCGACATTGTACACTTAATTTGTAATTCTGAAGCAGTTAACAAATGGATTTCATAAAAATTTAAAACTTCTCCTCGTAAAGGCCCTATTAAGAGGATTCAAAGTCATGTAAGAGATTAACAGAAAACATTCTCCGGCTCTGTATCTGGAAAAGCTGAATTGTCTAGAATGATAAGCCCAGTAACAAAGGAATAAGCAACACAATTAGAACATTGGTGAAATATATCAAGGGTCATATCACATAAAAGTGAGGCAGATAGTACTACACGAGGAGATCACCAGCAACATTAGTCTCTAGGAAAATGTGGATTCAAACAAAAATATTCACACGGCACCCAGGGCTGCTGAAACGGAACACACTCAAAGCTCAAAGACCAGCTGGAAGGCAGAGAAATTGCTTATCTCATGCAGATCTAATCAAAACCTGAGCAGGTCCAGCCATTCTGGAAAACAGTCCACCATTTTCTTACAAAGTACACAGGAAATGAGGAGGTGAAAGTGGTTCAGACTGTTTGCTGCTCTGGCGGAGGACAAGGTCCAGTTCTTAGCATCTACCCTGGGCTGCTCACAACCCCTGTAAGGCCAGCTCCAGGGGATCCAGTGCCCTCTTCTGGCCTCTGTCGGTACAGCACTCATGTGCACATCCATAAATATATGAACTTACACATATGAATACATTTTGTAAATATGTGAAAATAAATAAGCAGCTTCCATCAAACTTAGGAACTGTTCTCCATGGCATTTTCATAAGAAATCCCTCTACTGAGGTAAATGTTCTTCCTCACGACTCTCCATATTCTGATACTATTATTTTTTTATGCACTTGTAAGATGATACCATTGGGGAAAATAGTTCAGGGTGTTATGTATTTCTTGAAAATTTCTCAACAATATGAGACTCTATCATCTTCTAAATTAAGCACCTTCAGTAAATACATTGAAAAGCTTGAGAGAGATTCAAAATATTAATAAATAAAATAATAATTTAGTAGAAATCCCACAAATACAGTTAATAACATAAATGTTTTCATTAATCATCAAAAGATAATGGAACAAAAGTATTGAGAACTGTTTTATTTAATCATCCAGCCAACCACTTTGAAATTTTAAATATTTATTAGCATAAGTTTAGATGCAATGTCATGGGATAGCAATTTAGAAAAATACAATTTCATGTTCTCATTAATTAGGCTTTTATCCAGAACAGTTATTATGAAGAAACAAGGTCAAGGCACAACATACAAACTCAATAAGAAGCCACAAGCTGAGAGGTTTTTCCAGACATGTCTGTGTGGAGTCAGTGAGTTCAGTGCAAAGTGTGTGCACGTGAGCCTTTCTTCCACAGCTGGAGCAGAAGAGGCTCCCTCACATCCTACTGCACGAGTTGGATGAAACTTGGGCAGAGGAAGATGGAGACAATGCATCATCCAGTCCATCCTGAGCTTCAGGAGCCGAGTCTGCAGATGGAGAGTCGCAGCCTTCCCTGCATCGCACTGGCAGACAGCAAGGAAGAGTCCCTGGGCGTGACTCTACAGGCCGTCTATTGAGGACACACCAAGACGCACCCCAGAGTGCTGAGACCCAGACCCCTTAAGGCAGCTCATGCAGGTCACGTCTCTCTCTTCCAGCGAGGAGTCACTGCTACTCATGAGCTACCTGAGTGTTTGGTGCCCAGTGATTCCTACAGCTTATCATGGTCCTCTAAGTGTTGATAAGCCACAGTCACGTTTCTGGACTTGTCTGAGGAAATGTGCCATGTCCCCTGAGTCACTCATTATGTCCCTTCTGATGTGCTGTGTTCCAGGCCTGTTTGTGTGTCCATAATCCCCATAATAGGCAGACAGAAAACAACATTGGTCAGCTTTCCCCTCATCCCCTTTCTCCCCTTAAGCTGGTCTCTCTCACCCACAGTCTATGAACATGAGACCTATCGCTCCTGTGCTCTGACGTATAAAGTTAGAATCTCAGAGAAACAAATCCACCACATGTTCCAACCACTGTGAGGAACCAGGGATGGCAACACACCCAGGAGTGCATGTCTCTGCTTATGCTTTGCCCCGTGACAGGGTTTTGCGAACACGCCTTGCACTCTTAACTATGACTCCCTGTCCCTGGAGGTGAGCTGGGAAGGAGACGTCTTCACCCAGCAGCACATGTCCCGACCTTCTCTGCAGAGAGTTACCTTGTCACCCCGTACAAAGCATCAGGCATCTGTCCAGGCACCGACTGAATTGATGGTAGGAACAGACTGATCAGGTGAGTGAATCTATGGAGATGCGACATTAAAAAATCTATTTCATTCTTAGGAAAAAACATAGGTGGTGTCAGTCCACACGTGCTTTTTGCTGTCTTTTCTAGAAGCCTCCTTGTCCTGCAGGATCTCATTTACATTTGCACTGGGGAGAAACCAATTCCCTTCTCACATGCAGCGATCTGGGCGACTGATAGCACATGCCTGTCAACATGAGTGATGGTTAGATAAAATAGGAATGACTCCTGCCAGGCCAGGGTCTCTCTATTCCAGATACATGTTTTTTTTTTCAGCAAAAGCATGAGTTTCAGAATTGAACAAGTTTATTCTTCTTCCATTTATCAAGAAATTATGAGGGTGAATTGCACCAGAAATAGTTATTTAAATTAGTTATCTAAAGTACTTCATACTCTATTATTGTTCAAGATCTGTGAAGCCCACCATTTGAGAATCCAGAGGGACAGAAGTGGAGATTCCACATAGAAAAGGAAAATTCAAGGAAGAGCCAACAGCGGAGACCAGAGCAGTATTATTTACATCAGGTCAAATAACGAGGGAGCAATTAGTCCAGGAGACAGAACACGCCTCCTAAATCACATAAGGTATATATTGTATAATCAGTATTTGTGATTTTAAAATGTCAATTATATTTAAACTACAGCTTAGTTAAAATGTCAAGTGCATATTTTAAGTAAATTAGGAAATATCACTAAGTTAAATCTTCTTTCAGAGAATGTGATTGCTTTAAGGAAAGTCTTGGGAAGCCAAATGTTGCCAAGGTGACACTAGTATTCAATATTTGATCACATCACATGGCAGGCTATGTGCCAACATGAATATCCTCCTGAAATAGCTTAAAGAAAGAGATGACCCAACAAATGAACTTCTTTAAAAGCAGCCTTTCATCAAGATACTCCAAGAGCTTGTGATAATGTACCCAAGGCTTGGACGCAGAGCCCACCTGCCTTGGACTAACAGCTCAGGGAAGTCTTGAAGAGTCCACCTCTCCATCTCGTCTATGTTAGCAAGTAGACCACCCTGAGTCTCTGCTGCCTTGCCCCCCTTTCTCCCCTCACCTTATCTGTCATCCATCACATCTGTCCTGGTCTGAGTTGACTTAAAAGTGATACAGACCAGGACGGTGGCAGCACTTTGGAGGCAGAGGCGATCACATCTCTGTGAGATAGAGGCCAGCCTAGTCTACAAAGCATGTTCTAGACCACTTGGGGTTACAGGGAGACCTTGTCTCAAAACAAACAAAAAACCATAGAAAACAGTATTTATGCAATTAGAGCTTTAAAAATAAGGATTAAAATTCTTGGTAGGTAAGCCATGGTTTGATAGCACATACATAATAAATGGTCTTACCTGAAGTTCTACATATAGACAGATATTCGACTTATAAAAGGACATGCTTCTGAATAATCTTTGGTTCTAATTTGGAAACATTCTGAGGTTTTGAGATATTTCATTTCCTGATCATGAGAAATTGATAATTTCTCTTCATAAATTTGTTTTGTTGCTTTTCATATCTGTACTGGGGTGTGTGCTCACAGACATACACAGGTATGTTCATGTGTGTAGTGGGGAATGTACGATCATAGATATACAAAGCATGCTCCTGTGTGCAATGGGGTGTGTATTCATACAGACATATACAGGTAGGTACTACATGTGTATACTGGGGGTTGTGCTCATATAGACCTACAGTACAGCCATGTTCTTATGTATACTGGGGTGTGTATGCTCACACACCAGGCAGGCGTGTTCACATGAAAAGTGTATCTTCATTGACTGAAGAACAGACTCTTCCTTCACTTTAAAATAGCACATACACCTGGACGTTTGGTGCTTTGCCAGTTCCACACTGAATCATGAACTGTAACAGAGCCGGGCTCACCAGCACAGGAGCAGCAGGCCCGCAGTGCTGAAGAAGAAAGAGGACGCTGAGGCTGGACACGAACAGAGTAGAGGCCCCGTGTTGGGTACTCAAGAGCTGAATCCAGAGCTGTGAAAGGAGAGGAGTGTGATCACCCTGGCTCAGGGCCCTGTGCTGAAATCACAGGCTGTCTGCTACATGGGACCTGGATGCTCAATCATCTGTGTCACAGGACCGCTCCCTCTTGTCTGAAAGTCAAAGGCTGGCACCAACATGACTGCCTTCCTTGGCCCCTGAAGAAGGGCCTTCTTCTGGGCTCTGCTGAGGCCCGGGATCTGCACACACCTGAGCTGCTAAGGAAACAGGGAGGGGTGAAACGGGAGGAGACCCCTCGAGGAGGGCTATCCTTGCCTGCTCTCTGCTGGACCATCCGAAAGAGGAAGTGGGTCGAGCATTAATCATCCACCTTCCAAAGCATGGAGAGGACCAACCTGTGAAAACCGGCCGTGCTGACCCTTAAGTGGGTGCCTGCACCATCTGCCCCAGAGCACCCTTCTGCTTTCTCTCCTAAGACGTTCCACACAGCTTTACAGAACTTCAGCACGTGGTTTCTCCTGCTGTATACAGTGGCTTGGGGGAGAAATTTTTAAAATAACATTTATGTGTGGGTCCATTAATAATAATTTAAAAATCACAATTAAGCCATTGCATTTATCTCTAAGTTGTGAGCTCCTTCCCAAGAGCTTTGCCATTAATCACCTCTCTATCCGAATGTAAATCCTGCTCTCGGGTTACTCCCCTGACAGCTGCAACCTGGTCACTTCCTACAGTCCTGGAGGATTTTTTGTCTGGGGCTGGGGTGATTTAGTACACTTGGTATGTCTTAGTTTTCACTGAGCAAAATGTACCTCCTAAGGGCTTTCTCTCTGCTAAGTGCTACTGTTTAATAAAAGTGCCTCTAGGAAGGAAATAAATTTTCCCCAAATTCCTTTCTAGACAAATTTGCCAAGAATTAATTCCACTGATCTTTTCCTGGTATCTGTGTACCAAGTTATTTTCAGAAAGTTATTTCACAATTATAGTATCTGCAAAAGCTCTTGAAAGCAAAGATCTAAACAGATTTTCCCCCCAAGCATGAAATATCATCCTGTTCAAGTGTCCGTGTCATGACAATAGAGTGACACCACTTATAAATTACATTAAAACGGCCCAGAGTCGCTCCATACCCCAGACGGCCGGTGCCTCTGCCTTCCTACGGCTCCTCCAGGCGGCTCTGCCTCGGAGATTAGGAGCCCCAAATTGTCTTTCTAGTGCAGAATCCATTATCCATTAGTTGAGTTTTTATATCAAGATCTCTTTTCAAGCTGTTTTGGTCCAGATAGGCCACTTTTTGGTGTTAAGATCATAGATAAGCCCTGTGCCACTTCAGAATAAGTCGCTGGGCCTGCTGTATTTCCTCCTGAGAGCAGCTGTTTAATACTAATCCACGTTCAGCACGCGTCAGGAACCCCGGACAAGCACGGCAGCCGGAAGTCCCTAAGGACCAAGCTACTTTTGTTCACGGTCACACAGTGAAAAGAGGAGTATGCGTCAGATAACAAGAGCAAACCTTCCACTGTGAGATCTGATAAAATACATGTTTAAACTGAAATTCCGTTCATTATAAATCTGATGCCTATACAATAGAAACTGTAACTAGAGGGGTTATCCACTATAAGCACAGTTACATACCACACACACACAGACCCATGTGCTCACACGTACTTTCATACATGCACACACATTCACATACACATACATAAATGCACACACATGACTCACACATTCATGCTGACACATAAATGCATGCATTAGCACACATGGTCATGCACACGCATAGGCTCTCACATGTATTTACACACACACACTCAGAGATTAAAGTGGGACAGAGAAACTGAGAGGAGGAGAGACCAGATGACAGACTGTCTCTCAGGTACGCTGCCTAACAGTGCCAGGAACACCCACACCAGTCTCACTCTGTTTCAATATATTCTTGGGTGTGATCACTGTAAGTCTGTGGGGCAGGGTTGCCTTGTGATTGCAAAAGAATGCAGACACTAAGTGGGGAGGAGGAAATAATGAGAGGGCAGAGAAAAGCCCTGGGGAGCCCGAAGACACAGTCAAAGGAATACTTCTAATAATTGGGAAATGAAACAATTTTTGGTAGTCTGATACAACTGGGTGATGTGGCCAATGTCTACTGAATCTGACAAATGCCTACTGAATCTCTACAATATATACACAACAGGAAGAGCCTGGAAAACCCCTGCTGTTATTCTATTTTTATTTTTGTTTATTGTAAAACTAATTGTATTGATGTGACTATCCAATATTTAAATATGCACCCAATGGGTAAAGAGGAATTACTTGAAATAACCACATTTTCAAAAATATTTATTATTTTTATTTTTTATGTGTATGACTTTTTCCTACATATATGTAAGTGCACCTGTGTCATGCAAGGCCCGTGGAGATTAGAAAAGGGCATCATATCCCATGGAACTGGAATTCTAGATGGTTGTTAGCTGCCATGTGGGTGCTGGGATTCAAACTTGAGTCCTCTGCAACAGCAGCCAGTGCTCTTAACCACTGAGCCCTCTCTCCAGCCCCACTACCATATTTTGAAAGGCCAAACAGACCACTCACTTTACCAGCTTCTTTGTATTTGTGAATGTGTTCGCCAAAGACTTGGAAAACGACAAATAACTGTGATAAAGTCCAAAGACTAGAGAGAGGCCTCACAGAAATTCAGAAATACTTTACAAAATAGACAAAATATCTGATTGATTGTATGAAATCAGCTGTCACTAAAATACATATGGATGATGCAAGCCAGCTCAGGAACTCTGCTGAGGAACACGGGAAAATAAAACTTGAATGAAACCTATCATGACACCACTTACCAGAAAGGCAGCACCCAAGCAGGGTGTTCACTGCTTGTACACTGGTGCTGTTCCCCATCAGGCCCTGAGCCCAGGCCAGACTAAACCTCTCGTGCAAAGAACCGCTTACAGAATCTGGTTCTCTGGCAATGAACTGAATGGTCATTTCCAGTCAAAGTAATTTTCACTATGTGTTGATTTTCTAGATCTGGAATCTGGTGACACGGAACAGCCATGCACAGAGCAGCCCTATGCTGGATGCATGCACCAACTGCAGGTGCTGCTCTCCCCTATGAGCCTCTTGTTCTCATGCAAACCTTAAAACAGAGACTAATAGTAACTCACCATGCAGGTAAGAAACACTGCACCTGAGAAACAATGGATGAATTCTGAGGGAGACAGAGGTACTGAGCACCTGTGACAAGATCCAGGGCAGATGTCTCTCCTGGAGCCACAGTAAGAATTCCTCCATGTTCAAGAGAAATCTCAAACTAGGGGTGCAGACATAATCGCAAGGCAAATAATTCTGCCTAATCTTGGGTCCCACCAAAAATTCTGTACTTCATCAGTCCGGTGTTGATCCAGTCACTAAAAGGAAGCCACTGTGGAAATCAGTAATAAGACAATCCACCTTTATATTTTCTGTGTGTGCATGTATGTGTGCGCATGTGGCATAAGTGTATGTTGTGGGCATTTGAATGAATTTGTACATGCCTGTGAATGCACATGCAGAGACCAGAGGAAGACATTAGCTGTCTGTGCTTTCCCCCTGTAGCTTTTTCCTTTGAGACAGTCTCTGGCTGAACATGCTGACGGACAGCAAGCCCGATTCTCTGCCTGATTGCGCCCCCACGGTGATGGAGTCATGAGTCCAGGCAGCCTTGCCCAGCTTTGAAATGGGTGCTGGGCTCCTTTTGTTGCACAGCGAGCAAGTGCTCTTACCACTGAGCCATCCTGCCAGCCCCACAGCTCACCTCTTAAGCAGGTGTATGGAAGCCATTTGGGCCCCTTCCTGGGAGGGGAATGTCTGACTGTCCAGCAGGTTCAATGGGGGGAGGCGCTCGCTGAACTCTCAGCACACCATGACGGTGGTGTGTTGGGCAGCATGCTGGAAACGGGAAGCAGTCAATTTAATAAAGCCACTTTTCTTCTCCTGACTTTATTTGCTAAGAGGAGATGGATATACTTCATTTTCTTTACGTCAGATTTGCCTTTGAAAGAGCTAAAACTTCCTCATTTGTAGTATTAATGTAGGGATAAGGAGAGTAAAATTCCCATCTTTTATTTAAAAAGACTATTCCTGGAACGCATATGAATTTAAAGATGGAGTTTAACATTTGCATACATTTACCTCTCTCTCTCTCTCTCTCTCTCCCTCCCTCCTTTAAAATACAATCTTACAGGATCATAGAATTAAAATCTGCCAGGAGTGGTGGTGCATGCCTGTAATCCCAGTAGTCAGGAGGCAGAGGCAGGCAGATCTCCGTGAGTTCAAGGCCAGCCTGGTCTACATAGTGAGTTCCAGGACAGCTGGGGCTACAGGGAGACCCTGTCTCAAAAAGATTAAAAAAAAAAATCCATCAACTAAACTTAAGCTGGGTGTCCATGAACATGAGCAACTCTAAAATCCAGGAACTAGGAAAGGAGCAGGAGCACACATGCAAGTTGTGGGACGGAAGTTCTTTCTCTGTGACTCAGGGAAAGTCTGTCTGGGAACCAATGACATCCATCCCTTCTCAAGGAAGGACGAGGAATTTCATGTCTCTGGGACTAAGGACTAAGGACAGCCATTTGAACATTTGACAGCAAAATGACTCTCAACTTCTTCGGGTCTTGCAATCCCATCACAGAATGCCCTCAAAGCTCTTGCAAATTATATGAAAACAAGAAACCAGCAAGCCAGGAGCCCACCACGGCCCTGGAAGAAAGCATCTATCAAGAGGTCTAAGCAGATGAAAATTAAGGAAAAAAAAAAGTGAAAACCATTCACCTCACAGTCAGTGTTAAAACTACTGAAGAAAATTCAGCATTTCTGCTAATTATATCTAAGGGAGAATCTGAAATCAGGGAGCCTGGCTTGCTTGTCACCTGGTAGGAAAGGCTCAGAGTGATGGCAGCTTTTACAGCCTCTGACAACTGTCCAGAGGCCACGCCAGCAGACTGAATGTCAGTACATGCTCTGGGCCCCAGCTCATCCCTGACCTGAACAAACCCCACTTTGTCAAGTGTTCAAGGGCAAGAAAGGATCACATCTATTCCGCAAGAAAATATCTGACTCTGTGTGGATGAAAGTGAACACAGACATCACTTCCTGTAGAAAAATGGGAATAATCTAATCACAGTTTTTTTTTTCACATTTTAAATGTATTCCTGGAAACAAGAGGTCAACCCTGTAAAATGAAAATCTAATTTAGATGGTTGTCAATGTAGGATATTGGTGGCATGGAAAACAGCCAATTAGCAGAAGATTCTAGAAGTGAAGAGACGCAAATAACTTAGGCTTTAGTGATATGGTATTATTTCAAAAATAAATATTCCAATACCATATGCAAATTGATAACAAATGTAGCATACATGTTGAGTTTTGTTAAAATGAGCATGTACAAAATCCTACCTTTGTAGGAACTCTCTTAAGGTATCTATACAGCCACAAACAGATTGTAGCTAATTTTGATTTTCAAAATGAATAGGACGGAGTGTTGAGGTTCTGTTTAAATCACCAGCTCCCACAGAATGGCTTAAAGCCTTTATTTCAACACCATTGGTCAGGAACCCAAACTGGAGTAGCGATCTTCTTCCTCAGCAAGGACTTTCCCCTCATTTCCCTGGCCCCCCTGGGAACAGCAAACCCTCCATCCTCAAATCATCAATATGTGAGCCTTGTGGTACACACAGAAGTGCTCATGTAGGAGCGGGTGACCAAAGCAGGCTGCCTCCCAGTGGGAGCAAGTAGTAAGAGAACGTGTGCCAGGCTGATGTCTAGGCATGAGAATCCAGATGCTATTGGTGGGCAGGTGGGAATGCCTATAAGTGGGGGCGTGACAGGCCTGGAGGTCAGTAATCTGGCCAAATACAGCCTTCACTCCAGATACAGGAACAGAAATTCTCAGTGCTTCGAAATCTCATTGTCTTGCTAAAGTTGGTGTTTAATGATGACTAAGTTTCCTCTGGCACAGGATCACCTAGCTGTGACAGATAATGAGACACCCTTTGATTATAAATATGTACGAAACACATGTGACATGAGCTTTTCATTTCATTGTGCAGTGACACCATCAGCCTTTCTGAATTGCAGAGGCTGAGCTCACATAGAGACCTAGACTTTCTTACTTGGCTCTCCAGGACCACAGGTTTCAGTGGGTTTGTCCCCCAAGGTGGAACAGCCATAAAGCATGCTGCCATGGCTCGCCAGAAGGAATCTTTCCAATATCTTGGTTTGGAAATGGCAGGCACGGTGGAAATTTGTAATTGCTACCTTCTCCCAACAAACCAAAACCAGACAAGTGTCTGATCAAGACCCCAAAGTGAGCGGTTATTTCTCATGGGAACAGCGGGAAACATGAACCTTTCTTTCAAGTCACTGGTACCTGAGCAGGAAGCGAAGAGCAGACCTAAGCTGGCTTTTTCTGAGAGGACAGATCTTGGGGAATTTCCGCAAGCTATAAAGGTCTGCAGTACACACAGAACCCAGTAATGGTTGTGTGAGCCACAGAATTTCAAACATGCTCATAGAATGAAACAAACCCCAAGAACGCTTTCCTCTCGAGAGTTCCATAACCAGACGTTTGTGTAATTCTTGCTATTTTTCACAGACTTGTGGCACATGTCTTAGATACTCTGAGTGTGTTTTGGGGATAAACTTTTGTTTCCACTCCTATCTTGGCCTATTCACCCTGCCTCTCTGGAGACGACTGAAACTCACTGTTCTCACCTAATGGATGGAAGACGCTCAGCACAGGGACAGTCCACTCACAATGTGACTCACAAGGTCATGCTTGACCCTGAGTTCTATATTTGTGGTTAGAGTAGGAAGAGACCATTCTTTTGTTTGCCACTGGGGCAAAGGGCATCTTCTGAAGCCCCTCTAAGCCACTATGGACAACAGTTGGCTTCTTATCTTTTTATTGAATTTTTGTGATTTTCATATAATATGGTTTGATGGTACTTAGATCCCCTCACCTATCTGCACCTCCTCCCAGTGTCCCCTGACTAATTTAGTGTTCTCTCATATACATATATTTCCTGTAGAGTATGATTTGTGTCCCCCAATTTTCTTCAGTGTGGATCCAGCTACTGGGTCCACCAAGCACCCCATCCCTGTAAAACACCCCTTCCCCCTCCCAGCAGCCATCAGTTGCCAAAAGTTCTTTAGGTTGGGTTGGGATTTCTTACCACTTCCCATGTCTCTGCAGGGATTTTGTCTGGTTTGAGCGTGCATAGGACTTGTGCGTGCTATCAGCATTCCTGTGAGTTCATACAAGTAACTGACCAGCTGTCTGGAAGACTGTTTCTGTGTGGTCCTCCACCCCCTCTGGCTTTTACAGTCTTTCTGCCTCCTCTTCTGAGCCTTGGGAGGCAGAGGTTAGACATGGGTGTGCTATTCAGGGATAAGCATTCTGAGGTCTTGTTCTCTGACATTGGCCAGTTGTGGGTTTCTGCGTTAATCACCGTCTTCTGCATAAGAGACCGCTGTGGTGAGAGGTGAGACACACGTTCAGCCTACGTGTAGAGGTTGCACTGAAGATGTGTCACATAGGGTTGATCATCTCACAGATGATTATTCTCTCCATTTTGCCCATTGTAGAACCCTGTAATATTCTCCATCCCAGCTAGTCAGGTGGTCTCTGGCAGCCTGGGCCAGATGGAACCAAGGCCCAAGGAGAGCCTCTGGGAACAGGAACGGGATGGGCTGCTTCTTCCACAGTCTTTGACCCCTGACTGGCTTCCACATTGTTGAACATCCCACCACACCATGCTGCTTATAAGAAACTCCGTGTGAGTAGGTGTGTTCCTCAGAGACTGTTCATTCACAAATGTCATGTCAGGTAGCTACTTCTCCAAACCTCCTACAACAAATCGTACTCAAGTTGCGTTATTCTGCTAATTTATCTACTCCCTCATTTATGTGTGGGCCTTCATATGGGCTCAGGAGTGTGTGTGCAGACCCTGTGCACTGCTGTGCTCGCCTCTGAGGTGGTCAGGGATTAGTCACAGGTGTTACTGCAAGGTCTCTTCCGCCTTCACTTACAAAAGAGTCTCTCATTAGGATCTGATGCTTGCTGAGTAGGTTGGGCTGGCTGACTGTGAGCTCCAGGAATCTGTCTGGTTCCACCTTACTATATCCAGTTTTTTATCTGGGTTCTGCTTTACTTGAATGAGAAATGTCCTCTGTAGAGTCCTGTATTCAAACACATCTTGCCAGTTGGTGGCTCTGTAGGAGGTCATGGAACCTTTAGGAGGGGAAGCCTTGCTGGAGTAAGTGGGCAGGCTTAGGGAATTCACAGCCTCCTCTCACTTGCAGTTCGTTCTCTCTCTCTCTCTCTCTCTCTCTCTCTCTTTCTCTCTCTCTCTCAGCTTTTGCTTGCTGTTGCAGATATGCATGCTCAACTTTTGGCTCTTGCACCTTGCCCGTGGTTTCCCGTCATGCCTTACAACTATGATGGACACTTGACTGCTCTGGAGCTATAAACTAAAATTAACTCTTCCTACTATACGCTGCCTTGGTGATGGTGTTTTACTACAGCAAGAAAATAGTAACTAATACAGGTTCTCAGTTCTGAAAATCAGGTCTTCGTGCTTGTAAGGTAAGAACTTTATGACTGAGAAAACTCCCCAGCCCCAAGTGAACAGGTTTCTTTAATGTTCTATGGTCCTAGGACTTTACCTAAGTGCTAGCGGACCTGTGGTTCAGGGGCAGCAACCAGGATCCAACCCCTGCACTGGTCTGAAGTCTCTGTCTGGCCTCTCCCCTGAAGGTTCATGACTAACAGAGTTGTAGTAGCTATTTGGAAAGCCACACCATCACAGGACCCTGTGTGCTAACTGAGAATCAGACTGGACCAGAGTTCACAGCTGCAGGAAGAGGTCACAAGAAAGGCTTTCCTCCTCTAAGACAGAGGGATTAGTGGACCCACAGAGCCCCACTGTGCATAAGCCTCCCCTAGTCTCTCATGCTCATACTATCCCAAGCAGAAGTTAATGTTTACCTGTAATTCCTGGAGGGAGAGCAACCTAGGCAAACTCTTGGGCCTTAAAGCTCAAGTGACGGATTACCTACCTTTAAAAGCAAATATTCGGGTACTAATAAGGCCGTGGAAATACTCCCTCCTGGGTCCCTAGGCATTTGAAGGATCAAAAAAGACGTATTTAGACTTTTTTTTAGATAAAAGGATGGATTATCCAAATCTATTTTGTGCTATCATAAAAAAGTTAGGAAAGTGAAGATTTATAGCAGAGCTTAAATATGAGTTACTGACAATATATGCTGAACATTTGCACAAATGAATGAATGCACAGTCATGGTGACTCCATCAGTCTTAGAGGCCTGGGTGTATGTTGATCTCAGTACTAAATTATAACTGACATTCCCTGATAGTTCAACACCATGGGCCTTATCAGCACAGGCTGTTCCTAATGTTCAAACTCAGTCAATCTATGAATCAGTGAATCAATGAATTAGTGAATTCATCAATAGATCCTTTTCACTAATTCTGAATAAATTTTCAATCAGTCAACAAAACTATCAGTGTTACTAAAGTGTTCTTGTGATGCTTAGTGTTACCAACTGGACATAATTTAGAATCACCAGGACATGGCTATGGGGCATAGTCTTGATGGCTTTAACTAAAGTGGGGAAACCCACCCACCATGGCTAGTTCCATTCCCTGGTGGGGATCACGGAATGTATCAAAGGAGACTAATAAACACAGCACTGTGCATTGGTCCTGCTTCCTGACTGTAGACCGAATGTGACCCACTGCTTAAAGCAGCTTTGAGATCCTGCTGCCCTGACTTCCTGCCATGAGGGGCTGTGCCTTTCAACCATGAGCCGGAATAAATGCCATTAAGCTGATTTTGCTAGGTGTTTTATCACAGCAACTGAAGGAAAATCAGCCTGAAAAGTGACTCAACGAACTGACCATTTCCCCTCCCTGCCTCCCTACTCCAGGAGTGTGATACATTTATCTCAGGACACTGGGCCCCTAGCAAAGGTTTCTTATCTGCTTCCTTACAGATCTGGTTCCTTACCAAGTACCTCACAGAAGATACTGGTCCCCCTATCAGAAATCCCCATGTCTCCTTCCCAGATCCCAAGAAAGAGCTTGGCACCACCCAGGAAGGCACAGCACACCTTCTGGGATTCGGGAAAGGCAAAACCCCCTTTCTGGGACTTTCTGGGCCCAGGTTGTGTGCCTGCCCCTCACAGCTAATAAAGCTCTCTGCATCTGTTGAGGTCATACTTCATCACATCCCATTCTCACCCCAAATTCTAACAGCAGGAAGAGGAACGAAGACAATAGCTTCTTCAGCTTGAAATACCTTTCATGAAATTTACTGTCTTTCTTAAACTAAAACCTGGAACGTAAAATTAGCCTTTTGCTAGTGTCAAAATCAACAAGGCAATTGATATGTTATGGTTTATCAAATTATAGAAAGTGTAAAGGCCTTAGGAGTGTTTGACTCGTGGGTTACCATCCTGATTTGCCTAAGTCTCTTACCTGTAGAAACTTAATAACTCAGCAATTCCTTTTATCTGGCATTTTTCTAACATTTTTACTTTTTCCCATTCTAGGTTTTAGATGCTGAACTGGGGCAGCTGTACACACACACACACACACACACACTTGAAAGCATATGTTTAAAGCATATCCATTTCCTCCCTATATACAATATACATACATAGATATATGCGTCACTACATTTTTCATTTTAAAAATACCTGCTTTGAGGTAAAGAAAATTGAAGGATTGCAAGTCAGAGTAGAAAATGATTTTTACAGAGCACTGTATACTCTAAGGGCAGACACATGCTAAAATCAGAGATGGAATTCAATTAAATTTCTAATAGCAATGAGTTTACAACTCAGTTTTATATTTTTCATGAGGAAGCCTAGGCCCACAAATACTGACTCGGACAAGAGATGTAAATCCAAGATGTGGGAATTAAGCAACTTCATATAATATAATGTCACTACGATAACGGGACTGCACATAAGCTCACAGAGCAGAATCAGATGCATAGCTTTATTAAGCCTGGTGCCAACAACACTGCCCACCAAGAGCATCTCGGTGGACTCTGACCTAGCCCGGGCAAGACCACAGCCCTAGACATCCAGGTCACAGGGTTCTGATTTTCATATTACTGGAAAAGCTTAAGTACAAAGACATTTAAAATGGAAGTGATCTGAGCCAGCAAGATGGCTCAGTGAATAAAGAGACCTGCCACTGAGTCTGCCAATCTGAGTTCCATCCACAAGACCCATGTGGTAGAAAGAGAAAGGAGACTTCTGCAGGTTGTTCTCTGACCTCCACATGCATCACACACACACACACACACACACACACACACACACACACACACACACATGTACATTCAAAAAATAATGTAGTGAATTAGCATAATCTACAGCCCCACACAGACTCCAATAGTAGCTGTTGTTCAAACCCTTTGTTCTGAGCTAGGAGGTTTGTTCTAGCACTTTTTGCTGAGTGCTAGGAGGTGTGGAATCAGTGCCCATTTTAAAGTTTTAATTCTGTTTATATGATAACTTTTCTTATTGTATATGGGAGGATTATTTTTACTACACTCTTGACAGTTGTGTTACCATAACCTAAAGAATGGAATCAGCTTACAAATCTAACAATTAGGAAAGACATATTTATACTATCAAACAATAAAATACTGTTCATGTACATATATGACTAGTATACATAACTAAAAATCCATTGCCCCAATCGTAAAAGAGCTTTACTTATTATTATTATTTACCTAAGAGAATTTATGCCAATACCTATTTCCCGTATATACTGTGAATTCACATAAACATATCTGCTCTACTATGCATTGTTGTATTTAATGTACGCACACATAGAAGGACTGGACAGTCATTTTTCTGAAGAGAAAGGTGATCATTTCTCATGAGGAGCAAAATAATTTGGGGTATACACTTGTTTGTGGTTTGAAATTTTAATTGTTTTCATTTTAATTTCATAGCTTTAAAAATTAAATTATTTAAAATGTTAGAATATCTATATACCTAATTATACTTTTTAAAGTTTTTTTTATTATTTTTATTTTATGTGCATGTATGTGGGCTTGAGAATATGTATGTACATCATGTGCATGCAGTTCCACAGTGGCCAGAAGAGGGTGTTGGATCCCTGCAGCTGGAATTACAGGTGGTTGTTAGCCACCATGTGGGTGCTGGGGTCTGAACCCAGGTCCTCTGCAAGAACAGCCAGTGTTGTTAACCACTGAGCATCTAATCCAGCCCCTACAGTCCTAATATGTACAAAATTCCCTTATATTTTCAGACCATATTTTTAGAATAAATTTATTTTTGTTTACTTTCATAGAATCAAGTAAAAAATAAGTATCTTTTTTAAGTATTACAAGAGACAGAAGGCAGCTTAATCTTATGTAAAACAATTGCAATTCCAAGGCCTAAAAGTTGCCTAGAAAAAAACTATCTGCAATATATGTAAACATTTGTGAGTTTGTTTTTTCGTTCTTATTACCCACTGAGTCTACTTAGTGGTGCCAGTGTGTGTGTGAGTGTAGGGCCATCTACGGGAACATAAGTAGTCAGTCAGAGGCCACGTCCCTGAAGAAAATTCATTCTCCCTAGTCCAACAGCCAAAAAGTGCCAATTTCTGCTCAGCTAAGTGGTGGGATTTCAGGACCTTCTCCTTCCTCCAGGTTGGCATTTTGTCTGAGTTGATCTTGTGCAGACCTTGGGCATACTCCCATAACTGCTCTAAGTCCATATGTGTGACTGTCTTGTTTTGTGAAGAAAAGAGTTTCCGTGTGGTTGTCCACTGTCTCTGGCTCATACAATCTTTCTATGCCCTCTTCAGAGATGATCCCTGAGCCCTGTGTATATGTATATGAGCGTATGTGTGTATACGGGTATGTATGTTTGTGTATGTGTTTGTGTGTGTGATTGTATGAGTGTGTGACTTAAGGCTTAGCACTCCAAATTCCCTTATTCTGTGCGTTGAGAAGTTGTGACTCTCTGTGTTAATCTTTTGTACTGCTACAAAAGGTTGGGGAATACACTAATTTATGGGTAGAGTGGTAAGTCATTAGGAGATCATTTAATATTGTCCATTTAGCAGAATAATAATGATAGGTTCTCCCCTAGGAGGTTCTGTCTAGCCACAGATTTGGGGCCCAGTTAATGGTGCTGGACGTGAGTTCTCTCTCATGTGGATGGCCCTAAATCCAATCAGAAAGGGGTTGCTTACTCCCATGATTATAACAACAGTAAAAATGTACAGGTAAGTTGCAAAGAAACAAATACAGATTGAAAAGTGGAACTTTTTCAAAATCTCCCCAATCCTCTCTTCCTACACAACGTTATTGACACTTAGACATGTTTCTCAGGCCCTTGCACGCAGGTCAGCATGCCCAAACATTTCTGCACATATGTCATTAAGTGCTCCTGTCTATGATTTTAACAGTTTATGCACAGAATGTATTTCTTTGCATCTGCTCACTTAGGTCAGCTGGTACCATGAGCGACCAAAGACTGTTGATACCTTCCTTTCTCAGACAGGCTGGGACAGAAAGCTGGGATCCAGGCCTCTGGATTGCCAAGGACTTCCCACAATTCCTATGAGTTGATTGATCTCCCTCAGACTTGTTATCACTGACAGATCAGGCTCCTGATACCCGAAATTTTTTTCATTTTAAAACAATATTTTATTTGTTATTTTTGTTTTATGTGTACGAGTGTATTACCTGCATCTAAGTGAACCCATATCATGTAGTGCCCACGGAGGTCAGAAGAGGGCACTGATCCCCTGGAACTGGAGTTATGGATGGTTGTTAGCTGCCATGTGGGTGCTGAGAATCAAATTTGGCCCTCCACAAGATCATCCAGTGCTCTCAAACTCTGAGCCATTTCTCCAGTCCCTGCAATTTTTTTCTTATTTGAATCAATAAACATATGGGCATAATTTTTATATTAATTTTCTTGAACTTGAGTTTTAAAACTCAATGATATTTTTTTAAATAAGAAGTTTTGCATTCTACGATTTGAGATTAGACTACATGTTGAGTCTCCCTAATCCAAAAATCTTAAAAGTTCCCAACGTCAAAAGTTTGAAAGCTCTGGGATGATGTCAGAAAAGGAAAGTTCCATACAGGACCTCTTGCCAACGGCCGCAGTAAGCGTGGCAGGCACTCAGAGAACATGCGTGAGGGTACATGGGAAACATCGATGAATGTTTTGGTTTTCATCACCAGCAAATCTACTGTGGTATGTACATATTTCTAAAGTGGAAAAAGACCAAACTCCCACCCCTTCTGTGGCCAAGCATCTAAGATAGTGGGCAGTTAACTTTAAAAAGTCACGTGATTGTTGGTGCTTATTGAAAAAGTAACTCTAAACCTTGAGTGCCCCTTAAGTTAGCATAACACACAGCACCCAGAAGATGCGCTAAGGGTTCCCTTTGTTCAAACCCTTTGTTCTGAGGGGCAGGGGTGGAATCAATGCTCCTTTTAGAGTTTTGATTCCATTTATATGATCATTTTTCTTTACTGTATGTGGAAGGAATACAGGATGGATGGTCACTAGAACAACTGTATCTTATTCCAACATTTCTGTTGCAGAAGTCCTGTGGAGAAATCACCAGGCATACAAGGTGTTCAGCTGGCTCACGCAGTTGATGTTGGATTTAAGAATGGTTACATTTGAAGTATGCCTTGTGTTCAGTAGTAAGGTCTCATCTACTAGTTCTGGGAGGCAACCAGTAAGTTTGGCAATAGCCTTTGTTATTTTGGGAGTCTCCTGGACCGCTCTAACCAACTCAAAGGGAGGTCTTTTCTGCCTGGCACTGTGTTCTTTGCCAAGCAATTCCTAGGTATACATATGCACTGAAGTTTAGACACTGTATGGGCATTTCTCGTGGGGTTTCATGAGCATCACATTCTCCTCTGGGTTTCCTAGGCCAGATTCATTCATCTCTACTCTTGTTCATCCCATCCCTCCCCACTCCTTCCCCATTGATGAAGAGAGGGCAGAAAGACTGTAAGAGCCAGGGCTGGTTCACAAACACAGGGAAGCGGAGGTTTTCAGGCCCCTGGAAGCTTGCACATGTGAACTTGTGGCAATGGTGACATTCAGCACATGACAAGTGCCAACTCGATCAGACAAGGGCCCAAATTGGAGGAGAGCCGGGTGGAGGGCCGGCCCTAGACTGACAACTATTGGAGACTGATTGATGCTGGATTAGGAGAGTAGGCCTTACATACAAACTCTAGATGGGCTGACTAGACTCCAGTGGAGGAATTTACACTGAAGAACATCTGGGTACAAACGCTGACTGGATGGGACTTAACATGTATGGTGCAACACATGAGGTCTGGTGGGGGGATGAGGGCAGGGACGGGGGTTCTAAATTTGATTAAGAACTGTAGCATAAAATTAAAAAAGCTCAA
>NW_008334665.1:1656861-1660553 GCF_000622305.1 Nannospalax galili | reverse complement strand
AGAGAGAGAGAGAGAGAGAGAGAGAGAGAGAGAGAGAGAATGGTACATCCCAGTCATCAACATCTATCTGTTCTCTTCATAAAAGTTTTCCACTTACTAGAAGAGAAACTTATTTTGATAAATGCTGTCAGTGTGGCTACAGACTAGTGTTCTCGCAAATGTTGGCATTTCATAAGGAAGACAGCACACCGCCATCCAAGGCCTTTGCTGCAGTCCACACAATTGGAAAATAGATTCAGGGCTTTTCTTTTTATGTTTTCTGGGCCTTTCTTCAAATGTTGTGTAGGTTGGTACAATAATATAACAGCAAACGACATGACAGAAGTCGTAGTCTGGCGTGGCTGACCCTAAGAAGAGGCTGCATTCAAAGCCATATCCCGGTTTTAAGGTACAGAAGAGTCATTTGACGCCCTGTGCAGTTCTCCTGTAGCCAAGCAAAGAGCAGTTATATCATCTGGTCCTGCTATTCTAAACCAGAGTCACACAGCAGGGAGACAGAGGGAATCTAAAACAGGAACAGAGTGTGACACACAATAGCAAACAAATCTCAAGTCTGCCAGGTGTGACCAGCATGAAATCAAGAAATTCCCTTGCAGGATGATGGCACTGTTAGCCACACAGCAAGGGCTGCATGGGCTGTAAAGAAGCACACATCAAACCTGGTTTTCTACTATGGGCTCCACCTACAGGGTGTCTCGACGCGAGGTTTGCGGAGGACACCAGACTTGGGTAGCTGCAATAAAAGGGGAAGGTGGGTAAGAGAAGGCTATGTTTCATCTTGATTTTAAAATTGACAGAATTTAGAATCGTGTGAGAGACTCAGTTGTGGGCATGGCTGTTGAGAGTGTTTCTGCAAAGGTTTAACAGAGGAAGGAAGATTCACCATGAATACAGCAAGCAACATGCATGGCTGCAGTCCCAGAGAGAGTACAAAGAAAAAAGCGCAGGAAGCAGCACAGCAGCAGCAATTCATCCCTCTGCTTCCTGACTGCTCCACCCGCCTCCTGCTCCTGAGGCCACATCTGAGCCTCTCCTGCCACCAGGCCACCCCCAGCATGACAGACTGCATCCTTTTAAACTGCGAGTTACAATAAACCCTTCCTTCATCAAGTTATTTTTGTGGAACATTTTGTCACAGCAATGAGAAAAGCACCTTATGCAGTAAGCAAATCTGCACATCTACACAACACATGGGTGACTATGGAAGACCCATATCCAGCATAAGAGTGAGGTAAGCCTGTAATCCCAGTGCTTGGAAGGCTGAGGCAGGAGGATCAGGAGTTCAGGGTCATCCTTGGTTACATAGTGAGTGTGGGGCCACTGGGTTATATGAGATCCTTTGACTAAAAGTAAAAAAGGAAAACTGTCAAGGATCTTGACAAGGGAAGACTACACAGGCACTCTATCTTTGAAAACTCAAGTCGTCACTGTTCCACAGAGCAGGTCATCCTGGATGGCTCTGTAAATAAGGATGACTCTAATGCAACCACGCAAGGCACAGAGGCAGCCAGTGCAGTTACGGCAAGTCTGGGTGCCTTCGCGGACACATTGGCTATTCTGTGAAAGAGAAGGCAGAATTGATGCCCGTCCACTGTCACCTTCAGGTTCTGTGAGAATGAAATCCAGCGGGAATGTCAACAGCTGGGCCGGCTGCAGCATGCAGGACCTGCCCTGTGCTGCCATTATTGCAATCACAGAAGTGTACTGCAGATGTCAGGGCTCATGGGGCTGACAGGTATGGGGAGGTACTCTGAGCACTGGGGTCTTGAAGTAAGTGTGGAGGTAAACTGATAGTCCAGGAAGGTGGGAAGTTCCAGAATTATGTTTTGGAGCATTCAGAGTTCTAGATATTGTAGCCAGTGGGGGCTGAAGTTCACTCATATCTAGAGCACAGCCTCCATTAAGAGGGGCACACCTGTCTCCTGCCAGCCCCTCTACCTCACGTCACAAGAACTGCTGCATCTTCAGTTCTTGGAAGTTGGGGGTTTCACTGGGGTAAGGTTCTGGAGCACTTCCCATGGGTAGTTTCTCAGATCCCTCCTGCAATGTGACGCAACTATCCTGGTCAAACAACCATAGAGCAATCTGCTCCCAGGATATAGGAGGCTCTTCAGGGCAAGAATGAGAGAGGCCTCTCAACCACTGGGCCTTTTGGACTCTGGGGCCTGATCGGATGGTGTGAATTGGGTTTCACATAGAATGGCTCATCTGTTGCTTCACCCTGATGTGACTAAGATCACATTGTTCTAGATAATGACAAATATTATCTTCCATCTTTTAGAGGTGACCCCAGGATGGGCAGGTCCCACCCACCAGGATGTCCACTGTTCAGAACTGCAATTCAAGTTAGATCTCCTGCATGGACTCTCTGACCCTTTAACTGAAGGCAGCCCTGTCTACATGGTATGGAAGAGTGGTCCTGCTTCTTAGTCTCAGATACTGAAACGAAACCCTGTTGCTTCTGGAAGCAGCCAGAGTCTTACAGCCCAACAAAGATGTTTCTTCAGTGAATGGAACTGAGAAGATGATTGGTTGGTCAGTGTTCACTGGCTTTGTGTTTGTGCAGTATTGGTGGAGGAGGAAGATGCTGGTGGGGTTTTGCATTTGAAATTAAGACAGCCTTCTGCCGTGCCGTGTCCAGATGATCTTTCCTTTCTAGGCACATGCTTGTCTGTCATCATCTGTGACATTCTCATAGGTCATTTCTGATTCTTCACACCAACCCTTTTTGTCTCTGGTGACCTATACAAATTCTTCTACCTAAGACATCATTTCTGAGGAGCTGAATGATACTATAATTGGGGGGTACTTCTCTAATATTAGTTCTTATATGCCAAATATTCTTTCAAAATGTATACCCTCCAGTGTGTCGCTTATGAAGACCAGAGTCTTTGCTTTTACAAAGTCAATTTTATACACCACTAGTTTTGTTTTCATATGAGTACCTTACATGATCAAAGTACATTCAGTGAATCAAAGAAAAGCTGCCATTCAGGCCCTACCTGAAGAGGCTCTGGGCAAAGTGAGTCCACAGTTTGAAACCTCAAGTCATCCCAGGTGCTGCCAAACTTACTATCATGATCATTCTCCTGAAACTATAAATAAACTTGTATTTTGTGGGTCTAGCTAGGAGCTGAACCTGGGACCTCTACAAAAACAGCCAGTGTTCTTAACTTGCTGAGCCATCTGTACAGACTCAAGAAAATATATTTCAATTTCTACATATGGTTATTAGTATCTATAGCTTGGGAGCACTGACCAGGTGAGGCATGGAGGGAGAACAGATAGGCAGAGAAGGAATAGGAGCTTTGCGTATGGTACGCAGTCCTTGTGGGCATCCATGGGAGGTATTATAGGGAAAATGCCAACTGTCCTCCTACCACGGCCCTATCCTATGCCCACTCTTGGGACATTCACATTCCCTGACACAGAGCAAGGTAATAGGATTGTTCTACTGGGCTGAGGGCTTCTGCTCCCTTGTTCAAAGGTGGTTCTCGTGATTTCTGCAAGTTATATTGCTTATATCTGATTTTTGGTATGAAAGACACATTTACAAAGAAAACGGAAAATGAAATTGTTTTCTTTAACATTCATGTGTTTTTAGGACATGTTTACACTGGGAAATGGCATATGAAAAAATAGTGACTAGCAAGAGAGGGACTGGGGGATGGGGATGGGGATGGGGGGATGGA
>NW_008334665.1:1619064-1656158 GCF_000622305.1 Nannospalax galili | reverse complement strand
GATGGGGGTGGAGGGATGGGGGATGGGGATGGAGGATGGGGGAGTGGGGGAAGGAGGAGTGGGAGACGGGGGACGAAGAGATAAGGGCTGGAGGACTGGGGATTGGGTATGGGAGATGAAGTGATGGAGGAATGTGGGATGGGATACAGAGGGAACAGAGGATGGGGTCTGAGGATGGGGGATACAGGACAGAGGGACTGGGGATGGGGGATGGAGGGACTGGGGGTGTGGGATGGGGAATGGCGGACAAACGGGATGAGGGATAGGGACTGGGGATGGGGAAGAGGGGGATGGGAGACAGGAGAAATGCTAGACAGAGGACAGAGATATGGGGGGAAGGAAGAATGGGGGAATGGAGGTTAAACTAATTAAATTAATTTGGTCCCCAAACAAACCCAAGTCATGAATCTGGGAAAGGATTTGGTAGATATGGGAGGGGAGGGATAGTAATGGGTTCAGAGGGAAGTAAGAAATAATTGACAGGAGACTGTAATGAAAATACATGTATACATTTATGAAATTATCAAAGAGCAAAATTAATCAACAAAACCCAAGACTGTAGAGATAAAAATGTGATAAACTACCGATTTTCACTCCATATTCAGACACTTTTTCTAGACAAGTAGGTGAATCTATGGACACATGGGACTCCATTCCTAATCCTCCTGATTGTCCTTCTGATACATGTAGATAAAGTTCCAGGCTGCATGAGCTTATTACAGACTCAGTGAGGTATACAAATGGCATTAAAAGGTTTTAAAAAATTCTGTGGCCTGGGGATGTTGCTCAGTGGGGCACGTACTTGCTGTTCAAGCAGGAGAAATTGCCAGCACCCACATAAAACAGTGTGTGAGGATGCACTCCTGTAACTCCAGCACGCAAGGGCAGAGCCAGGCAGATCTCAGAAAAGAAGGTGGGGCTTGATTTAGGAAGGTACCTGGTGGTGACTTCTAGCTCCTACTTGTACACTTAAGAGTGAGCACATGTGTGCTTATGTGCACATACCACGTATTAAAAATAAAAAAGGAAAATCCTGTGAACTCCTTGATCACTGGGAAAAGGGATCATGAAATGATGAATCTGATCTGACCTTGAAGGATAATTAGTAACAGATTATACAGAGACAGTAAGAAAAATCTATAATGGAAAACCTGAGCGTTCCTTGAGAGACGTGATCTAAACCCCTCACTCTGCTGATGAAGGAACATAAGAGTGCCCTGAACATGAGGACTCTGTCAACACAAAGTCAATTCTCATCCTGTGTCACGAGGGAGGAAGGTCACTGTGCAGGAAGGCTGCGTGGAACATCTCCTGTGACCTCTTGTTTGAGAAACTACTCCATAGTTAAGGGAATCAAAACCGAATCTTCACTTTGAGATTCGAAGATCTGTTGGTGGGGATATGTAATTTTGAGAGCCAAGGGAGTTGTAGAAAAGAAACGACCATAAGTAAGATATTCCAGATTTTCCAGGAATGTTTGGTGACACAAAAGAATTGTCAACCTCATAACAGTATCATGAAAAATGAAACAGGACAAAAATGTATCCTTGAAGGCCCTGGCCAAGCAGGTTATGGAAATACATGGAAAGCACATAGCTGTGTTTCTGGGGTTTTCTTGGTCTATCACCCTTAGCCAAGCCCTGCCAGTTACTCTGAACCCCTGTGCAAATGTTCAGTGGACGAATGTTTTCCTCTGCTACCCATCACCTAAAGTGAGCATGCCAGTTTTTATTTATTTTTAATCACTGTGGCAAAGAACCTGAGAAACAAGTCAAAGTCCAAAAAATGTACTTCGCTCAGTGTTTCAGAGGTTGCAGTCCTTGGTCCTCTGCTCTGCTCTTTAAAAAAAAATTTTTTATTATTTTTCTCTTATGTGTATGCATGTTTTGCCTGCATGTAGGTAAGTGCACCCGTGTGGTGCAATGCCCACGGAGGACAGGAGAGGCTGTCGGATCCCCTGGAACTGGAGTTATGGACAGTGGTTAGCTGCCATGTGGGTGCTGGGATTCAAACCCATGTCTTCTGCAAGAGCAGTCAGTGTTCTTAACCACTGAGCCTTCTCTCCAGCCACCTCAGCTCTGCTCTTTCTGGGCTCGTGGTGAGGCAGAGCATCGGGGTGGTAACTTGAGCAGAGCTGCTCAGCATTACGTCATTATGGAAAGGAAACCAGAGGTGTAAGAAGGAGGGCCAGGGACAAGGTCTGTCTTCCAGGCTACATCCCCATGGACCTACTTCCTCCAAACTGTCCCTAACCCTAGAGCAGCCAGTTCCTCTCAAAGGATCACCACCGTGCAGATGTTTCTTCATCAAACTTCCACTTGGAGTGATTGTCCTGTCTACCAAATTTTAGCAACTAAATAATATTTTACATTCATTACATGAAGTGTGTAAATGTAAGACCCAGAACTGGATATAGCAGTTACAACACCAACCAACACAGCCCCAGTGCCAAGGACTGTACCTCCTTCCTCAGTCTCAGTGACCTTTCAGCATCAGGTGTCCAAAGGTACTAAAAGTTCTGGCATCCACTCTTGCTTCCTTTAACCCTGCACACTCTAATCCAGTTGAGAAAAGAATCACTGAAGTATTCCCCATAAACTGATTGTCTGGAAAAGAGCATCTAGGCACCTCAGCCATTTTATTAAATGTTCAGACTTCTGAACAAGCATTTCTCAGAAGATGATGTACAAATATCCAAACGGTATTGGAAAAAGTTGCAAACATGAATCATCACGGTAGTGGCTAATAAAAAAGACTGAGGAAAATGGATAAACTCAGCAAAGGGCAGGTGGAGGGTGTGGAAAAAGGAGACCTTCATTGTACCGTGTGTGCTTCAACTGTAAATTAATACACCCACTGATGTAGCAATCTGTGTGGCAGAGTCACTCTGTGAAGCTGTAGTTCAACTGCTGGGGGTTCAAAGCAAAGGATCTCAGCAGCTGAAGGTCACCGCACACCCACATTCACCACAGCACCGCGACAGCTGAGAGCCCACCAAAAAAATTAATGCATGAAGAAAATGTGGTATATCTATGTGGTGGAATATTGTTCAGCTGTGAAAAAGAATCATATCATTTTCAGTAAGAGTGGTGGAATTGGTATATGTTTTGTTATATCAATAAAGCCAGAAACAAGAAGACAAACATATTCTCTCTTACATGTGCAGGGTAAAAAGTGCTGATTCCATAGGATTAGGGAGACTGGTTGGTTCCTAAAGCTGGGAAGCAAAGGGGAGGGAGGACAGCTAATGTGTGAAGTTTTCAAAGGAGAGAGTCAGCAAACAGCTGAGATTAGGTAGTGGAGCCACGTGAATGTGATTGACAGTAATTCCTTCTGTATTTCAAAATAGCTAATAAAGAATATTTTTATGTTCCCACGCAGAGAAATGACGATGTGATGATTGACATGCTAATTATCTGATTCTGATCACTGCCCATACACTGTTTCTACAAATTGAAATATCACATTGCACCCAGAATGCATACAAACTGATGCCAATTAAGTTGCATATGTAAAATGCTCAGACTTGTAGATAATTCTATTTATAGCATTTTAATCATGTGGCCACTGCCCTCCTGTGATAGCTGATACTCTGTTTCATTTCTTCTGCAATTTAAGTCTTAATATCATGATAACCATAAAGGCTTGGTAAAGGAGTCAGGCCAGCACCAGCTTTCCCTGGTGGATCTACCATTCACCCACCACGCTGACCTCTGCTGACTTCTAAGCAGGAAAGGTCACGTTCTTCTCCTGACTTTCAGGAAGCTCATTCTATCTTAATTTTACTTTGGAATTTTATTGTAGACATAATGACAAACCTGTTTAAGAGTTGTAAATGTTATGTGGACAAGGAACAGAGGAGTTCCTCAACGAGGAACATAAGCCACATGCTGGGACTGTGGGGAGGGCCTCCACCACCTTCATGAAATGCCTCTGATGTTCTCATTTACCTGGGAAACTTGCACCTGCACATGTACGTGATTTAAATTTTATGAGTCCTTGGCCTAGCTTGAAATCATCTGGATCCTGGCTTAAAACTGCCTATGAGTCAGTGTGTCGCCAGTGCAGATTTGACTGAGTTTATAGTTTTTGACTGGCAGAGTGTAAACTTGGCAGAATGGTACTGAAAACCCATTCCTCAGAACACTGTATTATTCACACATTTCTTTTCATTGTTTTGTTTTTGAGACAAGGCCTTACGTACCCCAGGCTAGCCTCAAACTCACTCTGTAGCTGAGGATGACCTTGAACTTCTGACCCTTTTGCATCCACTACCCAGTGGCTGAGACTGCAGGTATTGCACCAGGATTCCTGGCTGCAGGAGACTTTCAAAGAATAAAATAACACAATACCCCAGAAGGAAATCTTTTCACACTTACCAAATATTTATAATATGGATCATGCAAATATAAGTCTATGATTCGTACATTATCAGAAATCTATTGAGGAAATATGCTTTGTTGTGCTAGGGTTCTAATTATTAAAAGAGAACTCAGGGAAGTGTAACCAGGAAGAGATAGAAACAGCTCAAAATAGCACACATCTAATTGAATTTAAATGCCTCCTATCTTTTGTTCTGCCAAGTGATTCTAACTCTCTACAAAAATACAGGACTTTGGATGTAGTTACCACAGTCATGCATATATTCACAGTACTTTTCAGTAGGTACTGACAAAGCTACCATTAGAACCATGGAGAACATGATGTCAGTTACAAGAACATATGAGTTACTTGTGAAGCTCTCTCTTAGGCCTGTGTCTCTGAGTCACTGAAAGGTACATTCATCTAATTACCCAAACTTCTCCCAAGGAGCTGATCAGTATTCATTGCTGGAGATACAATGCATCACAGACCAATCTACATAAACCATGGAGAAAATTAGCATGAGAGAAGGATTAGGAAAGATCCAGAAAGCAGAAGGCTAGGGGTAAGACAGGAGAGGGGGGTGCTAAATGCAGCCATGGGGCAGAACTTTCCAGCCACTATGTTTGGGCCGTTTCATATAATTGTGCCTTTTGAGCTGTCCCTCCCACATCCCTATTTTTGTAAATGACTTCATCAAATACCCAGTTTCTTTACTTAGAATCTCAATCTCCAAAGCATATGTAAAGCACCTGGGTCTGGTGCCCATCAGAGGGATGTAAAGAAGAGTTTATTTCTCTCATCACATTTGTCCAGAATATTGCTGTGACTGACCTCCTCTGGGCAACGATACCTGACACAGCCTGAGTGCCCCTGATGCAGGTAGGTGACATTATCCCGACACAGGTGGAGGACTCCTGGCCCCCGTCATTCCTTCCTGACACTTCTCCCCACCAGTGCTGCACTGGCATCTGTTTTCTAAATCCTGACTCCCACACTGAGATGAGAAGGGGTGGGCTGTCACAGGAAAGGATAGCAGAAAACTAGACCAAGAGAGAAACAAAGTGGACCATCTCTGCTGTCAGTGGTGTGGGCTAGAGTGGGAAGCAGGACCCTGTTCACAAAATTTAAGCCACAGAAAGAGTAACAATGTATCTGCTTTTGGAGAGTCTAAGCACAAGCTGCCTCTGAAGGTCAGCAGAGATACAGGAGCAACTGCTTCTGCCTGCGAAGGTGTGGAAGAATCCCCTGCCTCATCAGAACCTGCAAGGCCTAAAAGATGGAAATGTAGCCAAGTTACACTTGTTTACATGGTTCATTTGTTTATTTTATTATTTTACAGTTTGGAGTTCTTTCTTCTTGGCTGAGCCAACAGGTGTACAGGGTGGTGCTCTTCCCTAAATGGAGTCTTTCAGAAGCCAGGGGTGGGGCAAGAAGATCAGGTGCCACAGCATCTCAGCTGCTCCCCTAAGTCTCTGGCTCAGCCCAGGTTCTCTGTAAACAGGAGCTTCCATTACCGGAAGCTCTGGGGCCTTAGCTGCTCTGGGCACAGGACAATGTTCTACCTCATCTCTGTTCCCTGCATGCAGCTGGCTCCAGAGACAGATGTGGGTACTTAACTGCTCCTCGGAAGGTGTCTCTGCCCCATCCTCATCTTGCAATACTTAATTTCAGGGCTCTCACCAGACATTGTGCACCATCTAAAGTGTCTCACTTGCAACTTGGAACAAATTGCTTCTTATGGATGATTTGTCCTGACAACTGTATTCAGATGACTTATTTTGACAGGTTTTGACAGCAATGATTGTAAACAAAGCCTACCAGGTGGTGAACGTGTGCTAAGGTGGAGCTCTGCGTTCTCCATGTTATTTCTGGGTGTATCAGGCTTTAATGTGGGAATGGCTGTCAAATGATGCACTGAGTCTAGAAGGTATTTCCCACTTATTAAAGTAGGCCACTTTGCTCCAGCTAAAGCCTTAAACTCCAGGAAATCGCAGGACAGTTGAAGAGTTCAATTCATTTGAAAGAAACCCAGGTCTGATATCTTAGCTTTCGGAGGTGAGGCACAAAGATTAGGGGTTCAAGGACAGCCCTGGTATAAATGAGGCCCAGTCTGTAGGCAAAAGAAACAAACTTACACAGCATGAACCTGATTCATCAGTTCTTCGGCCGTTTCATCACTCAGAGAGTTAACACCCGACAACAGATAATGCACCATTTGAAAGCTAGTGACGGTAATCCATAAAGGGAAAGCCTCTTGAGAATCAGGTCCAACATGATTTGAACATGGTACTTCATCAGAAATACAAACTAAATGTTGGTACTCAATGCCACGTTGCTGTGAAGAAGTGATGGAGGGAGGCGGACAGTAAGAGCAAAGTTTGAGAGGACCCAGAGTGCCTTCTGGATGTGGCAGGGCCACTGCACTCATGAAGCCACAGCAGCTGTCACTGCCTGCGTAAGACTTCCCTCAATGTGTGTCTTCCTGTAGGCCTTCGCCAAGTCCCAGGAACTGCCCCAGGCTGCTGAGCTCACCGTGCAGCAGCAAATGCTGGAGCTTTTCCACATTCCTACCTTACAGAGCACGACTGCATTTTCTGCCTCCCTATCTGAACACCCTCTCCCCAGCTCTCAGGATTGCACAGACAGAGGTTGGGGATCCTTTTACGAAGCCTGACCCTCCTCCCTCCACAGTCCCGCCCAGCTTGTGCACAGCTGTTTAGTTTCCCTGTTCCCTGCAGAAGGTAAGCTCTGGGGATGGAAAGAGCAAGCATGGTAGTTTCTGATTCGCACACAGCGCCTGTTCCCCAGACCACAGCACAGCTTTGACATGGCTGTGTGAAGAGAGTGAGGAGGCTGATGGGAAGAACCGAACCTCAGCTGGCTCAGGGCTTGCCACCTCAGCCTTCCTCCTACAGAGACACTAGTCTACCTGAAGCCTGCCAAATGTGTGGCTTTGGCGACACACTATTAGAGAGGAGAGTTAGAAAGAGAGGGCCCTTGTGCTAAGGCCACAGTTAGAGTCAGCCGATCACAGGACGAGCTCAGGAATGGGATGTTCCTGTCTTAGAGGAGGAGACCCGCAGATGAACTCCAGGAACACGACTTTGACCAGATAATCTGTCTCCAGGTTGCTGAGGCAGGTATGCCGTTTCCTGTGGGGCCTGGACAGAGATTCCAGATGAATGGGGTGCACAGGCTACGGCCCACGCAGCCCTATCACGTTCATCAGTGAGCCACACACCTGGTGAGCACCATGTGCTCAGGGTCTGGCACATAAGAGATGACTGACAGCACAGAAGCTTCAGACAATCAGAAAGGGGGGAAATGTCACAAAATTAAACATGCAATAGAACTTTTATCTAGTTCAAAGTACTTCAAAAGGTTCTTCTAGAATGTTCTTCAGCTACTTCACTAGGTAGGAAATTGGGAAAAGAAAAGATCCACAGTGGATTCTTTTTCAAAAAGATTCCATTTTCATTTACGTGCACGGGTATCTGTCTCTGGGTGGGAACTGTGGATTCTCGGGACTGACAGCAAGGGCTTTTGGCCTGTGAGACCTCCTAGGTGACCCTGACTCATTTGAGTAGAAGGAATAGCAGAACTTTCTTCTCACATATACTGTCACACTGGATCATATATGAGGTTAACTGTGCCCAATTGCCTGACATTGAACATACTTCAAGCCAGCATGACTGAGTACTGCGCACTCAGCCCATCTGATGGCACTGGCTGTCATTCCAACAGGATCTGGAGCCCCTGGACTGTACAGCGACCCCTAGACTTGGTAGAAGTCTACATGTATGTGTGAGTGTATAGATTTGTGTCTGTGTGTGTCTGCATGTATGTTGTGGGTAGATAGTTATGTGTCTATGTGTGTCATGTAGATGTTTGTCTGTATATGTGTGAATGCATAGCTATGTTTGTGTACATGTATGTATGTATATGTGTGTGAGTGTGTAGATAGATATCTGTGTGTGTCTTGAGTATGTTTGCATGTATGTTGTAAGTATAGTTATGTGTCTGTGTATGTCTATGTATATGATCAGTGTGTGTATAAATGTGTGTCTGCATGTATGTGAGTGTATAGCTATGTCTCTGTATGTGTGTCTCATGTATGTGTGTGAATGAGTGAATAGATATATGTTTGTGTGTCTGCATGTATGTGAGTCTGTGTGAGTCTTCATGTCTGTATGTATCTATGTGTGTGCGTGTGTGTGTTGGTATGTCTGTGTATGGGAGTGTCTGAGTTTCTCTGTGAGTGTATATCTCTCTGTGTGTCTGTGTGTATATATTTTGAAGTTTGATTAGTTAGGTACTACATCTGCAATCATAATAATGAAATCAATTTAGATGCAGAAGAACCATGATTAGAAATTAATAGGTATTATTGCATAATAATTATCTGTCTGTCTTAATTGGAACCTAACGTCAAGAATAACCAACATTGCTAAACATGTATGTAGAGTCAGATTCACACAATGAGAGTTCAGTACAGTATAAAGTACAATTACAGCTCTGGTTCTTAGTGCTGAAAGTTATGCTTTTTGGTTTTGTTGCTGTTTAGTGCAGGACTGGAATCCAGTTCCTTCCACACATGAGAAGCTCAGTCATTGGACTGCTGGCTTTCCATGTCACGTCTTCATAGAAGATAACTTTAGCAAGAAACAGAGAAAAAGGAAAGAAGGCCCTGTGTCACAGCGACACCATCTCAAGGCCTCCCTTTTAGGGGAGCCTTCCCCTCAACTAACCAAAAGTGCAGCTGAATGATTACATGAGTTTATTTCCTTACTAGTGGAAAGAATGTTTTCTGTTTGCTGCTCATGAGACACTCTATGAATCTTAGAACATACTAGTTGGCTATATTTATTTTTAAAATTAAAATTGAACCCAGAGACCAGCTTCCAGAATTCCAGTAAGAGATGCACTTAATGTTCACTCTGCAGAAGAAAGCCCATAATAGGCCTAGAACAGAGGAAACCGTGTAGACACACATACATACACATACACACACACACACACACACACACACACACACACACCTGTGACTATAGCATTCGGCAGGTAGAGGTAGAAGGGTCCCTGGTCAAGGACACCCTCAGCTACACTGGAATTTGAGGCCAGCCTGGGACACTTGAGACAAAAAAATTAATAAAAAAAAAAAACAGAGTGGATGCAAATGCAGTATCTGGAGATGGTCCTGAGGACATGACACAAAAGTATCAGCTGAGAACACCTTGCGTGTTTCCTCAACAGCCAAAAGGGAGCGATGACTAACAACAAAGCATATCTACCTGTGCTGCCCTATTCTGATTACAAACTTTCAGCAAGTCCACTTTTTGGTATGTATGGTACTGAGGACTGAACCCAGATCCTCCTCATGCTAGGCAGGCACTGTACCACTGAGCCCTATATCTAGATCATTTTTACTTTGGGGGTAAAAGAATGAGTCTAAGTTGCTGAGGCTGGGCTTGACCTCAGTGTGCAACCCAAGAAGCCTTTGATTTTGTGACCCTCCTGTCTCAGCCTCCAGGGTAAAGTAGTTGACTTTAGTTTGATGTTGTTTCAGAGAAATAACAGAGAAGAATCATTACTCTCTGAATCCAAACAGATCTACCATAGGGAATAATCATCCCCATTCTGGGTAAAAGCCAAGGAAATACAATCAGAAGGTCAAAGAGCTCCCTGCAAGTCCTTGCTGACTAGCAATATTCACCATACCAGGACGATGCGCAGTCAGCCAAGGTGGCCACTGATGGATGAAGACAGAAAGGAATGTGCTGCTTCGTTGTTATGGATGGGTATTCAGCCATGCTGAGAAATGAAATTCTGTCATCCACAGCAAAGGAGATGGAAGTGGTGTGTGTCGGGGCGGGGGAAGGCAGAGAGGCACATGTGGGCATGTTCCCACTGACATATAAAAGCTAAAAAGTTGATCTCAAAGTAGGAGAGAGAGCACTGGTTACTGGAGTGTGTAATGTGTGAGAGGCAGGTTGGATAATGGGTACCAAAGTACTTGTAGGTAGGGATGAATGGGTTCAAGTGTTCTGTAGAGCAGTGGGGTGACTCACTTATAATAAAGTGCTTTATGCTTTAGGAAGAACTAGAGGAGAAGAGCTCAAAGCGGCCAGAACAGAGGACTATGAGAGAAATGCTAATTACCCTCAGTAATCTGTCCACACTATGTGAACTGAGACATCACACTCAACCCTCCATATACATGCAGTTATTATATGCTAATTAAAAAGAAAAAGAATAAAATTTCAAAAGAAATTTCAGAACATGTGCGTGTCTATGAGACACAAGCACATCCCATTGTTCCCAGTTCCACTCGGTTTGGAGGAGGCTGGACTATTTTCCCAAAGCCAACGCAAGCCCTGCAGGCTAAGGCTACCAGGGGCAGGCCACCTGCACAGTCTCACACTCACAAGCTCACCCAAGAAGCTGATTTATATGTGTTATGGGCTAGCCTATGGCTCCATTCATTTCTGCAAGAGGTAGAGAGGAATCAGCCCAAACACTGGTTCTCACTGTGTTTGTATTAAGTGACTTATAAAGGGAATCTTTTCTGAGGACCAGAACTAGAAGGCAGGAAGCCACCTCCCAGGGCCAGAAATTCATTCCCAAAGCCTTAGCCAGGAGCTGCAAGCTCCTGCACCCAAGTCTGAAGCACTGCTTCAAGCCGGCTTCCCAAGCAGAGTGACTGAGTAGGGGAAGTTCAAGGGAAGCCTGCTTTCAAATCAGCGAAGAGCAAACAGTTAAGAGGATCACTCTCACTCTCGGAGCTTCTTAAGCCAGCAAGCTTAAAAGGAAGTCAGAATAGAGGAAAACGAGCTCCCTGGCTTGAGAGCAGAGCTCAGTCCCTCTGCTCAGGACCTCTTTCTATGACAGGGCACAGACTGGCTTGGATCAGAATGTGCAACACTTCATGTCTCCAGGTCAAAAGCCAGAGAACAACTTGAGGGTAAGTCGAGAAACGCACCTCACCGCCCTCAGGTGACCCGTAGTATGTGAAGGACACAGTATTTCTGTGGTTTAAAACCATCTTCCTGGCCCTAGATAACTAAAACAATTGTCATCAGAGCCCCAAACACAAGAAACAAAACATTACAACATCAGTGGGAAGAATGGAAGCACAAAGAACAAAGCAGGGTAGGGAAGAAAGAAGAAACTTGAAGACTATCATGAAGGAAAGACAATTAGCTGCATCCCTGCAGCTAATCAGTATGAGAATAAACACTCTCGAGGCACATGTAACATCTCATGGCTCAATACCTCTCATTCAAAATTTTTGAAACCATACAAACTTTTACCACAATGGAAGGAAACTCGAATTTTAGAAATTTAAAAGATATGAGAGAATTAATAAAATCACTGCCAAGGTTCCAAGTCAGTTAAAAAACAACTCAGAAGGGAAATCGGAAGGTGCGTGGAAAGGATTGAACGTGAGATGAAACGTATCAAATCCTGGGGTGCGTGGTTAGAGTGCCCTTCCAGGGAACTTACAGGGCTGGAATATATTTGAAAATAAGAAATGTTTTGAAAAAAGGGTGGAGCGGAGACCATTATGCTATGTGAAAATCCAGACAAAGGATGACAAACAGCAAATACCGAGCGCTTTCCCACACATGCGGAATCTATGTTAGGCAGTGATAGGACGAGAAGAAAGTGGACAGGATCTACAGGGAAGACGGGACCACCAGGGTGGCCAGGGCCCAGGAGAAGGTGAGGCGGTGGGTCTGATCAAGGTACACAGGCTGGACGGTACCTGGTGAAAATGCATAACGAAGCCCATCCTTTAGTGAATTAATACACGCTAATAACATTCTGAGAAAGAGTGCACCTTCTCCCAAGGCCAAGGGAGCGTTACAGAAGAGGAGGCAGGAAAACAGTAAGAGCTGTAGGTCATAGGTGACCCCAAGGAAACTGTTTTCTGGACATAGGTGGGCAGGTACACCTGTGAACTCACCGTGGTTGTGATGTCATGGTTAAGATCTATGCAAGCTCAAACCAGACAAAATCCCAGGAGGTCACCAGGAAATCTTCCCCCAAGCTGAGGAACTATTCTGCAACTGACAATTACTGGGAGGGTCAGGTCAGTTCTCATTATGCATGTGGGATCTGGGGAGCTGGAGAGATGGCTCAGTGGTTAAGTGCACCAGCAGAAACCCAGGTTTGGCTCTTAACATCAACATGGTGTCTAACAATTGTATATAACTCCAGTTCCAGGAGGTCCAATTCCCTCTTCTGACCTCCACAAGCATTGAACAACAGGGGTGAACTCACACACATGCAGGAAATATACCAAATAAAATAAATAAATCAAAAAGATAAGAGTGTGGCACCTGGTAGCCTGATCATGCTTCAGAAATAGTGAGAAGGACATGAACATCCACACATCTTTGTATCCATGGGAGGACTGGGGACCAATCTCATAAGGATGGTTAAGGATGGACTTCCCAACAGCCACAGATTTTTAATTCTTATATGCATGCAACTATGAATTTGCCTATTTTCTGGCTAAAGTATGAGCTTCCTGGGGCCAGACTGAAATAAGCTTGATTTGGTATTGTGTATTTAGTACTTAGCAAAAGGGTCCTCATATAACTAATCCAAAAAGTACTTTTGAATACATAAAAGAGTCAAAGTATATATGGCACACAAAATTAGATTTGGATGAAATGACCAAACTATCTCTGGAGCGGGGGAGAAGGGAGGGGAAGGGAGGGGAGGGGAGGGGAGGGAAGGCCAGTCAACTCAAAGCCTGCTTCCAGACCCTGACTCTCACAGGGTCCTGAAGATGTAAGGGAGGTTCTCCTTCACTGCCTGTTCACACAGCAGCCTCAAGCAGACACTGTCCCCAGGCAGATGTTAAATATGGGGTTTGGGTAAGGGTGGTGTTTTCCTGGATACAGATGCTACCTTATGAAAGGAAGAGAACAGAAAACAAGAAACTAAGAAGGGCTTGGAATTTACTTAAGAGATTCCGTTTCTGTGGAATAGTATGATTTTCATGGATAACCGTCATTGTGAGATATCAGTGCAGTAAACTCCCTGAGTGTGTGTGTGTGTATGTGTGCGTGTGTGTTGTGTACACATACATTTTATCAGTTCTGTTCCTTTAGAGAACCTTGACATAACTAATAAATATTTCCTGATAATTATAGCCATCTTGTGCATAAAATGATGTTAATGAAATGCTAGCAATTAAGAGAAATCAATACCCGCCTGTGGAAAGAGGAAACCATTTAAATGTAGATCCAAAGAACACATTGTTGTCATCAGAGGTAACTTCCTTTCCAGACGTGATTTTCTCCAGTTACATGTAGCTATATGGAGGTTAGGGGCGTCTTATTTTAACTTAGACTGGCCCAGGATCTAGGAGCATATTATGTCAACCTATAGACTGATCCAGGATCAGCTTCCATTCTCTGATGGAGCGGAGGCAAGGGCTCAGCTGTGCCTGCTCCCGAAGCCTCCTCCACCTCCCAGACATGCAACAAAATGCCTATTCCTTGGCAGAAAATCTGAGAGAAGAAATTTGATTAGCTTTGATTTCTTTTCACATCTCCACTTATTCTTGCCCTAGATTCTTTAGAGTCAAATAACATAAAAAAGAAGGAAAAAGAAAAGAAAAGAAAAACTTAAAGAGCCCTTCTGTAAACAATGTTGGAAGTCCTTCATGATTTCCTTGTGTCTGCACAAAGCTCTGGGACAAGCTCCAGCTAATAATCTGCTTCCATACATCTTCAATTACACCAATTCACGGGAGGAAATAAGAAGCCTCTGCCGATTATTTAATTGACCCATTACTGGATGCAGAGCTCCTGCACCTGGACCAGCTCAGTGGCCCCATTCCTGGTCCTCCACACCCACCTCCTCCCTAGGATAGCACAGCAACTATTGCCACCAGCCCAGACGCTGGATGCTGGAGAAGTGCACACTGGGCCAGCAAAGGAGCCTGCTTCCCAGTTAGGAGCCTGAGGCTTCTACTGAGAACGTCCACCCTCTGGAGAAGTTGTATGGGGGCACAGGCAGGGGTGGGCAGGAAAGTCTTCCTTCAACCCCTGTGCAGTTGTTTGGACATGACGATTCCTTTTTGTTCCTGAAACACTCAGTTGCTGTATATATCTTTTTACCCAGATTAACCAAATCGAGATCCAGTTGGGCAAACTTTTTTTTAAATCTCAAGCCTAATGCTAATGCCAACAATAATAAATATCTTGGAAAAAATTTATAATTTGGAACATCCATTTCTTACATTATTTTTACATGTTTAATGAATTAAAAGGAGGGGAAAAAGCACTGATTGGATAACAAACCAAAGAAAGGAAGCCTGGAGAGTCAGCAGTGCGGCCCAGTGAGAGCAGGATTTCAGAGTGGGGAGAGCTGGGACTACATTCCCGTAGCACAGTGACAGGACCCCAGTCTCCATTCCAGTGTCCACCACTGCAGACTTCTGGGTGGCCATAATCTCTGGACCCTTAAGGTGGGTCCTGCCTCTTGCTAGGGTCCTGAGCTTGAGCTCCAAAATGGCTTATTCACATCGCTCCCATAAAGAGCTATCTACAGCTCAAATATTCAAAGGAGCCCTTCCTCAAGCTGTGTTAGGATGCCTAGAGGTGCCCACAGGCATACCACAGGGGAAGGAAGCCAACTCAAGCATTTCATCCAAAGAAACTGAGAAAAAATTGATCTTACTTGTTATCGATTAGGTAAAAGTTCTTAAAGGCATTACCAAGTTACAAAAACCTCTTAAAAGCCATTAAGGAAGAGGATCACATTGTAATCTTAAATCTTAAGCATGGCAGGACAGAGCCACTTAGAGGAGACTCAGGCTAATTTCACGTTAGGCTTTATTCTCTTGATGAGTTTAGAGCCCCTGAACATGGGTTCTTCTGTTTTTTCTTACACAGAGCTTGTGAAAACTCTTACAACAGCTAAATCTTTCCTTCCCTCCCTTTCTTCTTTCTTCTTCCTTCCTCCCTCCCTCCCTCCCTCCCTCCTGGACAAGACGATTCCTCAAGAGCTCCTTGAAGAAAACCTCACAAAGGTCCAACGTCCCAGAGCTGGCGGCTGCCCCTTCCCTGTGTCTTTTTGGACACCATGTGGGCACTGCTTGGAGATCAGCACTTCCTGTGAATGCCTGTCTTGTCTTCTTCGCCTCAGCAGACCTGTGTTCTCACATAATGGATAATCAATACTTATTGAATCAAATGCAGCCCAAAGGACGATTAAATTTTCAATTGAGTTAATTATAAACTGGAACCGCATAAGGGGTTTTAGAGAGCATCTGCCCATAGGGGGCAAGAGAAGGAAGTCCGGAAAGGTGAGGGACATGCTGAAGGCCTTCGAGTCCAAATGCGCCAGCTTGACTTGGGAGGGTCAAGTCTGTCCCCTGTCACCTGGGACTGAAAGGCAAAGTCCTTGTCTTCACAAATCAGGAAAGGGGGCTGCCTTTGGAAACAGGGTCTGGTTTCACTGCCCTCTCAGCAGTACTCAGACCACAAGTGAGGGGACAGGATGTGGACAACGTCATGCACAGAAGAGCAGAGTCCTCATGAAGACTGAGGAGTGGGGAGCCACAGCTCAGAGAACCTGCTGGGACTGGGGGAGGCAAACCATGTCCCGAGGGCCAGAGTTAATGGGACTAAAGACACAGTAGCTTTACTGGGGTTAAAGGAACCTGCTCTAGGAGAAACCAGGGTGCAGAGGTGTGATCTAGGATGCCACTGTGGGATGACATCAAGAAAGCAGAGTTACATCAAGACAGTCAACACACCTACACTGCACAGATGCCCTCCTCCCTGTTACTGGAATGGAATTCTTGACTGTGTCCAGACCATGGAGATATCTTTGACTCTGGCTCCTCAGTGCCCTAAATCCAGCAGCCACTTGCTTACACCTTGAACTGTGACCAGAGGAGTGCTTTCTGCCCCTTTATTTTGGTCTCCAAATACCTAGGGTCATCTTCTCAGATAGGAAGAATCATGTCTCTCCTCTGCTCCAACCTTCTGACAACATAGAGCCCCCATCCCGGTAGCGTGCAGAGCCAGGGCGTCTAGACTCGCCCTCTTTGTTCTGGCCTCTAACCGCTCTCCCCTTAGGTCCCAGCCTTGACCAGCTCAAGCATGTTGCTTTGTCCCCTGGGTTCTGCCTCTGTGCCTGGTCTTCTTTCTCTAGACATGAAGATAGCTGTTTCTTTGACCTACTATACTCTTGGAGGTAGAACTGCATTCCTCTAAGCCAGCTTCGGGGTACAGCTGCATCCCTCTAAGTCAGGTCAGGGTACAGCTGCAATCTTGTATGTCAGCTTAGGGGTACACCTGCATCCCTCTAAGTCAGGTTAGGGGTACAGCTGCATTCTTCCAAGTCAGGTTAGGGGTATAACTGCATTCCTCTAAGCCATTACCACACAAGGGACCCAAGTTTTGCTCCTCAGTCCTTCCTTTCTCTCTTCTCTTTTGCATTTTAACCTACAGAACTGTTACCTGACACTAATTTGCACCAGGTTATTTGTACCCCATTCTAGGACAGCTAAGGCTTATGGTAGATACTCAGTGCTTACTGAAAGGACGAAGGACCAGAAGGGGGCTTGGATTCATTACGGTAAATGAACTGGGACTCAAAGAGCTGATTCTGGTCTGTAGATAGGAGCCTGCCAGTGCCCCTCCTAGACATTACCATCTCAGGAGTGAGACAGATAAGCAATGGGGTCCTGCTCTTTCAGGGACGGAGGACGGTGACACGAAGCATAGCAACTGAAACCGGAATGCTGACAGGCAAAATGAACAGAGGACGAAACAGGGAGAAAGGCTGGAGCAGGGTGTGTGGGCAGCCATCTATGGCTGTCCTGGTGCTTCTCCAGGGCATCTGAATCCATGTTCCTTCTGAGTCAAATCCTTTCATTGTGCTGAGCTGCTTCAAAGCAAAACTTGGGGGCTGGAGAGATACGCAGTGGGTAGATCACTGACTGATCTTCCAGAAGCCCTGAGTTTGGTTCTCAACACCCACATGGCAGCTAACAATCATCCCTAAGTCCTGTTCCAGGGAATCCAGTGCCACTTCTGGCCCATGTGGGCACCACACAATAGGGATGTATCACACAGTAAGGGCACACTTACATATGAGCAGCCAAAACACATACACACAAAAATAAATAAAAATAATAAATAAAAGGCTTTAATTAGAACTTAGAGATGACTCAGAGCTATGCACAGGAAGACTTTCCATAGTCACATGAAAAGAGTCCCCAGAGCTTCCCTGTCCCCCGAGAAAGTCAGCTTTGTGTCAATTTACAATTTTGGAATTATGTTCTACTGAAGTTTGGGTTGTTCTTTTGCTTATCTTTTTAACAATTTTTAGCATCATATTAATTTACTCATTGACTAATCAATGAAATAAAAGCATTGACACATGTTAATTTTATATTTACAAGAAATACATGATAATGTTGGATTTTAAATGATCCTTTAACAGAAATAAACCCTTGTTATGTACCAGGCCTTATGCACCTTTATAACAACAAAACTATAGAAAAATCAGTGTTAATGAAATCTTATAAAGAACGGGGGCTGTAGGGGAAATCTAAAGGGATGAGGAACATGAGAGCTTTGTGGCGACAAGAAAGACCAGATACTGCAGCTCTCTCTAATATCTGGAGCTCAATTAGAATCCTACACAGATATTAAGAAAATTAAGAACAATAACTTTGGATACAAAATGCCAAGAAGATCAGTAATAATCTAGAAAACGAAGGAAGTCATTAAAATGGACCATGTTTCTAGAAGACGTAGGTCAGCTGCGACTTGAGCATAGTCCTTTGGGACCAGTCCTGGGAGGGCAACCCAGGCTGACCCTGGAGCCAGGGAATGGAAGAGAAGTATGTCTCTCATGTCAAATCCTTAAGCTCCAAAGGGAGGGTGGGGTCAGGGGAAGTGGAGGCAAGGCCACTTGCACCTACTAGTCAGGTGCTGAAGAAAAATTCTTGAAGGACACTGCAGTGATCACTAGCAGGTACAGAGATGAGAGAAAGTGCAAAGGCTCGCTGCTGAAGCCAGAAAGTTTTATGCTCTTAGAAGACAATCAATTAAGTCACAAAGTTCCCTTAAAGTGAGGCTCCTCCAGGCCCCTGCTGTGAAGTTCTGTGAACACTGACAGAAGGGGCATAAAAAAGAAAAGCCCAAAGCTAGTGATTGGGGTGCATGAGGTGTAAGGACAGATGCATGCCTCTAACCTCCAAGTGTAAAAAGATGCAGTGGGTGCTGATGGAGAGGCTGCAGAAGGCTAACAGTGTGTCCCCTTCAGTGAGAGGAGGTAGACCAAGGGCTTCTGTCGGTCCTTCCAACCCTCACAGATCTGAGGGCCCCTTAAATTATTAAATCGAGTGGTCCTACTCTGTCCACGGAGACCAAAGCCTGAATGATATCACACCTGCTTACAACACAATTTACAGGGTTTTTAAGGTCAGAGTTGTGACTTAAGCTCAGAAAAAAAGAGATTTCTTTGACTACCAATGCACTTGGTCAGCTCAAAGAGTGTACACAACAGAATTAACGTTTAATACATAGTAATAAAATACCCATTATGCAACCCCCAAAGTAGCAAGTGATTATGATGTTCAAGCCTTAGTATCTGAATGTATTTTTTAAAACTCTAGCAGCCATGGACAGTGATTCCTCCTCATCAATCTGGGCACTGTGAATAGTCAGTCTGCTGGAGAGGATTCATATTTCAGAAGCAACATGAGAAAAATCTGTAATTACCAGGGTCTGTAAGAAGTTCATGGAGGTTTTGAAGAGCTCGAAACCCAAGGGGAGCGGTCCCTGTAGAGGAACTGGGCAGAGCGGGAGAGCTAGGAGAGTCAGAGCCTGTGGAAGTCCCTAGCTCACTGCAACCTCATGATAACAACGTAGCAGATAGGATGTGGTTTCTTTGAGTGAGCCCTGTGGAGGGACAGACAACAAAGGGTTCAGAACGCACAGGATCACAGCTGAGAAGGCAGCAGCCAGGCTCAAGAGGATTAGATCCAATTCAGAGAGAAGTTCTATTGAAGGCTGAGCTCTGTGACACAGCTTTGCATGCCACGGCGAAATTAATCTCCCCTGAAAGGATGTCAGTCAACGCTGCAAGGCTCACCGGCGTCTTGTTTTTGAGTATGACTCTCGCCATTAGCATCACCCCTGACCCATCAGCAGCCATGAGCATCAGGGCAGGACTCCATCAACACGAGGATTCGGGCTGAGAAGGGCCAGGCCCTCGTTGACATTTTAGAAGTAAGGTGTTTTCTATTAAGTTATTAAGCTAGGGACTTTGCCTTGTAGACATAGCAACATTGCATATTCCATAGACTATGATATAGCATAGAGTGGTTCATAAGCACTGGGAATTGTTTCTTAAACCTGTTACTTGCTTTATTACAACATCGGGTTTGTCTGCAGGGGTGGTGGGCGAAATGCACCCAGAATATCTTCCAAGTATGTCTTTGTTCAAACATTATTGCTTTTTTATCAAGAAGCTTCAAAAATTATTTGAAGATAGCATGATGTAATTTTGCATATGCTGCATTGCAGGTTTCTCTAAATTTTTGTTTAACATTACTGGTCACTTGGCACCTTCTGTGTTGGGAAGGGGAACCCGCGGACAGCGTTTATGACAGCCAGCAAAGCAGCAGGGCTTCCCGGAGGCTGTACGCGGGTCTCAGGGTTCCCTCCTTTTTTGGTTTAAAAAAGTTCAAGTTGAGAGCCCATGAAGTGTTTGAATAGAGTGATAGGAGGGTCCAGTAAACAAATCTATGGCTTCAAGATATAAAAAAATTAAAAACTTCCCAAAATGTTCAATATTTTCCAAGGACAGTTGTTTGAATCCTTAAGAAGTTAACATGATTTTATAGCCAAAAACTATAATTTCATAGAGATGATTTATTATAAAATATTGGTTGTAGCTGGGTGCAAACTTAAATTCCAAAAACACATGAGATACTCCTCTCTGTTGTGTGTGTGTGTGTGTGTGTGTGTGTGTGTGTGTGTGTGTATCTCCCCCCCTTCCTCTTTCTGGAAAATATTTGAGTAAATTTAGTAATGTGGGCAAATGCATTACTTTCTAGGACTATGGCCATTTCCTTTATTTTCAACATAGAGACTTGTTTTGGAAATACTATGCCAAATATTCGACTTTAGATACTCACTTAAGAACATCCTAGACTCAGACAACATTACAGAAGAGAGGATAGAAGGATGTAAGAGCCAGAGGTCCGGCACCATCTGGTCCGGCACCATCTGGCACGCAGCCCTGAGTTCCAGGTATGCACTTAAGAACATCCTAGACTCAGACAACATTACAGAAGAGAGGATAGAAGGATGTAAGAGCCAGAGGAAGGGGTGGGCTGGTCCGGCACCATCTGGCACGCAGCCCTGAGTTCCAGGTACACATGGCCATGGCGCTGGTGAATGCACAGCAGGCAGCTGATTATCTGCATGAAACCAGTACAAGATGGGGCCCATCAACTTCATCATGAAGCAGATAAGGGAGACATGAAGCCCTACCCCTCCCTGAAGCTATAGTACTGTAACCACTGTCCATAGCCTTATGTAAATAGCTCCTCACTGATGTTCCTATAAGTAAATCTAATTAAACTGATTAGTTAACCCAAAATAAAAAAGTCATAGAAGAAGAAGTCAAAGAGGGGAACAGTCATGAAGGGGAAGGGGATCAACAGGCGTGAAAGGAAGACAGGAGAGGTAATGAGGGTATGATCAAATTGCATTACATATATGTGTTAAAATGTCATAATGAAATCCATTACTATGTATAATTACACCAGTGAAAAACCTTTAAAAGCCTAAAACTGTGAAAGTCATTTTTAAATCTCAAACTCTCCTACCTACATGAATTCATTTGTGAGATTCCAGTGGAGGGCAGTCAGTAGGCATCCGAGGTTATGGAGTCTGGAGCCTGTACAGGGGCCCAATTACCCATTCTCTCTGTTTAGGTCTTTGAATCATGGGACTTCATTCAACATTTATTTGATTTCATAACGAGGATTCCACAAACTAACTCCTCTTCTCAAAAATCAAGAACACCCCGTTCCTCCTCCTCTCTGGTTTGCAGAGAGCTTGTTGCTGCTTCATCAACCCCCACACACACACCTTCTCTGGATTGTCACAAACGCTTGGTACCCGTAGAGAGAGGGCAGCTGTGTCTAATTTTTTAATTTAAATTTTTTAGTTCCATGTTATTCATCTCTGCACATGAAGCCATATTACTCTAGGTCAAGTCAAAATCAGATCATACAAAAAACTAGAATACCTAAGTGCTATAACTCAACCTGAGTGTTAGTTTATTATCATTCAAATGTTTTGTATTTTCTAAACTTACTATCTCACAACGTGGGAAGCAAACTTAGGGCTCATTGAGAATATTTAAATGTGAGGGATCCTAGCACATACTATATATGATCATTTGATAAAAAGTGATATCAATTGATACATATCCATGTCAAATGATATATAGTAATATCATTAGATATATATTCATATAATTTGATGCATATTCCCATCAGTAAAAAAAAAGCATGAACTGACCATCAAATGATATTATATAATTGTTTTTATACTGGGGGAAAACTTAGATCCTTGCACTTCATGATATATAAAAACAGATTTCAGAAAAATTCAACCAGGGATACTGTCAAAGAAACAGAAATGAATTCAGTAAACATGATCCTTAAACTCACACATTAAAAGTCTATATGCAAAGAAAAAATGGTCTAGAATTACAGGAAGGGATTCGTGCAGCCTGTGTACTGTAGAAGATGGAGCCAACATGCACCAGTGAGCTTCACTTCATGAAGGAAAGTTTAAACCTAAGGACTAGCCAAAACTTGTATTTCTGAGCTGCACAGGGCACCCCTATGATCAGGAGTGAGAATTCAGGATGGTCAAGGAGTCAGAGGGACGGAGAGAAGGCCTGAAGGAAAACAGCCTAGTGGAACTTTTTAGATTTATGTCCCCATTGGTTAGGACGAAGGGGAAAGAGGCTTGTTCTACAGTGAGGAAGTCACGACAGATGGTCAAGAAGAGAGAAATCGTGCAGAGGAAGAACAGAGGGGAGGAGACTGCGGGGTGGCCGTGGCTGTGGACTCAGGAAGAAATAGCCGAGATTCAGGACTTCTGGGACAGAGATAGAAAGAAAGGGAGTTGGGTGCTGTCTCCTAACACTGCAGGACCTGTTTCCAGAACCCTCAGGACGCAGGGAGTTCAAGATTGCGGTTGAGTTTAAGCTTCTGTGAAGAATGACAGACTGGCGTGTGCCAGCTGTTTCACTGTGTGGAAAAGGGCCTGAGCGGGATGGCTGATATGACAATCTGCCTCTAAAACAGGGGCACTCTCACCTCACAGAGAGCAGAGGGGTTCAGTTCCCCAAAACTCTTCTTCTGCCAGCAGCAGTCCGTCTCTGTCCATGGCAGTGTGAGATGTGAACATTTAAAGCCGGCCTCCTATTTGTGCATCTTCAGAAGGGAGAATCCTGTAACCAGTCATACAGCCTAGGAAGCCACCCGGCATGGTTAGTCTGAGTCTTAATGCTATTACATCATTGAGACAGCAACTGTATCTGACTCTCACAATGGAGAAGCCACAAGTGTGTGCCCAGAGAAGGGATATGTGCTTGGGGTAGGATGGCTCAGTGACTCCATACGGCATAGACCATGAGGCACCTAGCCAGTATGCTCACTGGTATTGTTTTTGCTGTTGGTTTCAATTCACTGTTAGTTTGTTACTTCTGTGTAATTTCCCAATTCCTATAATTCTTAAGCAAATAAAACTATATAATTTGAAATATTTCTGATCTGAACAGAGCTTTTTAAAAACTTTTTATTTAGTATTTTATTTTATGCGTGTGCGTGTATTGCCTGCATGTAGGTAAGTGCACCCATGTCGTGCAGTACCCATGGAAGTCAGAAGAGGCTGTTGGATCCCCTGGGACTGGTGTTACAGACAGTTGTTAGCTGCCATATGGGTGCTGGGATTCGAACCTGGGTCTTCTGCAAGAACAACCAGTGTTCTTAACTGCTGAGCCATCTCTCCAGCCCCACAGAACTTTTTGGAGCTTTAATTAGGTATATCTATCTGACGAGGGAATTACATTCACTACCCGAGATTCATACACTCTCTAACGAACACGGTATGCTTCAACAGTGCATTTGTTATTCATGCTTTGAACAGAAGACAAGACTTTAAATCATACCAGTGTGCACTACTGTGATTTCTTAATACTAATAGAGGTGGTGCTGACAGTCATGTAGCTACTGGGAATTTACATGGAGGCAGGGGATTTTGAGAATGTAGCTTTCAATAGCACTTTTGCTTTATAATTTTGGTGCTATATATTAATTATGCTTGTTTTAAATATAGTCATAAATATTTCAACAACAATCCTATGTTTTGGAAAAAAAATTTCATCTAAATTATAGCAAAACCTAGTAGCCTCTTTACTGTCTTAGACTTAGGAACTATCTTTTCTCACTGTTCATTTAATTATGTATTTAGTTGGGGGATAGGTATTGAACCCTGGCTCTCATGCATGCTGGTCAAGCCTTCTGTTGCTTAGTTACCCTACAGGCCTAAACTATTTCTTTAAAGAACTTAAGTCTCTGGGGCATAGGCTGCCTTTAGAAACCATAGGCATCATGGTAGTACCTCATCAGCCCCACCCTATACCCCCTCCACAGCTGGCGCTGTGAGCTGTGCGGGTAGTGCTGCCACTCAGCAACTCAGGGTGTGGAGCTGGGGCATCCTCTGGACAGGTTGTGTGAGCCCTTCTGAGTGAAGCCTATCAGTAGGCCAGGAAGTTGGGCATAGTTTCCAGGATTTCCCTTTCCTGCCTTGTAACTCAGGAGTCCAAGTCCACCCTCTGGACCTTGGGTGACCCTACAGCTCCAGCCAACCTCTACGAGCTAAACTAGGAACAAGAACAGGCTCTGGGAGCTGAGCTTACAGGAGGATGCTGAAGCCCCTTACTAGGGAGACTGGGGGCCACAGAGGGTGAGGGGGCCTCTGGGGGGGTGGGATTCAGCAGTGGTGGCAGACTACATAGGTGCTTTGGGAAGCCGGGAATTAGGAGACATCAGCCTCAGCTCCATCAGCCTGGGACATGGTGCTGAGCTAAACTGAGACAAGACAACTCAGCACCTGGGTCAGATGCCAAAGGTGCTCCAGATAACTTTAATAACTATAGTTGAATTCCCCCACCTGTGGGTGGCCCCACACGCATGACAGGCTCCCCACATCACCGTGCAGTCCCTCCACCCTCTATCACTAGATAGGTGAATAGAGGGTAACCACATGGCCTGGTAGCATGCTTGGGGACACTGTCTCATACGGTACAGGGCACAGAGGGGCAGCTCTAAAGGGCAGGCTGACACCACCCTCATCAGTGAGGAATTTCAGAATCACCCTTATCAAACGCTGGCTCACTGCAGTGCTGCATCCTGGGAGTGTCAATGAAGAGCCAACATGCATAGTAACTATTTATCAACTCTCTTGTTTCTTTGCATACCATGCTTACATAAGGAGCCAACCTCACTGCTCAACTTGAAAGAAAGAAAATGAAAACCTCCAAAAAGAGTGTTTTTATGTCTCTGGATGAAAGAGTAAACTTTCAGGCCTGTTCTCCAAGTCAACAACAAAAGACAGTTCAGGGGTAGGGAGAGATGCTCAGTGGTCAATAACACTGGCTACTCTAGCAGAGGACCCGATTCGATTCCCAGCACCCACATGCTGGCTAACAGCTGTCTGTACCTCCAGTTCCAGGGCATCCAACACCCTCTTCTGACGTCTGCGGGCATTACACAACATGGGTGCACTTACATACATGTAAACAATACACTCATACACATAAAATAATAAAATATATAAACGTTAACTAAAGAAGACATCTGTTCTTATCCATGTTATTCCTTCCTTGGGTTTTAAGCCAGGTCTCAGGTAGCCCAGAGTACCCTCAGACTTGTTATGTGCTGAAGCTGGTCTTGAGCCCCTCATCCTCCAGCCTCTACCTTCCAAGTCCTGGGTTTGCCAGCATCAGTCACCATACGTGGCCTACACTCATGCCGTAAACTGCTGTGGATGCAGACTCCAGGACCCTGAAAACCTGTTAGCGTCCCCAGAATGAAGGTGAGACCTAGTCATGGATAGCTCGAGCTCAAATGTTTTAACTAATGAGCCTGAATCAGAATAGAGAACTCTAGTTTCATGAGACACCGCTGTAAGACACAAGCCAGCCAACCACAGGCTATCAGCCTCTTTTGGTCCTTTCTTTCCATGGGCTCTTGAAGAAGCAGTTTCCTCTCCCCCTCCCTCTTCCTCCTCTTCTTCCTTTTCCTGGGAAGACACTGAACACCTCCCCTCTATGGCCCTGCAGAGTAAAAACTCTGAGATGATGAAATCTGCTGCCCCCCTGGCTGTCTCAGGCCTGTGTCTGGCCTCACCACACTTCACATGAGGAAGCACAACTCAGGCAGTAGATATGAGTACCTTTCATAATTTCTGGAGGCCCACGGCAGGTGATATCTACATTTCTACCTGTGCCCACATTGACAACATTTATCAATGTATAGCATGTATTAAATATACACATACATTATGCACACAACCTATTCAGATAATAAACCTAGTTATTCCAATTTCCTAATTCCATATTGTGTAATAAACTCTGTGACAGAAATATATCAAGACACAGTTGGAAAATTCATCAGCCCTGCAGGTGGGAACCGTGCAGAAACCATGGGCCAGAGGAAACCAGTGTTTGCTACCTATAGAAGCAGAGGTGGCTTTGGGGTGATTCATACCTGGGGAAGCACATGGGGCATGAATGGTGGGAAGGGAGGGGCTCTGTGGGAGCCTCTGTCCCTAGGCAGGGCCACTCCAGAGATGGATGGCAGGATCATCCTCTGTTCTTTGTGAAGCCATCCCTGGAGATGTCTCATCCCATTATAAGGGAGCCCCCTCATCACAGATAATCCCTGACAACCTAGGCAGCGGGGACTTCAGTGTTGTCTCTATGTATAGCTGTGTCTCACATCGCCCCATCCATCTACACTGGAAATGGACCTGCTACACATCTACACTGTGCCTGGTGGAAGGTGCGTGGGCAACAGACCCTCGTTCATTCACACTGTGACATGAAACACACCAAATATTCGCTGTATTCATCACCTCCAGATCCCAAATTAAAATCTATCTTCTGGGGTCATGGGACTTAAACAATGGTGTTCTGGTCACAAACCCCTCTTACAGCACCCGGCAAACGTGGGCAGTTATTCCCCTTTCTCCCTCCTCCCCTTTAACTTCTGCCACTCATAAAATGACTCAATTTTAATTTTGAAAAGCTCCCTTATAAATGCTTCTTTTCTGCATTTCTTCAAAGTTAAAAATAGTCAAAAGAGCTCATCAACATAAAGTATCTCATATGACAGTTCAATTTATTTTACATCCTCTAGGCTGTGCCACACTAAGATTTGAAACACACAAATTGAAACTAATTAAATATATTGTAAAGTTAAATAATGTAATAGTGGATGAGTAGCAAATTCTTTTAGGTGAAAAATTAAATCAGTCTTTCCTTAATTAGTATTTTTTCTAAATTATCTTAAAATGTAGACATAGAAAAAAAAAGAAAGGCTTGAGTATACTGTATTGACTTCTGTTTTATTGATCAATAATGATCATGGAAAAGAAACTTTCTATTATCCAAGTACCACTTGCCCTCAGAGAGTAAATGGGGACCCTTCCTACTTTCTAAAGTAAGATGATCTGTGGTCCCCACACAGGGCAGGCAGAGGGCTGAAAATCAATTCTTGAAGTCACATCATCCCTCTCTTCATTAACAGAAATGCACAAATGTGTTCACAACAAATTTTAATATGATTTAAACTACTTAAACACTCTTAGAGAATAATTTCAATATATTTCATGTACTCTGACATCATGAGTGTTTTTTGAAAACCAGGCTGGACTCAAGGGTCTGGACAAATGGAGACTTAATTGGTACCAGTGGTTATAGCTTTGACCCTTGCTGAGTCACCAGCCGGGCACAACTTATCTTACTCATCACCAGAGAGCACTGGATGCTGTTCAGAGCACTACTTGGGATAGACATCCGTGCAAAACAACAGAACAGTCACACAGAGCTCCTGTGGTTTGAACTGTGAAAGGTTTAAAGAACAGAGAGGGATCCACTAGGATGATTTTCCTGGATGAGAGAAAATTAGAATTAAGTAGCATCTATTGCTTTCACAAATGTGTTCAACAAGGTAATGATGGTGGGAGAAAAATCAGGTGTGTGCTGTGGCCTGAGAAATGGCCCCAAACTAGAGACAAGCCCTTCCAGAACCACCTCAAAGAGGAACTTTCATTTCTTTTAAGGATGGAAAAGGAGTTTTCTGCCGGCTGACAATAACAGTTTTCTGTCTGTATTCCAGGAGAAGACTGGGCATATTTAACAGTTAAAGGCTCATATTAGTGACTAAGCAGTGAGACGCCTGTGTGTGAGTGTGCTGTGTGGTGTATGGTGTGTGTATATATATATGTATATATGATGTATGCTTACATGTATATAATGTATATTATGATACAAAACCAATATTTTGGTGGTGTTTCCCATACGAGCAAAATAATAAAGATTTTCATGGTTCTCCAGCCTTCACAATTCAGTTGCTTCTAGTTCAATTACCGCCTATTTTACTGACTCAGGACAGAATATTTAAAAAAAAAAAAAAAAAAAAACAAACCTTGTCACTGGTTGAAACTCAGTTTTGCAACCCAAATGCAGCAAGATCACATGCCAGAGAGTAATTAGGTAATTCAAGCTCTCTCTCTCTCCCTCTCTCCCTCTCTCCTTCCCTCCCTCCATGTCTTCCTGGCTCCTTCCTCTGTTCCTCCTTCCTCCTCCTTCACATGAACACTTAATTATTTTCTGTCAACAAGTTACACAAATATTCAAAAAGGTTATTCTGCAGAGAGAGAGAGAGAGAGAGAGAGAGAGAGAATATGGAACAGTGCTCTAGAATTCTGTAACTTTCTGGAGATACTGACGACTACCTTGCTTGCGAACTTGGCAGTCACAGCCGAGCGCCCAGTTGGAGGACAGCGGGCTGCAGACCCTCAGGGGCAGCTGTTGGGCCGGGTCTGTCCCTCTAGTAGTGGATAGAAACACATGAAGCAAGGTCTTTAGTGCACATCGCTGGACTTCATCCAACCACAGCATCAGACTCAACATCAACATCCCCATCCCCTTTATACTGTGTGAAGTGTTTTCTCTTGAAGACTTGGTAGTCCGCAGTGTTAGGAAAAATCATTTGGGAATATGTTCAAGGGCTGATTTAGCATGAAGCTTAGCTTCTTCTGTACCTGCTCTTTAGAACGGAAGTCTGCTCTTTAGAACGGAAGTCTGCTCTTTAGAACGGATGTCTGCTCTTTAGCAATCTCACACTTTTGATTTTGGAACCGTTTAAATTTTCAGTCATAACTAAGCACCTGAAGAATAAAAAGAAGCATCAATAGCACCATGGACAAGTGATAACAACTGTGGAGCTTACCCAGAATGCCTTTCAGAAAATCTAAAGGAATTCTTGAAATAATTGAAAAACGGATAAAAGGGGGGAAACCCACACCTAGGTGTCCCCAGGATCTGTGTCCTCAGTTTGCTTTGTTCTAAAGAGTGCGTGGTGATGTCATAAAACAACAGCCTGGACCTCTGGCCTCCTAGAAGCTCAGTATTGACCCTGGAATGTATTTGAACAAATCATTTCACCCCTGCAGCCCTGCCCTTTGGACAGTATGTTCACCTGGCTCTCAGAGAAAATTGCATCCCACGTCAGAATATTCTCATCTTAATTGAAGTTTTTAAAGCACTCTAACATCTTTACAGCAAGTATTTTCAGACCACAACCTTATGCTCCCCTCTAGAGACAGTGCCCTGTGTAGATTTACGGCCCAACAAGGCCCTCAGAAGCACAGGTCTCCAGGCTGAGGCCTCACTTGCTGCTCAAATGGGGGCATACGCAGCTTCCGTTGTAGGCTGTTAGCTGGGAAGACAGAATGTGGCTGGGAGGTAGGCATGGGGCTACTGAGATTGAGGTCAACTGCCTAATGTCCCTTCCCCTCCCCTCCCTTCCCCTCCTCAACTCTCCCCTGTTTCTGGAAATGGATGGAGATGCTTTGGGGCTGGGCTCCAGTTGTTACGGCCTGGGTCACTAGTTAGAGGTCTGTATCCAGACGCCAGCCCTGCTCCAGGTCCAGGAATCTGCATACCTGCCTTTCCAGCTTCTGGGTCCCTGCATTGAGTTTTGAAAATACTACAGTTAAACAAATTATATTTGTTTCTAATTATTCATGAATATGTAATGAATATATTTTATATGTATATAAATACATATACTATCTTTATTTGAAATGATAAAGACTATTTTGGAAGAGAGGAGATTACTGTATAAATAGGTTAAGAAACTCTCTCAGCATAACTCTGTTTACAAGAGTCAATTGGGTGGGCTTCCCCAAAGTCTAGGAGAGCATCTGTCTTCATATATCATCAGACAGACTGGATTATGGGTAACTGACTGGGATCAAGTCTTTGCATTTTTTGAATGTGTTTTCTGTAATTCAATGAAAAACTTTGTGTGTGGGTGCCTGTGCTGAATAGCTTTAGTGTCAACTTGACACACCTGGGTTGAGGGAGCCTCAATTGGGGAATTTCCTCCATTGGCCTGGCCTGTGGCCATGTTTGTGGGGCATCTTCTTGATTTTTGAGTGATGTGGGAGGGCTCAACCCACTGTGGATGTTGCTACCCCGGGCAGGTGGTCCTGTGTTACATAAGAAAGCAGGCTGAGCAGCGGCCAGAGTACAAACCAGTAAGCAGCGTTCCACCATGGCCTGTGCTCCAGCTCCTGCCTCCAGGATCCTGCCCTGAGTTCCTACCTTGTGCTCCCTGATGAACTTGACCTGGAAGATGTAAGATAAAATAAACCCTTTCCTCCCCAAGTTGGTATTGGTCAGAGTGTTTTGTCACAATAATGGAGAAACAAACCAGGACACTTGGGCTCCCTAATGACCTGTGACCTGGAAGATGTAAGCTGAATAAACACTTTCCTCCCCAAGTTGGTACTGGTTGGAGTGTTTTGTCACAGCAATGGAGAAACAAACTAGAACAGAAATTGGTACCAGAGAGTGGGGCATTGCTGTGACAGACCTTATCTTGGTGTTTTTAGGACTGTGGAAGGGCTTGAAAATTTGGGCTAGAAAAGCCTTTGAGTGCTCAGAGTTTATTGCTGTGGAGCTTAGAACAGTTATGCTGAAAGAGCTGGGGTGATGGAGGCCTGGCTTGTGAAGCTTCAATGGGAAGCAGAGACTATTGGGGCGGGGCTGTTTGTGTGATATTTTGAATTGAGAATCTGTGGGTTCTATTTGGCTGGGGATGAAGAATCAGCTGTGATTAAGAAGAGACCAGAACCTGAAGTAAAACCTTTGCTTTACTGGGACAATTGATGCTGGTTAGCTGGGGCTGAAAAATCATTTAGAAGTCACAAGAGCCCAGCAGTTCTGTGGTGAAATCCTCTGGGAAGTATTTCCTCAGGTCATCACAAAGAGGAGCCTCCATCTCAAGCTGTAAGCAAGACTTGTTAATGTGTAAGAGTCTCCTGCATGGTTCTGGTGCTGAAAGCCTGAAGGAGTCACAGAGAGGAGCTGAGGCTTGGCATCCTGAGAGTCCAGAAAAAGCCATTGGGGAAAGTGCAGCCTCGATTGCAGTGAGGACCCTGGAGTCGAAGGGGTCAGGAGAGAATCTGAAGTGTTGCACTCTGAGAGGCTAGAAGAGGCCATTGGTAAAGGTGCAGCCTCAGTTTCAGTGAAGACCCCAGCTTTTTGGAGATGCCAGGACTGTGGGACGACCACCAAGGGCAGTAGCAGGTGTGGAATGGAGCTGGCCTGGGTCTGTGAGATGAGCTGTGTGTGCTGTGGACGGCAGAGTCAGAGAACCGGAGCTGCCGGAACTTTTTGGAGCCCAGAAGATTGTGAGTGAATCCCAGATGCCCAGCCTTGAGCTACTTTGCTGGACTTAAGTTTGTTTAGGTGTGCCAGATTCTTTCCTTTGAAATAAGACAGTACTTATTTAGGATTTTACAGATGCCCACAGTTAAGAGATTTTTAAAAGAGAGTGTGAACTTTTAAGTGTTTGGATTTTTTTAAGGACTGTGGAAGTTTTAAGGCTATACTGTCTTATGTTGTGATATTAATCTTAACATCATACCTTGGGGATAAGAAATGGAAAGGCTGGGATTTAATAGTGATGTGCTTGTGTGTCAAGCTGACAGAGGGTCAATTGCTCTGGAGAGCTTTAGTGTGGACTTGACATACCAGGGTTGAAGGAGCCTCAATTGGGGAATTGCCTCCAATTGGACTGGCCTGTGGCCATGTCTGTGGAGCATCTTCTTGATTGTTGAGTGATGTGGGAAGGCCCAGCCCACTGTGGGTGGTGTCCCCCCTGGGCAGGTGGTCCTGTGTTATACAAGAAAGAAGACACAGGCCAGGGGATCAAGCCAATAAGCAGCCTTCCTTCATGGCCTGTGCTCCAGCTCCTGCCCTGAGTTCCTACATTGGGCTCCCTGATGAACTGTGACCCAGGATATGTAAGCTGAATAAACCCTTTCCTCCCCAAGTTGGTATTAGTCAGAATGTTTTGTCACAGCAATAGAGAAACAAACTAGAACAGTGGGGGTGGTTATTTTGTAATTCTTTGGTGACTCCGTCTTGGTTTTCACAATGACTTTATTGTGATCTTTTCATAATTTACACTTTGATTTAAGAGGCTGAGCAAAGGTGGGTGTTGCTGACACTGGACGCTTTTCTTGGTCACTGAATAGAGACAGTAGGAAACTTGCTTAGGATTGTACTGTTTGCTGCACAAGCTTTAGTGGTTCAAAGCAGAGGGAGGGGAGGGGGCTCTTCATGGTGCAGAATCCTGTTCACAAGGCCTGCCTGCAGACTAACACCCACTGAACAGATCTGCCCCTCTCACTCAACTCTGGGAGCTGAGGTAACTGTTCAAGAGAGATGCCATGTAGAGGCCTTGTGGATGCCATGCCTGACTCTGAACAGGCTGACTTGCTCTTTTTCTGTTATTTCTGTGGAAGAACAACAGGATGTCCAGTGGTCCTTAGTGGGCTTTGTCACACAAGGTCTTAACTATTGACGAGACCAATTCCCTTTACACTTCTCAGTTTTACAAAACAGGGGGAGTAGGGCTCCCACACCTTAGGACTCTAGTTTTCATGTCCTCAAGAATGAACATCAGTCATCGTCTTCCTGGAGAAACCTCTGAGCTCCTTCAGCTGTCCTGGATGAGCAAACATCACTGGATTTATGCCTGCTTGGAAAGTCACATTTCGAGCTGGGCAAACCCCATGATTTTGAATCTAACTAGACTTATGACCAGTTTATATTTTCACAGGAAAATGTCCCAGATGCTCCTCATTTTGAATTGTCACTGGCGTTCTACCAAATGAAGCCATCTCCAATAGCTGGAACCCAGTCCATGGACTCACCCTTGGACTCCTCTGAGCTGAGCTTGTCACCCCTACTTCTAGGCTGTGCTGGCATCCAGGTCCCACGCTGGGGCCCCCGGGGCTAAGCTTGTTACATCCATCTGCTTCTGGGCTGCACTGTCATCCTGACCTCCGGTCCCAAATAGCACTATTTACTGAGAGCTAGTGGGATTCTCTGTGCTGTACCTGTGCTCAGGAAACATTTCCTCCCTTTCTTCTCCTTACATGATTATTATGGAAGATTTGTAGTGCAGTGTTAGTGTGATTCTCTGTGCTGTAGCACTGCCCAGATCAACTGAATTAAGTCAGAATGTTAATAAATTAGCAATAAAATGAGTGCATAATTTCAGTACCAAGAAGTTCAATGATTATTTTTCTAAGCCTGAAGGTCTATGAGAATACACCCATGACTAGAAAAACAAATTCTGGCACAGGAAGAAATAGGGTTGGATAATACCCTACTCTGACCAGACAGAAGGAAATTGACTTCTCCTCAGTTGTGACCTTCATCCAAGTACCTGGGCACCCGAAAACCCATCTCACCCATCCCTCTGACACAGGGAGTCACTGGGAGGTGTGCTCAGCATACTCTGCACAGAGTACTAGGTATTTGTTCCCAGAAATTCAGATTTGGCCAAGTGGCAATACCTATGTTCTAAAATTAAATTTTGCCTCTCTGGCTCTCTTATAAACATATTTCTACACAAACATATAATCGAATAGCGATTTTCTTCCTAACTAAGAAGAATGGCAATTTTCAGAGATTCTGCGGTCTCTCTGTATATCTACGCATTTGTTTTAATTTTCCTTCTTTGACTTTAAGTTTAAAAACGTACTGATGATATTATAATTTTACATGTACTCTGTAATAAGAATTCTTGAAGCAAATAAAAATATGAACAGCTTAGTACATCAGTGACATTTTCTGGGGCCTTATTGATATAAACGCAACTCAGTGCTGCAAACACGATGAAATAAATATAAATCAGGAAAGTGCAGGTTGGACAGCGTGAAATTAAGCAAAACAGAAATATGAAGCAAAAGGCACGAAGACCTGGCTGAGACGAAAACAATCTCAACACAAACAGCCGCCAGCGCGAGCACTCCGAGTCCAAGCACCCTCAGCGCTGTGAGCGAGACCTCCACTGGGCTGTACTTACTAATTACTCCCCAAGCTCACGACAGCGCGTCGGGCATACAGCTGGGGAGAGGCAGGAATTATGACTGAATTAAGTCCCTCCTCCTGGCATTGTCGGGGAGAGATGCCCACCGCTGCTGGGTACCTGGGCCTGAGTCAACACCTTCTCTGTGGAGGTTGGAGGTTGGTGAAGAAATGCTGAAGGGTTGTTGATTTATTTCCTTTCTAATTAAGTTAGACACTGTTTTGGTCATCCTAGTCTCAAGATGCCATGTCACATATGAGCTACTTTAAGCAATGTTTAATCCTGATAAATATTTCTGAATGAAAGTAGATAGGGGATAAACCTGGGTTTTATTTTAAGTAGGATTTTGAAGCTATTTAAATCTCACACACACACACACACACACACACACACACACACACACACACACACAATGTCCTAAACACTTCTTCATAGGATATAAAGTTTGTAGTCTGTCTTAATTATTTTATTTTTATTTTACTATTTTATTTATTATTTTTATTTTATGTGTATGAGTGGATTGCCTCCCTGTATGTAAGTGCACTCCCGTCGTGCAATGTCTGTGGTGGTTAGAAGAGTGAGTCCGAGCCCCTGGAATTGGAATTACAGAAAGTTGTTAGTCACCATGGGGGTGCTGGGAATCAAACCTGGGTCCTCTGCCTGAACAGCCAGTGTTTTTAATAGCTGAGCTATCTCTCCAGACCCTAACTGTCTTAGTTATAAAAAGAAGAATCACGCCCTGAATAAACTTGGAAAAGAAACTGAACTTTTTGTGATAAGCACAGCAAGGCTAAATAGATATGCATTATTCCCCTGGATCTGGAAAATCAGACCAGTAATGTTAGGAGGACTCGAACAGAAAAAAGAAAAAGAAATGAAAGACGTGCAAACTGCTGTTATGAAACAGGGCGTTTGTATTCTCTCAAAATTCACACAATCAACTTCTGATCCCCAAGAGGGAATCGATTATGTCAGGGACAGAACCACTGTCCTAATCATGAAGTCCTATGCTGAGGACGCAGGCAATCTGTGCTTCCATGTAAACTAAATGCATGCTGTCAAGCCCCCTTGTAGCCACTCAGTGCTGAGTAGCCATAGAAAAGGAATTCAGACTGCCCTGGCCATGGATCGCCCTTCTTCCTGTCCACCCCATCCCAAGTGTCTCTTTCATGCTGGTGGTGACCACTGTTACAATGCCTTCAACTGTTTCTAAAGAACAGAGTGTTTCTAAAGAACAGAATGTATATTTAAAGAAGTCAAAACCAATGACCCAGATGACGGTGCTGCTCTGTCAGCATGGGAAGGAAATCTCTAGGAGGCAGGCTCAGAGGAAGTCAGTTATTGTGAACTCAACTTGAGTGTCATAGGTTGGCCCTGCTTCTTACCAGCTCTCTGCTTCCTCTTTGTAAACAGGATTCAACTAGTTCCTTCATCCTCCTGCCGCAGCTAGGAGCCAGGGTACCAGGGCTTCCCCGCCACAATGGACTAAAAGTCTGTCTGCTTCCTCTTTGTAAACAGGATTCAACTAGTTCCTTCATCCTCCTGCCCCAGCTAGGAGCCAGGGCACCAGGGCTTCCCCGCCACAATGGACTAAAAGTCTATCAAGCCATAAGCCCAAATGGATTCTTTCTTAACTGTCTCTAGGCAGTGCTGTGCCACCATAGTGAGAAAAGTCACGGATACACAGAGTTCTGTGCAAACACAAGCAAACAGTCTCAGCTCAGAGGAATGTGAAAGTGCAGAAACGTAGATGTCACTGGAAGGACTCAGAAGCCAGGGGCCCTGGGTCGGTTAGCAAACCACATTAAGGATGCTAGGTGTGCTGACTCAGCACTCTGATTCCGTGTCTCAGAAGTAAGGCTGGGATAACATTACCCCTTCCTGTATAAAGGCTTCACATATAAAAGGTGCACACCTGGTTACTACAATTTCACCAAAACACAGGAGTACATAGGAAGATTTCCTGGAGTGCAGACATCATCAAGATCCTGAGTAGTTCGCGTGTTCAGGGGTGTCCTTTCAAGGGGCTTACAGGGACCATGCCATACGCAGAGGCGCCTGTGAGGAGGCCAAGCAGGAGTCCCAAGAGACCAGCAGCGCACCCCTAGGAACTATGAGAATGCTTCATACACCAGGATATGTTGCTTTACCTGGAAAACAAGTCTGGGGCCCCTGACTGATCAGCAACAGTTTAGAACCAGCAGCAGCAGGGTTCCAATCTCATCAACCTGGTGTCCCATCCCTCACAGGCTCAGGAAAGAGGGGACCTTTCAGGAAGTTTGCTTCTTTACCTAGTCTACCGCCAGTGACTGTCTCTTGGAAGGTGCCTTTTCAGGAACTGAACAGCACTTAAGAAGTGGGTGAAAGATTTAAAATCAGCCCTTGCTGAAGATTATGCTGTGAAGGCAGATAAGCCTGTGATGAGATGCCATATCACACACTGGGAACGACAGGCCTCCAGTCATCGTTCCTATGAAAGATACAGCTGCTGTACAACCCAATTCTCAATAGAACGGACTGAAAACTTCTCACACAAAACCCATACAAAAATACTGGGGAGAGTTTTAATCACATTTGCCAAAACTTAGAGGTAAATAAGAGGTCCTTTGATGGGTGGATGGCTGTGTGGGCTAAGACACATCCTCCACACAGGCGATTCTAGGCCATTAAAAGGAAATGGAAGTTATGAAGGCCCAGGAAACATGGAGGAAATGCTTGTTGAGAGAAAGAACTCAGTCTGCGCGGTACAGAGCACATCACTGTGGAAAAGACAAAACCACAAAAGATGAATGAAAACTGCATGTTCTATCACAAGTGAAATGAAAGTCAGCTTCCTTGGGGCCGATGAAGTTGTTTTCCTTTATTTTTAATCAGATGCTCTCATTATAATATTGTGGTTTCTTATAGCAATACACTATATGAATTATCTCTATAATCTTCTCTAAAAGAAGGAAAATATTGAATACAATCACAG
>NW_008334665.1:1606970-1618814 GCF_000622305.1 Nannospalax galili | reverse complement strand
TAAACATATAGTAGCTTATGAGAGCATGAAGCTTGTTTAACAAATCATTTCCCAATATGTATCTTTAAAAGTTATCCATGAATCCTAAAAAGTGTTTGTAAATATGTGTGCTTCTGAGTGTGTGTGTGTGTATGTGTGTGCGTGTGTGTGTATGTGTGTGTGTAGGTTTATGGGTGTTTGTGAGATTGTGTATATTAGGGAGCATGTGTTTGAGTTTATGTTTGTGTGTGTTTATGTGTGTCTCTGATTGTGACTGTATGTTCATGTGTGTAAGTGTGTATTGTATGAATATGTGTGTGTTTACATTCATTAAAGGATTTTTATTTTGTGCTATGGGTTGTTATTAACACATTTGAAAGGTGATGATTACATACTTAACATTTAAAAACTTAACTCCATCCAGATTACAGTGTTCCTTGACCTAAGAAGGTATTCCTTTAACATAGCTTTGACAGAATTAAAAATTTGCTTTCAGTGATTGTAACATCTGACTTCATACAAAGTATGTTGACAAAGAACTAAAAATGACCAATTTCTGAAAACTGACCTAAGTTTCAGTGACTTTAGTAAGAGTGATTTAAGTTAAGTGGCCTCTCTTCAGGGACATCCATACTGTAAAACACACAGCACAGAGATCTCAGATCCCATGTGGAAGGGAGGTGAAGGAACTCTCTGGGTGACATCCTACTGAACAGGAAACAAGGTTCCCAAACATGGGTTCTGGAACATGACTCTGAGGGAGTGTGGAAACACCTCGAAAAGGAAATTCATGGGCAATGTGGGCAGGGAAGGTAGAAACACTGGGGAAGTTAAACTGGGGAGCGGGGTGACCATGGGGCACACGCTTTGAAGAGCAGAACTCCTTTCAAATTGCTTAAAGGTTCAAGTCACTTCAGCCTTCATTACCAAATACAGACTTGCACATGCATTTAGCCAACAGAAAGGAAGATGGGCCGTTTGTGCATTTCCTTCTCCTGTTTAACACACAAACATGCAGAGGAGCAGATTTTTTTCACAGCCGTGAAAAATTGCCCACTGAAAGCTACGGCTTAATGGGAGAAATACAGGTAGGTTTTGTGCTTCAGTATTCAGAAATCAGTTTCCCTGCAGCCTGTGGCTGGCTTATGTGCTCTTTAAAACATTTTTTGTGCTTTCATACCAAGACAAACCTATCTGAAATAAGCCCAAGTTGTTGCTTATTTCGCCAAACAATTCATTCCCAGGACTAATCACCACAGGAGCTTATCTGGACTGCATTTGAAAGGAAACACCAACAAGCACTTTGAAATGCAGGTTTCAAGTTGACTGTATCCATCTGTGTATTAGCATCTCCATCAATCCTCTGCAATATGAAAAAGCTCACTGAATCCCAATCAACTGGGTTAAATATGAAGAAACGGCTGTACGTCCTCTCTTCTTGATTACCTATTCTTATTGCGAATTTATCTTTTTCACAACAGACTAAATTTAGGAACTAGAGTCTGGGTGGGCGATTCTACCTGAAACATAGCTCAAATCACCCTATCTCATTGTTTATGATGAATTGAAAGAATAAGACACATATTCAGGGGTAGACATGATTAAGTTTGAATGGCAGAGAGAAGACAGAACAGAAGTGCTGAGGAGAAACAGGTAAGATGAACAAGAAGCCCTCTCTACGGGCAGGGAGGGACAAAGGATCAAGTGGACACGTCGACCAGCCATGACTGGTTCTCTGGCTCTGTTTGTAACCCAGGCCCACAGCGGGAGACGTTATTATCAATGCAAGAATCAGCTGCTGCAGCTACTGTTATCTGTGCACTGCTTAAAATTTCATGAGAGTTCCCTGGAATGTTTAATAAAAAGATTACTAAAAGGATACTACTTGAAAAATTGATAAATAGATGCCATACACGTATGACAAGGCAATTTCTCTCAGACAATGAGAGCAGAGACAGGCCTTGGGGAGATCGGGGTTGAGAAAGTAAAGCCATGAGGGTTTTTTTCCTCTCTTCTAACTAACCCTGGGTGGGGTCAAGGGCATTCTCACAGGAAGGTGGCAGATCTGCCAGCAAGTGTCCTCCTCAGAACTCAGGAGGGGATGGGTGCACCAGGTCCCCAACTGCGCTCAAGAGGCTTAGGTCGGACCTCTTTAAGTCTGAGGTAGAGAGACACTGGATTTCCTGTTTGGCTTCTTGCAGGGGGTGCTTTACAGCCTTATAAGTTGATGGCCTCCACTGTCCTGAGTCTGTATGCAGGGTCACATGGGTGTCTGCACCTCTCTTCTGGTCTGATTTCCTTTCCCTGAGCCCACAGGCTCTTTACCTACTAGGAAGCGACACTTCCTCACGAGTGTCCTCTCTCTCTTGCCCTATAATACTGCCACTGGATGATTCAGTGTGTCATGTACTTACATGTGTGTACACGTATGTTAGTATGCATATAGATTATGAGTTAAAGTATGCTTTCTAAAAACGACATGGTGAGTTCTAAATTTCAAGATCTCACATGTGATTTACATGCGATTTGGCCATTTCTGACAGGATGAGGTAGAATGACATCATGCTGGATTGGGGCAGACTCTGAAGAAGGAACTACTCACTGTCCTGAGAAAATAAACTCAGACAGGAGACTCAGGCTCAGGGAAGAAATCCAAATGAGGATGAGGTGACACTGCAGTGAAGTGTCTACAGACAGCCAAGGACTGCTGGCTGTGGACAGAAGCTGGACGAGGAGCTTAAACAGGTCCTCCAACAGGGCCACCAGGGGAGAGACACTGCTGCCCCTAAATGTGAGACTTTGGCCTTCAGGAATGGGGAGAAGAAACTCCCCCATTCAAGCCAGGTGCTATCTGCTCACTTTAAAACCTGGAAATAAAGGTAGAAGAGGGGGCCAAAGAGAAAGAGAGACAGAGAGAGATGGGCTGAGACCAGGAAATAGGAGGAGGAGGAAGAGGAGGAGGAGGAGGAGGAGGAGGAGGAGATCAGAGCTGGATCAAATTTCTGTGTACAAAAATTAAACATGAAGAAAAGGTGCTAGGCCATTCTTTGAGGCCCTACGGGAAGTTAATGGGGTGAGGAGGAAGGGCGAGCAAATTTCTTCAGGGATGTAGCCACTTAGGAGTTGTGCGCCGCTCACATACATAATGCCCCACCCAGTCTCAACAGTCACTAAATGAAGTGGGCCACAAAAAGAAAGGAAAGAATGAATATACAAATGAAAAGGAAGCGAAGGGAAGGAAGGAAGGAAGGAAGGAAGGAGGAAGGAAGGAAGGAGGAAGGAAGGAAGAAGGAAGGAAGAGACTTGGTTAGCTATTTGCTCACCCAGTGCCAAAGTGGCCCAGGGCATGAGGCATCTTCCTGTATCCTGTGGACTTGTTTACAAATGTATTCTATTATTTTCTTATTTATTTTGAGACCCGCGGAGTCAACAGTACTCAGGTGTCTTCAGTTTTGACCCAAACAAGGATGGCAGATAGAGACGGTCAGCAGGCATTTTCCACATGAGTGGCTCTATGGGGGCAGACAGCAAAGCGGACAGCAGGGATAAAGGTTTTCTATTTCATTCATACTTATTTTCTGTTCAGGAACACCCTCTTACACTCAGTAAAGTGAAACACACGGAGATAAATGCTTTCTGTCTTTTTAGCTACAAATACCAAAATCCTATATGTACTTTATTTATTTAGGTATGCATTTATTTTATTTGGTATTTTTGACACCATCTTACCCCCATTCCAGGGGAGATGAATTCTACATGAGAGGAATCACTAACGCAGTCCTGAAGGTTGTGGATTGTAAATGACCAGGAGGCTTCTCCAGCAAGAGTCCCATTCAGTCCTGTTGAGACACTGGATCTGAACTTAAAGTCACTGCTATTTTTCCACTTAAATGAAGCCATTGCAGTTCTGCCAAGTTGCAGTTTCTATGAAATTATCATATGCAGGGAGAATTTGAATTCCATGCTAGTCCTCCTCATTTTCATTTTTGTAAAAAGAAAAAAAATCTTGGCTTTGCTCTCTGTGTGCAGCAGCTGTGTCTGAGCCTGGGATGAGGCGAAGGGCTGTGGGTATCGATCAAAAGAGATGCCCCTTGCCATGGTCCCGGACCCATACTCAGCAGCACTGAGTCTACTTAGACAGGAGGGGAGAATGCTGACCAGATTCACATGTCATCAGGGGGGAGAGCAAATCGCAGGACTTTCTCAGATGGCAACCAAGTAAAGCACAGACTCTCCTGTGAGCTGTGCTGGGAGTTCTTTAAACATCCTGTGACCCCTTCTTGGAACTCTGTTCCTGCCTCCTGTGTAGGCTCTACTGTAACTGCCATATTTGGTCACTGTCCCAACTCTGCAAGCCTTCTCCAATCTGCACCTGCCTCCCAAAGCAGCACTTATAGTCCTGGCACTCAGCCATCAGCCATTAAGGAGTCAGAAGCCACTTGCTCAGAACAAGGCTGGGAGTCATCTTGAAACAGCTTCTGTGGAGCAGAAACACAGGCTTCTGGTGGGAAAATGAAGTTGACAGAAATGAGGTCACAGGCTTCCAGTATCTGGACACACCTGCCCAGGGGTTTTCAGACCATGTAATGCTTGTTTTGTGAGGTGAAGAACACAGGAATGGAGCCAGAGGAAGCCTAGTGATCATCACTCATGAGGAGGAAGCCTAGTGGTCATCACTCGTGAGGAGGAAGCCTAGTGATCATCACTCGTGAGGAGGAAGCCTAGTGATCATCACTCGTGAGGAGGAAGCCTAGTGATCATCACTCATGAGGAGGACTACAATAAGGAAGAGGCAGAAAGACTGGAAAGGATTTAACCAAAAACCAGAATGATGTTTCTCTCTCTCCAGCTTCTCCAGGAGCTGCTGGACACATGCCAACAGCTCGTCAGCAGCACTGACACAGGACAGCCTGTCAGCTACTCTTGGCTCAATCTTCTGACTTATTTTGAAAGAATATTCCAGAGGATGGGCTCTTCCACCTCCACTTGACCTCTGTCCTAGCCTGGACTCTCACTTTTAAATTTACCTTCATAATCACCTTGAATGGAAGAACTTGGCAACTCAAAGGAAGGCATTTTGAAACTCTAATAATTGAGTACTTGACTGAGATCTATTTACACAGCAGCCACTGGCTCAGAGCTGTGAAAAGTCCTCCCCTGTAAATGGTGTTGGCAATGACGTTTGGAGGGAGGGGATAATCCTGGGGATGTAGGTCCCTCTTGAGGGCAGTGAACACTTAAAGAGGAAAGCAGATACCCAGGAAAGGAAACACAGGACCCCCACGGTGGAGAAGGGGTAAGAGCTGTTGGTGATGAGGACTCAGGAGACCCTGTGAAAACCCAAGGAGACAGGCTGAGCTATCTCATGGTTCCTACAGTGAGGGAATCATTGTGTCAATCAGCTAAACGTTCTGTGCACATTCATGTCAGAGATATTCTATGGCCAGAATATGTGAAAATTAACAAATGCTTAATAATAAAGTCAGACAAATATGTTCATAGGACATGACCTTCAAATAATAAGCTGTCCCAGCACATATGGATGCCCATCATGACAAAATGTTGAGTGAAATCCTGGAAGGTATGATTCCTGGAAGTCAATTTAGACATGCAAGAAAGAGCTATCTATGTGTCACCTCAAGGAGACCTTGTAGGTCATGAATTTAGCACAAAAGCAAAATTGGGTTGAACACTCAGGAGCCTGTTAAGAGTCACAGAAGGATGGATGGATGGAGGGAGGGAGAGAGGGAGGGGTTTGTGTGTTCTATTCCTGAACATAGTGCTGAGAGGGCTAGTTTTATCTCCTGAGCTACGAATCTCAGTTGTGACACACTGTCGACTATAACCTAGGTCTCACAATTCTATAAAGATTTTTGAAAAGGGAGGCAAAATGCTACACAGGGTTGCGAGCTGGGTCTGCTGTCTGGAACGTCCATCAGTCTGCGTGGAGGAGACCTGCTGCCTTTGTCACTAGATGGATGTTTTTAGAACCAATGATCTTTTATGATATGAGTGTCATTACCGTTTGAGTAATGGCCCCTGGGAGGTTGATGATGTCTAAATGGATGCTATTAGCATTTGTCTGGGAGGGACTGCTTGGGTGAGGCTCTGCTCTAGGAAGGAAGAGCACAGAGGAGCTAGCTCAGAGGAGAAAGACAGCACTCCTGAACATCGCTGTGCCGGAGACAGATCTGTGGATGGGGACTCCACTCAGCCTTCCCTGAGGAGAACGTTTGAACCAAGAATAACTGGCTGTATTTACTATATGCATGAGGCTCTTAATCTCACTCAAAGTAGTATTTTTGTTCGGCATTGTTTAAACAACAGTGTTGGGTAATAGAAAATAATCAAAAGGATAGATCTTCAAAGGTAAAAGGCTAGAAGGTTTCATGACGACTCATGTCAACACAAATTCTCTTAGCTAAATCATTTGTATTGAGAGGTGTAATTAAAATGTATTTTAATGGAGTAAATGCAAAATCCAGGCCCCGACCTCCACAATTTGAAATCATTAAAGTGTGCTCATGAATTAATTACTTGCAAAACAATGTCTGCCTGGGTTACTTACACCTCGACACATTTACCCATCTTCAAACTGTGTCTGCCTAGGTTACCCACATTTACCCATCCCTAAACTAATTATAGGTTATATTTGATTGAAATAATTTCCTTGCTATTCCTACAAAAGTAAGTACGCCTAAGAATAGAAACGTTATGCTACTGTACAAAAACCCAAGGTGAAAAGGAGAAGATTCTCTTTTGAAATTCTCGTATTTACAAGGGAACACCATGGGCAATATTTTATTCCCCCCTCGAGCCTTGTTCTGCACTAACGAAATCTTTTAAAAGGTTTTGGTAGGGGTCGAACAGCTTGGACATAAATAGGCCTAAGGTATTTATTAAGAAATGAGCATGAGAGGAGGGGGAGGGGAGGGGAGAGGAGACTGACACCCTTTTGATCTAATTTGCTTCTCCATTGCTGTGATAAAACACTGGCCGAATCCCGCATGGGGAGGAAAGGCTTCATCTCAGTTCATTACTGAGGAAGACAAGACAGGAACTTAAGACAGGAACCTGGAGCAGGAACTGAAGTAGAGAACACGGAGGAAGGCCGCTCACTGGCTCACTTCCCCTGGCCTGCTGGGCTGTCTTCTTACACAGCCCAGGTCCACCTGCCCCCAGTGGTATGAGCCCTCCCACATCAATCAGCAATCAAGACAGAAAGCCCTCAGCTTGGCTCTGCTCTTCCCAGGTGACTTGTTCGCGGAGCACACCTTCCTATGCCTCGGTGATATGATAATAGAGCATTTCTCCGGGGTTGCCACACACTGCCCCAAGTCTGCTCACATGGAACTCGGCAAATGTTGCCCTAACATCACTTGAAGTTAAAAACAGACGATCAATGTTGGGGTCTCATTTTTCACAACCACTTTGAACATCCCTGAAACGCTTATTTCTCTCAGTGAATGTTTTTAGACAGGGTCTTGTGTATGGAAGGCTGACCTTGAACTCACTATATAGCCAAGGACGACCTTTAACTCCTGATCCCTCTGTCCTGTCTCTACCTTCCGAGTGCTAGAATTATAAACCTACACCACCAAGCCAGGCGGTTCTGTGGCCCTGGGGGTGAGACCCTTAGCTGTGTGTGTGCCTGGCAAGCGTTCTACCAACGGAGCCAGCCACACCCCGACCTTCACCTAAATGAACTTCCAACCATGGTGCTTTTGATGTCAACTTCCACACAGTCTCCCCAAGTCTGCTGGTCTCTCCTGCCTGCCTGTCTCTGTCACAGCTCATGACCCCTCACAGGGCTGTTCAAAGCTCCCCTGTCCAGTGGTTAAGGTCATAGCTTCCACCTGAATTCCAGGGAGTCCACAGTGAACTCAATAGGGTTTGAGCCAGTTTGATTTACTCACCAGGTGATTCCAGAACCCATCACAATTCACTGTATGAGGTTGTAAGAGCCAGAGATCATGGTGACTATAAGGAAACAGCACGTATGTCAGCATGCACATGAGCCACTCAACCTCAAGCCAAAGCTTTCAAGTCCCACCTCACACTAAGGAGCTGTGGGAAGTTTTCTCTAAGGGTGTGGCCAGTTGTTTTAAGGGTGGAGGCTGACCACACTGTGGGCAGGTTCCACACTCGAGAGTATCTGGACAGCACAAATTTGACTTTATGGGAAGAAATGAAGGTCAGTGGGTTAAGGAGGTGGGGAAGATCTGGGAGGACCTGGGGAAGGGCAGGGGATGATCAAAATACATTGTATGTGATTATTATTTTAAAGGAAAGGACAAAACAGCATAACCAATGTCCTGTGGTCCCTGTCTAACTTCCTTTCTGTGCAGTGTCGTGTGGGGTTTCAGAGTCTCAATGGTATACAAGGAATATGTGGCCCAGGGATCCATATTCTGTTATGGGAAACAAAAAATAAAACTTTCATCATTGAAATGTTCATAAAAGCTACTATTTACTTTAAAAGTCAGTTCTATAAAGCGAAGTTACCTTAAGCAGCAATGACTGTACATTTAAATTTACAAATCTCTATATAACACATGTGCTTTTCTCTTAAGTGTCCGACATACACTGTATCACATCCATAAGCTCTCTGGGATGAGAGAGCCTCCCTCCCTGTCCAAGTCCTCACTTTTCATAACCACTGCTCTCTGCTGAGACAGGCACTTGTCTTCTAAGAGGATCAAGATTTCACAACTTATCTGACAAGTATTGGGTGACTACTATCTAAAATTGCTTTGGGCCATGTTAATATTCAACTTTTGGAGGGAGTATGCAATTATATTCTCAAATAAATCCTCACATATGCCTGAGGCTTTGAACCTGGGCTTGATTACCCAGTGAGCGACATCCAAACTTATGAACAAAATGAAGAAACAGAGAACGCAGTACTTCTATCTCTTGTAAACTACAAACACTGTGGTGTCAGCCATCAGCCACATCTCCCTACGGCGCATTTTAACGTCTTTTTATAACAGAATATTCTTGGTAGAATTAAACTCGATAATGTTTGAAAGCATTGTATCAGGTCTTCAAAAAGTTAATAGTAGAGCACCCACATGGACCACATTCCCTCTCTTGAGCATCTATGACAAAGGTTCAATCGAGGGTCTACAAGGTTCAACCTGAGCGCTCAAGGTCACCGCTACCTGTTCAGACCACACAGGATGTGGGCATAGACCTGAACGTTTGGTGGATGGGCAATGAAAATGTCACATATGCTTGGTGTCAGCTGCTGCCCTTCCTTTGGTAATGTCAGGATGATCTTCCTTTTAAAGGCTCTAAATAACCTACTGTGTGCAGATCCTGGGGCTTGCTAAAGAGAGAGCCTAGCGTACCTTGTAAGTTCTAGAAAAACAAGGTGGACAGTGTCTGAGAGACAAGCCTGAGGCTGACCTCTGACTCTCTGACAGAGAGAGAGAGAGAGAGAGAGAGAGAGAGAGAGAGAGAGAGAGAGAGGAATAAAATAGGAAAAATTATCTGTGAGCTATATAAGAAACACCTCATGAAGCATTAAATGTTGCCGCTGGTGAGCATCTAGAATGATAAAGGCAAGGTTTAAAATACAGGACAGAATCTGAAACCAGACAATACCAGTGTGTGTCTACTTGGTGACAGCTGGCATTTCCATTCAACCATTGTGAGTGCTTCAATGTTTAACATTTGCGACTGCAGGATCCAAGTGTTCGTTACGTAAAACATACAGGGACTGGCATGTGTTCTCCTGGGTAGGCCCAGCCTCCCTGCGAAGTGGGTCATAGGTTCTCTGTCATACGGGGAATTGCAGGACAGACCGTGTGTCACCGTGCTTTGCTGACTGATATCTCCTAGTTTTTAGCTTCTTTATTTGCAGATGTGTCTTCGGTGAAACTTACACCTCCTTGTCCAGAGCTGATGATTCTCTTCCTTACCAAATGTGACATCTGTTAGGGAGCAGTGCCTTATCTGCTACAACCTTCAGGGTCTGAGGTATGCAGTAAGAGGCCACACACCAAATCACTGAGAGTCCTGGCCCATTCAATGGCATAGTTCCCTCATCTCAGGGGATCTCGGCTGTCCTGTAGAAATGACTCAGTGCAGGGAGAGGAGGGACCCATTGAAAGAGCCCTGGTCCACCCATGACACAAGAAAGAGGCATGTCCCATCACCTCCAACAGGACCCAGGAATTTACAGGGGGCAGATGTCTATTTTTATCTCTCTTTTAGGTACTTTTAAACACTTTCCACTCTGTTTCAGTTGCCCACAGTAGGTGGTAGAATCGATTCTAAGTTCTGTAGGATTACAAGAGCCAGTGTTTCATAGCCCTGGTGTGGGTGGGCTACACCACGCTGACTGGTGGGAAACACTGCACCAAGTTCGTGAACCAGGCTCTGCCCTGGGCCAGTGCAGCCCTCACAATTTGTCCTCCTCATTAGCAGGCAAACAGCTGCAGAAACACTTTAAGAAAATCTATAGCAAGGTCTAATTTATAGAGCTTACAGTTTTTTTAAATTAAGATTGAAATCCATGCCTATATATCTAAAAATAAATAAGTCATGGAAAAAATAATTAGAAATCATTTAAGTTCTATCCTTTATAACTAGAATTTCTGTTCTTAAAATACCTTTTACTAATAAACAAAGTTGGATGAATGAAGACATTTCTGTAATGCTTTTCTAAGCTATTTTCATAGCTTGACTTTTTATAGGAAAAAGTACATATAAATGATATTTTAACACTATGATCTATATTTATCCTACATATCAAAATATTTCATAAGGCTGAACTGGTACATCACCCCAAATTGTTAAGTTTTCTAAAGAATATTATTACTGTCTATTAAAAGCACACAATTGGAAGCCACGGGTAGCCAATACCCATGCCAAAATGATCACAGTACAGTCTTTATTCTCCTTGAAAATGGTTTCTCTTCAGATTCTAGGTCAGCTCTTACTTCATTAAAAACCAGTTGTTTAATGAACTTCACCCTCTACTGCTCACAAGCTTTTCATTTCAGAGGATATTGGTGCTGTGCCCAGAGCTCTGAGAGCACTGGATTCAGGTGTGGCTGGTAACATGCACAGAGACCCCCACGTGTCTACAAACCATCACAAGCTCCATAGGGACTAGACTCTGCTCATCCCTCTGTCAGCTACAAACAAGACCAATTCAAGGTACCTGCACCAGAGAAACGGATGACAGCTAATTGATATTGTCAACTGGACAGGATCAACTCAGGGACAAGCCTCTAGGTGTGGCTGTGAGGGATTGTCTAGATTAGGAGATCAGAGGTGAGACGAACTATCCTGAACAGGGTGGCATCGTAGCATGGGCTGAGGTCATGGACTGAATGAAAAAGGAAAAAGGAGCTGAGCACCAGCAGTTTCCTGACTTAGTGTCCAATGTTCCCAGCCTCCTCGAGCTCCTGCCACCGGGCCCTCCGTACCATGAGCTGTGGGCCAGAATTAACCCTTCCTCTCTCAGGTTGGGGCTTTCTGGGCACTTTAACTGTTCTGTGGAAGGACCTGTTACAAGCCATGACTCAAGAGCATCAGAAGCTGCATCCACTGCCTATGAAAACCAGGAGCAAAGTTCATTCCAGATGTAAGATTTAAGGAGAACAACAGAGATGTCTAAATATACAGCAGGCAGAGCAGAGCATGCCATTTTCTTCTGTGCTTTTTAAATATTTTATTTATTATTTTATTTTATGCATATGAGTGTATTGCTTGCATGTAGTAAGTGCACTTGTGCTGTGCAATGTCATTCAGGTCAGAAGAGGGCATCAAATGCCCTGGAACTGGAGTTACAGATAGTTGTTAGCCAACATGTGGGTGCTGGGAATCAAACCCAGGTCCTCTGCAAGAGCA
>NW_008334665.1:1603446-1603562 GCF_000622305.1 Nannospalax galili | reverse complement strand
TGCAAGAGCAGCCAGTGCTCTTAACTGCTGAGCCATCTCTCCAGTCCCAATTTTTCCATTTTAAACAAAATTTGATTAAGAATTTTAAAAAATCGATTTGCCCTTCCATCTCCGCG
>NW_008334665.1:1580187-1601125 GCF_000622305.1 Nannospalax galili | reverse complement strand
AACTTCCCATTTCACCTGCCTCTGTTTTCTCTCTGGAGCCCACTCTAGACCACAAAGCATAATGACTAGAAATGTATGCTCCTTCAAGACAGCATAGATGCAGTTCACTATTTTTTTTCTTATTTTTACCCAAGAGGACATATTTTTCCATTTAAGGTGTTTCCAGATACAAAATTAGCGGAAGAGGCAGGGCAGGCCACACACGAAAAATTTGCACTCTAGTTGACTTGACTTCACTCTGAAATTTAGAGCCAAGAAGCCTAAAACTAAAACAGACAACCATGCACTTGGCTGTGTGGTAGGAAATGACCTTCCTATGCTAAAATAATATATTAATAAGAAGTCTTTTTTAAAAATAGTCTTCACAAATAGCATTTCATTTTTTTAACTGAGTTTCCAAACTAATATATCTAGGCAGATTCTAAGTTGTTAAATCTGCAGATTATCCCTTGTTGTGGTAGGAGGGAGGAGATCATAGCCCAACACCCCAACACTGGGGTCAGAACTCTGTTGTCTGGGTTAGAGAGACTCTCATGTGGAAGATAGGTTTCTGGTAAATAGGTGAAGTCAAATCACAGAAGTTAATAGTGTGACTAAAAAAGAAAGTGACCCAGAAAAGTAAAGGACCCAGTGCACCCCAGCCCCTGAGGGCACAGAGGGCTGGGGGGATGTAGAGGCGGAGGAATTAAAAGGCCAGGCAAGAGACTGGCATTAATATGGCCCTCCCACAGCTTCGTGGAGATGCCTGGTGTTCTCAGTAGGGGAGTGGCAGTAAAGAACTGAAGCCCATGAGAAGAAGAGGAGGAGAAAATAAAGAACTGGGGACTCCTACATAATAAGTTCCAAGATTTTTGTGACAGGGAGCCAAACAATGATGCTGTATCTGGATGAGATGTTGAGTCATGAGGGAAAAATATTGGGAGGAATATTTTTCAGAATGGAAGATCCTAGAGCATAAGGATAGAGTGAACACAATGCTTCAGAAATTGGAAAATTAATAATGCCAGCCAAGGCATTGAGAGCAAAGAATGGAGTGTCCAAGGCAGTGGGCCAAGAGCAGGACAGGAGCAGGTGCAACTTCTGAAATAGAAAAGAAAGGTGAGGTGCAGCATTACTAAGCCACATTACAGTTATGCCTGAATAGTCAGCCTGACTCAGCATTAGTTATAATGGGCCCACACTCCCATACTCTGAGCCCTATTCCTTCTCATGCCTCACAGAACTGCATCCAGGCTAGACCTCACCCATACTTTTAGTCAGTCTCTCCAGCCTGAATTGGGGAACTACAAGCTTGGGCCCACCCTCGTCTTATCAGAGAATCTTGCCCTTTGATCCCTAGACCTAAATATCTCATACACACAGTGTCAAGCAACTTCTCAACATGCCACTTTCAGCCCTTTGATATGTGAATTCAAGCACACCTACTTTCATTCAGTGTGTTGGGTGGGAGGCAAGCAGGTCCCACAAGGACCAAGGTTATAAGTCCAGGTCACAAGAGAAGCACATGGCTCAGTGAGCTTGTTTACATTATAAAGCACAGCTTATGGAAGACAGATGATGTAGAGACCCAAAAGTTCAGTGCCTTGCCACAGTGGGAGGAAGATCATCCCACACCTACTACCCCCTCCAAGAATCAGGGACTTTTTCAGACAAGGTTGGTGGAAAGAATGTAAGAGCTGGAGGAAGGGATGGAGTGTTAACTGGAAATGTCCTCCAATCACTATAGCAAGCTATACTCACATCTCTTTCCCACGTTCACGTTCATCAAGGAGTCAAGGGGGAGGGGTGTCAGTTACCCCTCCCACCCAATCAGTTAACCTTAGCTGCATGTGGGGGCAGGGGCAAAGGATATATAAGCGGAGAACACAAAGAGGCACCTCTCTCACCATTTTGTGCAGCTGTTGGGAGGTCACAGGATCTGTATTTGAGCATGGACTTACGATGCAACCGTAAATGTGGGGTACCCACTCTTCTGTAAATAAACCATGCTTCTTTTAATTAAAAAAATAATAATAATAAAATATTTTTAAAAAGAAAAAACAAATAATTTTAAAAAATCATATTATCCTCCTGTTTGTAGAGTCCACTGCCCACCACGGTAATGAAGGAGCGGGACGCCGCCTCATTGGCTGAGTGAGTCGTGTGGAAGTTTCTCTCTAGCAGTCCCTTGTGCTAGTGAGCCTTGTCACAGGCAGCTGGTTCTAGGCTAGAACAGATTTTAGCTGCTTTGCATAGTCAGATGTCTTTAAATGTAAAGATGTAAAACACTCAGATTATTTCAGGGAGATGTCAAAACAGTGAGTCATGATATGGCAACTATTTAAAAATATTAACTTTCACTTTTTTATTAGGAATGCAGGCTCTCTGGAAGGTTTGAGCAGCATCCTGCCTGACTGAAACCCATACATAGGGTGTGTATGTGAGGACAAATGGCACAGACAACAGGTGAAGAGGGAGGCAGTCTGAGCTGCCCTAGGACCACTGGGGTCCGAAGGATGAGTAGCCAGGTCTTAAGTACTTGCCAGTTTTCATCTGCAAATGGAAGTCAGTCCAAAGAGCAACAGTTCCTGGTTTTGCCCTCCTGAGACACGGAATCCACTCGTGCTTTCCAGAAAGAGCAAGCAAGGTAGCAGCCCTGGCACCTTCCTGTTAGAAGGCCCAGTATCCAAAGTGTGAGGTCAGGATAGAGGAGGAGAGTCAGGAAGAAAAGAGAAGCTGGATTAAAGATGTGGTTGCAGGAAGAATCAGTGATGAGGAGCTCGGCAGTGTGGTTGACAGCTCACCAGCTTGAGCAATAGATGGGTCAGTGGACAGTGTAATCTGCCGGCCACTTCCCTAAACTGCGAGGAAGCCACATGGATGGACAACAGGTTAAGGAAATGGAAATAAGTGGGACCATTAGCAGGTGCTAAAGAGGAAACAGGTGCTGCCCTCCACCCAGGATGAACCAATACTATCGCGTCCCTTGTGAGTGAAACTGGGCGCAGTATATAATCCTCAGCAGGGACATGATGCCCTGGGGACTTTTCTGAGGTGCGCTTTGCCCTGTTCTCTCACATCTGACACATCACCTCATGCCCATGCAAATGTCACTTTAACTTAAGTTGCTCCGAGGACTCCATTGCTGGGTACGAAGAGAACCAGTGCCTGCCTCCCTCACAGGCTGTGTGCTTGCCTTGTGAAGCTGTGTGCTGGTAGGTAAGGCTCCTAAGCACTCCCCAGGTCAGGACAGCTCCTCTTAACTTGAAAAATGTTTATTCCTGAGAATTTCACACGTGAGTAATGCCTTTGCCTAACTTCCAACCCTCCCAGTCCCCACCCAATCCAACTCCTCCCATGTGTCCTAACATACATATATGGTGGTGCTAGTATGTGCCTGTGTTTAAGGCTCCTCACTTGGGATTACCTCTTAAGGAGCTCATCCCTGGAGAAAGCAGATCCTCCCTCCCTCAGCATCCATTGATTGACTGTAGCTCTTCAACTTGACGTGGGACATCATGAAATTCCCCTTCTACATCAGCATTTCAACTGGTTTTGCCTTGTACTGATCTTGTTAGACCACCATCTTGTGTGGATTTCGTGGCTAGTTTCCCTATCATGTCTAGAGTGCATTAACTAGCAGCAGGTGTCTTGTCCCTCTGACTCTTACATTCTTTCTGTCCCTCTTCCAGGATGCTTCCTGAGCCTCGGGTGTAGAAGTTGCATTGTGGACATGTCACTTAGGGCTGGCACCTCACAGTCACTGATTCTTTGCCCTAGACCAGCTGTAGAACTTTGTAATAGTCTCATCTCTTGTAAAAAGAAACTTCTTTGCTGAGTGGTGGAAGATACACTTGTCTATGAATATAAGGACTTGTATTTAGCATATAGTAAGGGATTACACTGATCTAGGGATGTGATCAAAATAGGTTCTTCTCTGAGGTCTATAACCTATGTTTACAGTATCACACATGAGTTCCCTCCTACTGACCAGGTCTTTAGTCCAGCTATTCATTGACCCCAAGAAAAAACTGCTACCCCTGAACCAATAGAGATAGTTTGCAGGGCCAATCATTGTTGTGGTCTGTAGGATTACAGCTGGGTAGGAGCACTGACTGTTTTTCTCCCTTGGCAGCTTGCAAGGTATCCTCTGGTACCCTGAGAGCTGGTTTCAAAGGAGAGAATTCCAGGTCAGTTCTAAATCAATTGCTCCAAGTCTTGTGTCTGATGTCCTGTCTTCAGCAATCAAGGGAGGCAATCAAGGAATGTGGCAATAGTCTGTGGTACTTTGGGAGTCTCCTGGACTATTCGACCAACAACTCAGTATTTCCCACGCCTGGCACTCTGATTTTTGTTATACAGCCTTGAGTCAAGCACATGCATTCAGATTCGTATTATTTCTGTATTTTTCACTAGGTTTATCACACACTACGCTTCCCTTTGGCTTTTCACACCGCCTAAGATTATGGATCTCTGTCCTCTCTCTCCTGCTGAATAGCCTTCCTCAGTTAAAGAGCCCCAGTTTTCCCATTCTCTCCATGATAATGCCTGCTTCACACTTTTCCTTTTCTCCCACCCCCCGCTGTGGTTCCTTTCCATTTTCCTGGCTCCTGTGGTTACAGGAGGATATGTACTCACATCTAAGGATTTGGAGTTTCACAGAGAACAAAATGAAACACCTTAGTTGGAAAAAGAGAAAGCTATCTAAGTTGTTTCCAAAGAAACTGAATTCCAGCTAACTAGCAAGTTATGAGCTTCCTCTTGTAGCTCATGTGATGGTCACCTCCGTGAACTCACGGTGCCTTCCCGGCAGCAGATGGGCCTGTCTCCCTAGTCCTCGTCGCTCCCTTCCCTCCTTCCTCCCCTTCTTTTTCACAATGGAGACATTTTGCGGCTAAACTTACAGGCCCTTCACTATGCTCTGCTCCCCCGTTTTGATCTTTGCTTCTCATAGATCCTTTAGCCTTGCTACTCGTGCTGTTCAGCTCCAGATGTGGACAGAATGCCAACAGGAAGTTTTACAAATCCTTAAGAATCTGTTTATTTGTATTTCCCTTACAGCAGTCCGTGTACTGAGCCACTTTTGAACTTTCCCCCAAAGGGTGTGTGTCAGAGCCTCAGCATGCAGCATCAGACACCTTCCTGCAGCTGTTTGCATGGTGCCTCATCTTAGCAGGAGACTCCCACACAGCAGCATGAAGAGCCTGGAGCAGAGCCCTGCAGACTCTGACCGTCACAGGACACCAGAGAACACAAGCTAGCACCGGTACCTGCGGCCTGGCTGTTTTCTGGCTTATGCAGAACCACTGTTTTAGATGGGACAGAGAGGTGGTCTCGTGTCCAGTCTGGCAGAGTTGACACTTTAACAGCAAGGAGAAGCTGAACAAAATTAGTCCAAACTCCTCCTTCGATCATTCAGGGAGGCACCAGGCACCTTGTGGTGCCTGAGACTGGAGGAAAGGTGACAGAAGGGGGACAGTAACAGGAGCACCGACCTCTGCAGACCCAGAGTGGGGAAGACAGACCTGAACTGTGTTGATGAATCAATTGCTTGAGGCTCAGTCTGACCAAATCTGAGACATGAAACTCCAGGGTACCCAGTCATAGGAGGCCTGCCTGAAATACAAGATTCAGGTCCTGAGGCTCTGTCAGGTTCACAGAGAATCTGAGAGGAAAACCCTCCTGTGTTTCCAGGTTACAGAGGGCCAAGAGAACAGCTTTACGATACAGCAGTGTTTTGTTATTCTTATCCGATATTTTCATTTACCTACAACTCAAACCAGACAAACATAAGAAAACTGTATATGTAACAATAATAATCAAGGAGAGGGACAGGAAATTGAGAGGAACTGGGGGGACTTGGGAGGGGTTGGGGGTCTGGGAGGATGGGAATGATATGAGAACTGTACTTATGTATGATGTTCACTGAAAATTTTGAAAAATAAATTGTAAAAAAATATAATACTTAACATGATATTAACAAAATCATTCCTGTAATGCATTAAAATTACACAGTGATGGAGATTTTAAGTGAGAGTACCAGCTGTGATTTATCCCAGGTGTGAAAAGTAAATGTTGCATTAAAAAAAAATCAGTTAATGTAGGACTAGGGAGATGGTGCAGCAGTTGAGAGCACTGACTGCTCTTACAGAGGACCCAGGTTCGAATCCCAGCACCCATATGGCAGATTACAACTGGCTGTAACTCCAGCTCTGGGGAATCCTACACCTTCTTCTGACCTCCGTGGGTACTGAATAATATGGGTGCATTTACACATATGCAGGCAATGCACTCAAGAGTAAAAAATAAATAAAATTAAAAAATCTAATTAGTGCAAGTTGCTGAACATTAAACCTCACCCACATATGGCTCAGGAACCTTTGCAGAAGAGGAAGATGAACAATTGTAACAGCCAGGGATGGTGCCACAAGGAAACCGAGTCTTCCAAGCTCTGGGAACCTGCTCATATGAACTTATAGCAGTGATGACAGCGTGTACAAGACCCATGCAAACTCTGCCAGACAAAAACCCAGCAGAGAATTTGGGAAACGGGTAGGAGGCCCCAACTTTAACCAAGGAACTATTGGCAGCTAATTATTGCAGGGTGAGAGAGAGTTGATCTTTTCAAAGGGGGTGACACTAGATAGACTGACTAGACTCCAGTGGGTGAACTGGCACTGAGGAACGTCTGAGAACACACACGTGACTGGAAAGGCCTTTAGAATACATGACAGATGCATGAAATCCTGAGAGTGGGCTATGGGGAAGCACAGCTATGGGAGAAGCTCTAAATATGATCAGGATAAAGAGTGTGAAATGCACAAAAGTTCAACAAAAATACACAGTGAGAAAAAAATCAGTTAATGTACCCATCCTATCTGCACATTACAGATGATGGGAAGCATTTGATTAAAGTGTTGTATGTGTTCATTAAACTCTGAGGAACTAAGACTTGCGAGGAATTTCAGCACTTTCATAAAGAATGATCCAGGGAAAAAGATGTATAGATACCATCTTGTTGGTAAGAAATTCAAAGCTTCTTTTAAAGAATACCAAGCAAGTCAAGGGTGCCCCACAGTTTTAAACATTATAGCAAGTGCAATAAAACAAGAGAAGGAAATAAAGGCTTCATCTACATGCCAACATGATGGGAGAGCGTTCAGTTTTCTGTGACATCTTAAGAGCACACTCACACCAGCCGTAGCTGGGCAGCAATTGACCATTGACAGATGCTGGGAGAGGGAGGCTCGGTTTTCTTTAAGAAGGTAATGCTGTGTAGGTTGACCAGGGTTCAGGAGATGGACCCACACCAAAGGACATTTGGAAAACACAAATTAGTCTCCATAGGCCTAAAAATATAATAGAGAATTTGAAATGTGGGGGCTAGGGGTGTGGGCGTGGATCTGAGAGGAGATCGGGAGTGTCTGAATATGATCATAAACATTTTATAAAATTCCCAGGGAATCAATAAAAACATTATTTATGAAAGAACACACACACATAAACACATTGGATACTTTGGCAAAATTGTATAAATTTCTGATGAGACCTTACCCTTACCCATGGTAGGGCATACTAGCTGGGTTGTGTTCTCAGGAAGACTACTCTCCATACCACGCAAGCAGTCACTAGGTGGGACTGGTCCGAACCTGACAGCTTTGACTCACTGCTGTCCCTGATGACTTACCCTGATGTCCCGGGTTCCCAAACTTCCATGACTGGTATGACTGTCACAACCACCTGGTCCCTGTTTAATCTGAGAGGTTTCTCCTCTATCTTAACTTGCTCTGGCTGCCAGGAAAATGACGAGGAGATTCATGGCTTAAACAGCAGATAGGCATTTCCTAATCACTCTGGAGGTTAAAAACAAGATCAAGGTGGTGGCAGATTTGGTTCCCCTGTGGGAACTGCTCTGTGCTGGCAGACAGCCAGTCACTTGTCATGAGTCTTTCTGGAGGGGAGATTTGCCTCTGCAGGTACAGCTTGCAGCAGATCATTAGGATCGGAGCTCAGAGCGCAGCCTTCTTACCCTGAGAGGACAAAGAGCTTCCCCTGAGGCTACAGTTCTACTCACAGCCACATGAGTTTGGAATTTCCAGGGATGAGTTCGGAAGAAAACTGTCAGGCTTTACACCATGCTATGGCCCATAACCAAACGAGGACAGGAGACTGACACACGCATGTTCATTCAGCACCTTAGTTTACTCTCAAAAGCCAACACTTTGGGAATTGGTAAGAGGGGTGACCACACCTGGCTAGGAAATCAGAAAACCTAAGGCAAAGTCCAACTGAACATTCAGGTCTGGCACCTTTTGATCCAATCAACTTTCATAAACCTGATTTTCCTTAATTTAAAAAATAATAAAATGATATCAAGCCTGCTTACTAAAAAGAGGTATCGCAGCTGCCTAAAGCAGGGAGGTACGGACGTGAAAGAAGTGAAACTTTAAATTAGTGACTTGTTCAAAGAACAGTTGTGGTGAGTAGCGCATGGGCAGTGTTAAGTCCCTTCGGAGACTTCGTGAAACACACTTTAGAGCTGGGTATCGAGCTGGTCCTGTTTTTTCCATTTGTAGCAGTGCAGAGAGTCGACCTCCTTTTCCAAACCAACAACCACCAAAGCAAAGCCGGATAGAAAGCAATGTGCACTAAACCACTCCAAAATAATTCCCTACAAGAGCTTACCAGTGAGACGGAGGTCTCCTCAGCCTCTGTGGAAATAAGTTTCTATAGTAGCTTTTCCATTCTTAATAAAAAAGGTATTTTTCGTTACTGTTCTCCAAGTCCAGAAAACAAATACTTCTTACGTGATTGCAGATGTTCTAGACAGGAACCCTCTGGCCTGAAGCGTGGTTGTGATTGTGCCTTTGTTTCATGGATCCCCTTCCCTCTTTCCACTGAATCCTTCATTCGGTCACGTTGACTGAGCATCTGTGATATTCTGGATCCTCTGGTGGGAAATGCTATAGGCAGAGGTCACAGGCACTCATGTGATGTGGCTCAAATATAGATAAATCACCTCTGCAAAAGAGCAGCCACCATGCACAGTGTGGGTCTGTGATGAGCAGCAGAGATATTGGAGACGGCAGACCTGGGAGAGAGGGAACTCTCATTTGTGGACACCAATGTAGCTCTCTGAGGAAGGTCAGTACCTGAGCTGCCTTCAGAAAAACATCTAGAAATTGGTATTAATGTAATGCAGAGTTTTATTTAAGAATCCACATGCGGGCTGGAGAGATGGCTCAGTGGTTAAGAACACTGTTCTTACAGAAGACCTGGGTTTGAACTCCGGAACCCACATGGCAGCTAACTACTGTCCGTAACTCCAGTTCCAAGGGATCCAACATCCCATTCTGTCCTCCATGGGCATTGCACAACATAGGTGCACTTGCATATATGCAAGCAATACATGCATACACATAAAATAAAAATAATAAATATTAAAAAAAAGAATCCACATGCTTATTCAAAACTGATCAAGAAGACCACCAGTAAAACTCGAGTCTGGGTGAAGTCACGTTAGGAAGACATCTAAAGGATATCAGTAGTAACAGGAGCAAAAATGAAAGAGAAACTTTGGGGACTTGCTCTGTTGAAATCAGATTCCCACGTGCTGTTTATTTCTGCACTGCAAAAATGAAAGAGAAACTTTGGGGACTTGCTCTGTTGAAATCAGATTCCCACTCTGCTATGAAGGGCCTTCATTGATGCAAAATGTAAGTGGAAAGCCAGGCCTTTGCATGCGGATCCATGTGCTATTTATTTCTGCACTGTAGGCCGAGAGCCATCAACGCACAGATCCACTGGCAGCAGCCTCACATCTGTCCATAGGCGATTAATTAAAAAATAGCCCCAGGTAGCAGACGTTTAGCCATTTAGCGGTTTGCTTTTCATACCCTGCAAAACCTCATGCCACAGCTGGTACCTATCGATAAGATGGGGGATGACACCCTAAGATCCTATCAGGACTGAGTTCTACCCCCAGTTCAGATGCAGGGGTTCGAGTCCCACAGGAAATGGGCAGCCTGCTGTGTCTGGAAACAGTGCTTTGGGGAGATAAAGTTAAATGAGGCCAAGAAGACCAGGGTCCCGATAAAAGGAGATTAAGAAGGGCACTAGGCCGGGTGTGGACAGACAAAGAGGACATAAGGAAGCCCTGTGCAGAGAGAGCTGTGGAGTGAGGCCTTAAGATGTGCTCACCATGTGGACACTGACCTCAGGTTCCCACATACTGAGTCATGTGGCACCCCACAACCCTAAGCGACAAACAAGAGTCCAGCAGCTCTGCTACCTAGGGAGGTCCCTCCACGCAGTGGCCCCATACTTGGGACTCTGGTCTTCCCTAGACCCCTGACTGGTGGTGCTGCCTCCCAGGGTGCTCTCAAATTATCCAATCCAGTGAAGAATACTGTAGGTCTTTGCAAGTCATGGCCACCTACTGGAGAAGTCCCTATTCCTTAGATTGACTCAATTAAACCTGGATATTTATCAACTCAAGAGGTATTTAATAAACATGATGGTTTTGAACAGGACATGGAACATCAGTCCCTCTTCAGTACCACAAAGATGGGTACAGATGTAACATTTTTAGGTTGGTTTAGTTTGGGCATGCGTGTATGTGGGGGAGATGTGGGCCACAGAGCACATGTGGATGTCACAGGACAACTTGGGGAAGTCTGCTCTCTTCTCACTCTGTGGGTCCCAGAGGACTGAGCTCACCTCATCAGTACTTACTGAACCATCTCACTGGCCCGAAATGTAAGACTGTAATAAAAACATCAGTCTCTGACTCCAGGTCATTAATTTACTCTGCTGTTTGTTGCTTTTCCCTCTGAAAAATGAAGATCCTGTGAGAAGAGAAACTGAATATCTCATCAAGTAGGGTCCAAGATCAGAAAGCTAATTCTCCAGATCTCTTTTTCTACATTTCATTATGAATACACGACTTCCATTTGTGCTCCGATTTTACAATAGATTTTCAAATAAAAGAAAAAGAAGCAACTGCTCACCCATCTCTGCATAGGAGCTAATTCTCTTTATGAGACAAACTGGTGCTGTAGCCCAGGTCTACACACTCTAAATCATGTTACCAAATAGTGTTAGATTAACAGAGTAACGTAAATGCCAGCTTGAGATCCCAGCAGCCCAAGCCTTTCAATACTGATTTTCTGGTCTCTAGATTCTTCTTGGGAGGTTTGGGGGTAGCCCCTTAATTACACAGATAGAAGCTGCCTCAGCTATAAATTCAGAGGGATGTTTAAATGCAGTTTAAACAGCTGTGGAACAGAAAATGCTTCATGTCTATGGGCTCCTAACTCCTTTTAACATGTTAGTCTAAAGAATTTCATTTAGCTGTGTTTTTATCACAATGCTTAATATATCTCATGTACATGATCCTTTAGCCATCTAAGGGGTAACACACTATTCAAGTTCAATGGGATTTACATTTTCAAAGGGGAGACATTCACTATTCCAAGGGAATCTGTTTGTAGAACGAGGATGCCTCAGTGCTTCAAGTCATCATGTTCAAAGTCGGCCTTGAATGCACATAACAAAAACATCGCTATGAAACGATTATGAAAAACACACATGCGGTAGTTGCAACACACAAAAGCTACACACGTTCTGTAGTTCAAAGTGTTTGAATGAACAGGGATCTTGCATCCTTGTAAGAGAAGACATGGCACTTGCATGTTTTAGAGTATTTCACATAACTCTAATAGAATCTAAGTTTCTGTTCATGCCATGATGGCCACTGAATCGATGGCTAATCTTTTAAAGGCAGAACAACACTGTGCAGCTTGCTTGAAACTGTTAAGTGAACAGTCATAAAAAAGTGTTGTGAAGCATTCTGAAGTTTATTTTTCTGGAAATTACGACTTCACACAGTATAAGATGACTGAGGCTGGCACTAATGATGTTTATGCAGTTGGGCTCCATGGACCTGGCATCTCCATCTCTCCCACAGGCACAGAAGAGCAGCACTGCCCCACAGCAGCCCAGGGGAGTGGGGGGAGAGGCGCCTTAGGGTTGCATCCTCAGAGCTAAAGGGATCTTCCCAAGGCAACCAGTGATTCTTTAAAAAACTTCCTAACAATTATATTCCATTCTAATACCTGTTTCCTTTTCCAAGAAAGGGTCTCTCTGCAGCCCTACTGTGTGGCCCAGAACTCACTATGTCGACCAGGCTAGCCTCAGTTTCACAGAGATCTGCCTCCCTCTGCCTCTCAAGTCCTGGGGTTAAAGGTATGTACTACTATGACCAGTGATATACAATTTTTTTGAGACATGGCCCAATGCATCCAGACTGGCCTCAAACTCAAGGATGACCTTGAACTTCTGGTCTTCTCGCCTCTACCTCTCAAGTGCCGGGGTTATAGACATGTGCACATAATGCCTGCTTTATACAGTGCTGGCAAAGGAATCCAGGACTTTGTACCTGCTAGGCAAGCACTGTAACAACTGAGTTATATCCCCTACCCTACATTCTAATTTTTGAAGGTATAAGAGAAACAAAAATTAGTTATGGTGAGAGGGAAACATAAAACCAGTATTTTATACTGAAACTGAAAAACGGCACTTGGCATAATCTAAAAGCAAAGTGCTTTGTCCTCGAATGTGAATGTTCCTGAGGTGCAGAGACTAAGCAGACATGTACAACCCCATTTTCCATGAGCTAGTTCTGTGCTTCTGCAACCCACTGTTCACAATCTCCACGCCCATATTTTTAACATTATTTAGAATATCAAGTGCCTTGTTACTTTGTTGTTGCTGTGAAAAGACCCCATGACCCAGCAGCTTACAGAGCAATGAGTTCATTTGTCTTACAGTTTCAGAGGGATGAGGGTACTTAACAGTGGGGAGGCATGGTGGCGAAGGTACCCAACACAGAAAGCTGAGCACTCACATCTTCAAGCGGTACAGGAAGCAGAGAGTGACTAGAAATCTGGCAAGACTTGAGAACTCTCAAAGCCCACCTCCGGAGAGGTGCTTCTTCCAGCAGGGCCACGCCTCCTAAAGCCTCCAAAGGCAGCGCCACCCACCGGGGAAAATGTCCAAGTACTTGGAACCACATTCTACACCTTGGCCCCCACAGGCTCATGACCATATAAAACGCAAAATGCATTTAGGTGACCTTCAAAAGTCCTCATAGGCTTCATCCTCATCAGTATTTAAAATTCCAGAGTCCAAAGTCTCTTCTGAGATTCAAGGAAATCTTTTCATTGTAAACCCCTATAAAAATCAAAAGATAAATTACATACTTCCAACACACAATGGAACTGAATACATATTCCCATTCCAGAATGAAGGGAGGAGGCATACGAAGGACATACTAGACCAAAACAAGGCCAAAAACCAGAGAGGCAAATATCAAATCCTGCTCCAAGCCCAAGCTCTAGGACTTTACTTCCAAACGGCCTTGCTGCATACAGCATGCAGCTCTCTCTTGGACTGGTACCACTCCCTGTAGGCAGCTCTCCTTGGCAGATGTCTCAGGGCTCGAGCATCGCCTGTGTCTTGGAGTTTCCATGGCCAACCAGGATTCGCCTTCATACAATGGCCTGTCAGGGCTTGCTCATGCATGGACATATCATCCACAAGCTGCCTGGCCTCAGAAGCGCTCTGGAACTGCAGAGCAAGCACCAAGGACCTCTTCACTCTTGCGTCTTCCATGCATCTAAAAGCCAGCACCACATGAACAAGACTACCAAGTTCCAGCTTCCAGCCTGGGATGGACCCTGGCCTGCTTCATTCACAGTAGCACCTTGTCTGTGTTGTGGATTTCTAGGATCAGAAAACTACTCTGGCATTTCCCTTTTGGAAGGTGTGTGTGGTCTTGCGCTGAGGGTTCACTTTCCATTGTTCAAGTACAAGTCCCTAGGCCTCTCCCTAATGGCTTTCATCTCCTTATCAAAGACAAACTCTCATTCAGCACGTGCTCCACTCCAGCGTGAGGCTTCCTAGTGCTCTTTTCCCACCCAAACTATAAATTCTGCAATTCTTTCTGTCCCATTTGCTCCTTTTCACCGCAGACTGTATACTGTTTACCATTAATAGCCACACCACCATTTCTGCATGAGACTGTCTTGAAATTTCCTCTGCCAAACAAATTAGTCCATTAATTTTCAACTTAGCCTCAGGCAAGCTCTGGGGCTGGGGACAGCCTGCAGCCAAATGCTTCACCTAAATCTAGTTACTGCTTAAGTCCTTTTCCCTCCAGGACTACTTCATCCTCAGCACCTCTTCCAGGCTCCTACTAGAACATTGTGTGAAGTTCTGCTTATAGAACTCAACTGCTTTTCCAGTCCAAGCTTCCAAAGTCTTCCACATTCCTCCACAGAGCCCCACATGGTCAGTTTCTTCATAACAATACCCCAGTCCTAGTACCAACTTCTGTATTAGTTACTTTTCTGTTGCTGTCATAAAACACCATGACCAATGCAACTTACAGAAGGAAGATTATTTGGCTCATGGTTCAGAGGTTTGGAGTTCATGGAAGCAGGGAGGCATGACAACAGTGGTGGCCAGAGCAGAAAATCGAGCGATGGCATCTTCAAGTAGGTGCAGGAAGCAAAGAGTGACTGGAAAGTCTGGAAAGGCATAAGAACTCTCAAACCCCACCCCCAGTTCTGAGCTTCCTCCAGCAAATCTGTACCTCCTAAAACCCTCCAAAACAGGCCACCAACTGGGGACAAAATGTCCAAATACTTGGAGCCTATGGGGTACGTTCTCATTCAAACCACCACACCAAGAATTCATCTCCAAATATAGATCCATATTTCTTATTACAACCTGTTGTTTATTAGTCTGACTGTTTCCATTTTGACATCAAAGCATTAAAGCATTTCCTTTTAATAGCTATGGTTCCCCAGTAAAGTATTAGGTCTATGCATACTAAATATTTATTTCATTATTCAATGCAAACATAGTGCCTGCCTGACAAACCACAGAAGATCAAGAAAATATCTCCTGAGCTGATTATCTGAAGGTTCACTGATGAAAACGAAAGTATAAAATTAATGTAAAATATATGTTCAAAAGCTAATGCAACACACACAGTAAATTGAAGATAGTCTGGGTAATGTTCTGTGTAAGCCCTAGAGAAGTTCCCTTCTCCTTACAGACAAGGAGGCCCCATGGTGTAGGATGTGGATGTAGTTGAGCTAGATTTCATAGGATGAGCGAGTTCACTGGATTTGGATCTGAGGGACTTGGGATCATGAAATTCAAATCTAGCTAGCTCTTCTTTTAACTGATTGTCCTAGTTTGTTGTTCATTGCTGTGAAAAAACACTCTGACCAGTACCAACTTGGGGAGGAAAGGGTTTATTTGTCTTACATCTTCCAGGTCGCATGCAGTTCATCAGGGAGCCCAAGGTAGGAACTCAGGGCAGGAACCTTGAAGCAGGACCTGGAGCACAGGCCATGGAGGAATGCTGCTTACTTTTTTTTTGGATTGCTCCTTTGGCCCCTGCTCAGCCTGCTTTCTTATGCAACACAGGCCTACATGCCCAGGGGTGGCACCACCCACAGAGGGCTGGGCCCTCCCACATCACTCATCAAGAAGATGCCCCTCAGACATGGCCACAGGCCAGTCCAATAGAGGCAATTCCCCAATTGAGGCTCCCTCAACCCAGGTGTGTCAAGTTGACACTAAAGCTATCCAGCACACTGATTTATATTTTTATCACCATCCATTCTATAATGACCACCTATGAAATTAATTCTCCAATAAAAATAGAACTATACAAGTTCCATATCTGTAGCATTAACCAGCTACAGGCAGAAAATACACGAAAAGAGAGTGTCTGCTTTTTAAGTGCGCTCACATTCTGACCGTTATTCCCTGAGCAACACAGCACTATGACTGCGCAGCATTTACATTGAGATCACCTGAGTGTTTGGAGGGTACGTGTGGCGTGTGCCTTCTATGTAAATAATACTTCAGAGAGCAGACTTGAGCCTCTGGGGGCGAGAGGGAAGACTGGCCAACTCCTGTGGAGACCAAGAAACAATTACACTCACAAATCTGTGTGTGTCTCTCTCCATCTCTACCTCTGTGTGTGTGCGTGTGTGTGCAGGCATACGTGTGTGGGTCAGTGCATGTTCACACACATCAGAGGTCAACATCAGGTGTCCTTCCTTAGGAGACTTCGCTTTGTTTATTTTGGGACAGGGTCTCATCATTGGCCTGGAGCTCACAAGTTAGGCGAGGCTAACTGGCTCTTCAGGAGCTACAGGGCTCTGCCTGCACCTGCGCGATCGATGCTGTCACTACAAGTGCACATCGCCACATTCGGCTTTTGCAGCGGATTCTGGGGATCAAATCCAGATCCTCATGCTTGCTTGGCACGCACTTTCCTGACCAAGCTATCTCCCCGGTCCCTACAATTTTGTTTTCCTCTATAACAATATTAACATGTAACAAGGAAAGTCAGAATTACAGCTGTGGGGTCACAGGGTGAGACAGCTGGGAACAGCACGGGCTCCTCCCAGAAGAATGAGTCCAGGTAGACAATGGGAAATGAGCTGTGTGCCAGAGAGAAAAAGCTTAAATGGTGCTGACATGAATACTTACAGGGAATGGCGTACGCTGCTTGTGTTTTATAGAGACTGATATAGCTTTTGCATTTATATGGTGTTCTTAAAAATTTGCATTTATATAAGAAAATTCTACTTCATAGGTTTAATGGATGACTATTTCTTCCTTGTCTAGCAGAGCAGTGACAAATGATAGAAATGTACAAATAGGACAGAGCGATCATTTTCACTTTACTGTCTGACAGATCCTCAAAAAAGAAAAAGAAAGGGATCAGAACAGTCAAAAGAAAAGAAAAGAAAGGGATCAGAACAGTCGGACAGCTCTATCTGGGAGATTGTGTCCCTTAGCTCCTAGCATGAAGAAAAACTGTCTGTGTCATCTGTGTGTGTGCACCTTTGTGTGTTAGTGTGTGGGGGCTGCACATGCACATGTGTGACAAGGCTAGTGGAACACCTCAGCTGTCATCCACCTTTGAGTTTTGAGATAGGCCTACAGCACATTCATCTGTGTGTGTGCACCTTTGTGTGTTAGTGTGTGGGGGCTGCACATGCATATGTGTGACAAGGCTAGTGGAACACCTCAACTGTTATCCTTTAGAGGTCATCCACCTTTGAGTTTTGAGATAGGCCTACAGCACACCCAGTAGGCAAGTCTGACCAGCCAGCAAGCCCCAGGGATCCTGTTTCCACCTCTCCAGGAATGGGATTGCAGGCCAGTAAACCCAGCTCTGATGCGTGTGTTCTGGGGTTCATATGCAGATCCTACTGACTGGGTGTTCTCCCTAGTCCCGTACATGCAATTTCCATTGAGTTCTTAGGATTGGAAAGTAGTGACTGGAGAGATGTTGAAACAGAACGTTGGGTGGGAGGCAGAGTCCCAGCACTAGCACACCCTGCAGATTTGACCTTCTCAGATGATCATCAAGACAGCACCCAGGTCACCCACACTTTGGCCTCCCAGTTTTCATCAATCTTGGAAATCAAGTCAATTTTTATCTAGTAGTGTATTTATAATGGTTGAGACAGGCTATTACTCTGTAACTGAAGCTGGTCTCATATTCACGATCCTCCTAGTTCAATGTCCTAACTGGGATTACCTTTATGTGCTGCCAAACCCAACTTCAAGTCAACAAAAACCAACAAGGGTCAGAAAACAGAAAGGTTGGGACAAACCTCATCTTCCAGGTAAGAAGAGCAAGAAAATTACCAGAGAGTGAAAAGACCTACCATAGGTGAATTAACAATATGTAATTAACCCTTCTTATATGAAGAATCTCAAACTTCACAAGAATGACAATTCTGAAGCAGTAAGTTTCAAATCCCCTTCTTTGAGAGAAAACAATGTAGCACAGGGAAGGTAACAGTCCGACCACAAGTTGGAGGTAATTTTGTTTCCATGGTCTGGTCTTCCACTTGCTATGAAACCCTAACTATTGAGGCAGCTGACTAAATCAGGCCCATACTCTACATACCACACATCTCCCTGTAAGGAAGCATTTGTCTTCAGCTGTGGCATGACATCTGTGAGATAAGAAAAAAGCAGTGGGTCACCTAGAACGGAAAACCTTCCTGAACAGTTCGGTACACAGGGCCCTATCCGAGCCTTCCACTGCTCCAAGTCACCAGTTCGATACCACACAGCCAGGGACCAGCATTGCAGTCACCACTTGACCCCAGAGAACCCTGGCACGGAGAATAAAGAATTAATCATGTCCACCAAGTGCTGGAGCTGGCTTGCATTTGAGATGAGAGGTTCACGAATGCTGCAGTGGCTCAGGAAGCAGAAGTGGCCAGCTTTCACTAGACGGCCGTGGGCTAATCCTCATCGTATTAAGCATCTTTTCATGGTCGCTTATGATGATAGTGATCTGGTATGTTTACTATTTCAGAACAGGTATAAAACCTGTTCCATGCTGAGTCTCCTCTGGGAGACACAAAGACAAGTTTGGAATCAGTGCTCAGACTACAGAATATCTGGTCAAAACTTGACCTTTATGTGCGCCATAAAAAGACAGAAACTTTAAGCAAAGAATGAGTTGCTGGTTTTTGAGAGTGATTTTTGCTCTAGTTCTTTCTTCTAGAAGATTGTCTTGCTTTGCGTTATCTACCCTGGTGTCCAAGTTATAAAAACCCATCAAAATAAATACTAAAATTATCTGTCATTAGAATAGAAGTGTGGGCAGATATTTGACAGTTTTCCTTCACACACACATGGACAGAGTGTGAAATTAGTTCTCTACCATCAGCCACAGAATAGAATGATAGTAGAAATGGATGGGGTAATTCTAGTTGTGACCCAGACCTTGGGGGCAGTCCACAGTGCAGGGCTCTCAGAGGACTGCTTGGATAATGGATAAGTAATTTCCCCTTTACTCATGCCATAGAGTTCTTAGAGGAATAAATAAAATATTAGGAACTAAAATGATACCAGTGTACACAGGATAATTTCTTTTTAATTTTTACGAAAACTTTACTGAAAATTTCATACATGCATATAAGGTGTTTTGATCAAATCCATGCCTATTCCCTCCCCTCCAACATTCCCCCCTCTGAAGAGGTAACCCTAAAATCTTTTAAGGATTAGATACAAGCTCCCAATTACTTTTAACAGTTTTGGCCTCTACCTCCTATTCATACCACGCCACCCTCTGAAGGGATTACCCAAATTGCCAATAAGGAATAGGGACACAGACCGCTCTGGCTTCTTCCATGCTGAACAGGGATGCAGGGTGAGGCAACTGGAGTACCCCTTCAGTGGGTCTATCTAAAAGACTCCCAAATTGCATAACTCTTGTCTCTAAGGGAAGAAGAAAGTCCTTGAATCATGAATGGGAGATGTGAAGGAGAAATAAAGGCAAGAGTAATTAGCATTACAAGTTCTACAGGGTAATATTACTAGCAAGCCACGAGGCCATCAAATCTTCACTATGGTGAAGAGAGGTTTCTCTCCATCCTTTCTGTGGTCCTTAAGAGGCATGTGACCTCTGAGCTCCTTCTGAACATGAACAATGATGTCCTGTCCAATGCTGACTTCCCCTCAGCACTCCCTAGACATGGGAGGTGTCCCCAGTCTGAATGGCTTCCCCTTGCCTCCTCTGGGCACATGTGGTGGATGTTGGAACTTGAGAATTCAGTACCTTCTGATATTGGAATCTGTCTTGTCTTCCCTTAGGAATGAATAAACAACAGATCTCTGAAATATTCCCAAGAAATAAATGCAAAGCATTATATTGGAAAACAAATCTCATCCTGTGTATCAAAATTTTACTATTCAAAGAAATCAGAGACCTGGGTTATAAAAAAATATAAAGTGAAAATGTTAAACATGAGAATGAATGCATTAAACTTTAAGACAACAGGTGAATTATCAGTTAACACGCACTGATCGACTTTCTGCCATAAACAAGGTTGTTCTCACGCTAGAGCAAGGTAGAAGAGTTTCTTCTATTTTCTAAAAGTAGCAGAGAACATGCACTAACCTCCACCCACTGATGTGTCCTGAAAACAGCAATGTTCTCCCTGGCACAGAGCTGAGGGCAATGACCTCAGCAGAAATGTCCCAGAAGCCAGATTCAGAATGTACACGTAGCCGCTCAGGATGCTTCTCTGTGCTCATCACCACACTGGGAATTTTTCCATGTCTTATTTGTTGTCTGTACTGACCTGGATCAATGAAGCATCCAAGCTTTCTGTGCCACAGTAGACACAGAGACTCAGTTTATGAATCAGATGTGATGCTTAACCTTAAAATCCCCCAAACTAAATTAATATAAGTCATCCAACTGCTAAATTACTAAAAAGAAATCCAGTAAAGGGAGCTGGAGAGATGGTTCAGCAGTCAAGAGCACCGGCTGTTCTTGAAGAAGGGCCAGGTTTGATTCTCACCACCCACATGGTGGCCAGTAATAGTTCAGAACTCCAGCTCCAGGGGAATTGACACTCTCTTCTCATTTCTGTAGGCATTGCCTAGCACGGTTCACTTAAATACATGCAGGCGATACAGTATTACACGTTAAAAAACAATAAATAAACTATTTTAAATAATTATCGATTAAAGAATGGAAAGTCAAGATGTGAGGCATTTTGTCACATTCCATCTATACATGTACCAGATAGAAGCTATTCTCTGAATGTCATTGGGATTCAAGTGTTCACAGTGTCACAGTGCATCTTAGAAGAATTTGACAGTATTTTTTGTTATCTCAAAAAGTCCATGTCTTCTGCTGAGGAGGCCAATTAAACCCTTCCTACACACTGGCCCCGGGTCAAAGTGCAAACTTTTCAATCTACTCCAAAATAATTATTTGAGAAAATGTAACCTGTTTTTCAATCTCCAAATAAGAGAGGGAAGGAGATGAGGAAGGGAGGAGGAAGGGAGGAGGAAGGGAGGAGGAGGGGAAGGAGGAAGGGGAGGAGGA